>NC_086097.1:92460568-92760568 GCF_963921235.1 Mobula hypostoma
ACCCAGAGTCAACTCCTCCAGTCCGAGTCAACTCCTTCAGTCCAAGAGTGAACTCCTCCAGCCCCAGAGTCAACTCCCACTGTCCGAGTCAACTCCTTCAGTCAGAGTCAAATCCTCCAGTCCCAGATTCAATTCCTCCAGTCCGAGTCTACTCCTCAAGTCCCAGAGTCAACTCCTCCAGTCCGAGTCAACTCTTCAGCCCCAGCGGCAACTCCCCTTGTCCAAGTCAACTCCTCCAGTCCGAGTCAACTACTCCAGCCCCAGAGGCAACTCCTCCGGTCCCAGAGTCAACTCCTCCAGCAACAGAGGCAACTCCTCCGGTCCCAGAGTCAACTCCTGCAGACCGAGTCAACTCCTACAGTCCAGAGTCAACTTCTCCAGACCGAGAGTCAACTCCTACAGTCCGAGTCAACTCCTTCAGTCCAAGAGTCAACTCCTCCAGTCCCAGAGTCAACTCTTCCAGTCCGAGTCAAATCTTCCTGTCCCAGAGTCAACTCCTCCAGTCCGAGTCAAATCTTCCTGTCCCAGAGTCAACTCCTCCAGTCCCAGAGTCAACTCCTCCAGTCCCAGAGTCAACTCCTTCAGTCCGAGTCAACTCACGCTGCCCGAGTCAACTCACGCTGCCCGAGTCAACTCCTTCTGTCCGATCAACTCCTCCAGTCCCAGAATCAACTCCTCCCGTCCGAGTCAACTCCTCCAGCCCCAGAGGAAACTCCTCCGGACCCAGAGTTAACTCCTCCAGTCCGAGTCAACTCCTCCAGTCCAAGAGTCAACTCCTCCAGTCCGAGTCAACACCTCCAGTCCCAGAATCAACTCCTCCAGTCCGAGGCAACTCCTCCTGTCCGAGTCAACTCCTCCAGTCCCAGAGGCAACTCCCCCTCTCAAAGTCAACTCCTCCAGTCCCAGAGTCAACTTCTCCAGTCCGAGTCAACTCCTCCAGTCCCAGAGGCAACTCCCCCTGTCCAAGTCAACTCCTCCAGTCCCAGAATCAACTCCTCCAGTATGAGACAACTCCTCCAGCCCCAGAGGCAACTCCTCCAGTCCCAGAGTCAACTCCTCCAGTATGAGTCAACTCCTCCAGCCCCAGAGGCAACTCCTCCGGTACCAGAGTGAACTCCTCCAGCCCCAGATGCAACTCCTCCGGTCCCAGTATGAACTCCTCCAGTCCGAGTCAACTCCTTCAGTCCAAGAGTCAACTCCTCCAGTCCCAGAGACAACTCCCACAATTCGAGTCAACTCCTTCAGTCAGATTCAAATCCTCCAGTCCCACAGTCAACTGCTCCAGTCCAAGTCAAATCCTCCAGTTCCATAGTAAACTCCTCCAGTCCGAGTCAACTCCTCCAGTCCCAGAGTCAACTCCTCCAGTCGAGAGTCAACTCCTCCAGTCCAGAGTCAACTCCCCCTTTCTGGGTCAACTCCTTCAGTCCGAGTCAACTCCTCCAGCTCCAGAGGCAACTCCTCCGGTCCCAGAGTCAACTGCTCCAGACTGAGTCAACTCCTCCTGTCCTAGTCAACTCCTACAGTCCGAGTCAACTCACCCTGCCCGACTCAACTCCTCCAGCAACAGAGGCAACTCCTCCGGTCCCAGAGTCAACTCCTGCAGACCGAGTCAACTCCCACAGTCCGAGTCAACTCCTCCAGTCCCAGAGTCAACTCCTTCAGTCCAAGTCAACTCACGCTTCCCGAGTCAACTCCTCCAGTCCGAGTCAACTCACGCTGCCCGAGTCAACTCCTTCTGTCCGATCAACTCCTCCAGTCCCAGAATCAACTCCCACTGTCCGAGTCAACTCCTTCAGTCCGAGACAAATCCTCCAGTCCCAGAGTCAACTCCTCCCGTCCGAGTCAACTCCTCCAGCCCCAGAGGAAACTCCTCCGGTCCCAGATTCAACTCCTCCAGTCCGAGTCAACTTCTCCACTTCCAGTCAACTCCTCCAGTCCGAGTCAACTCCTCCGGCCCCAGAGGAAACTCCTCCGGTCCCAGAGTCAACTCCTCCAGTCCGAGTCAACTTCTCCAGTCCGAGTCAAGTCCTCCAGTTCCAGAGTCAACTCCTTCAGACCCAGAGTCAACCCCTCCAGTCCGAGTCAACTCCTCCAGTCCCAGAGGCAACTCCCCCTGTCCAAGTCAACTCCTCCAGTCCCAGAGTCAACTCCTCCAGCCCCAGAGTCAACTCCTCCTGTCCGAGTCAACTCCTCCAGTCCGAGTCAACTCCTCCAGTCTGAGTCAACTCCTCCAAACCCAGAATCAACTCGTCCAGACCGAGTCAACTCCTCCAGTCCCAGAGTCAACTCCTGCTGTCCGAGTCAACTCCTCCAGTCTCAGAGGCAACTCCCCCTGTCCAAGTCAACTCCTCCAGTCCCAGAGTCAACTCCTCCTGTCCAAGTCAACTCCTCCATTCTGAGTCAACTCCTCCAGTCCGAGTCAACTCCTCCAGCCCCAGAGGCAACTCCTCCGGTCCCCGAGTCAAATCCTCCAGTACGAGTGAACTCCTCCAGTCTGAGTCAACTGCTCCAGTCCCAGAATCAACTCCTCCAGACCGAGTCAACTCCTCCAGTCCCAGAGTCAACTCCTCCAGTCCGAGTCAACTCACCCTGCCCGAGTCAACTCCTTCAGTCCGATCAACTCCTCCAGTCCCAGAGTCAACTCCTCCAGTCCGAGTAAACTCCTCCAGTCCAAGAGTCAACTCCTCCAGTCCGAGTCAACTCCTCCAGTCCCAGAATCAACTCCTCCAGTCCGAGTCAACTCCTCCTGTCCGCGTCAACTCCTCCAGTCCCAGAGGCAACTCCCCCTGTCCAAGTCAACTCCGCCAGTCCCAGAGTCAACTCCTCCAGTCCCAGAGTCATCTCCTCCAGCCCGAGAGGCAACTCCTCCGGTCCCAGAGTCAACTCCTCCAGTCCAGAGTCAACTCCTCCAGTCCAGAGTCAACTCCCCCTTTCTGAGTCAACTCCTTCAGTCCGAGTCAACTCCTCCAGCTCCAGAGGCAACTCCTCCGGTCCCAGAGTCAACTCCTCCAGACTGAGTCAACTCCTCCTGTCCGAGTCAACTCCTCCAGTCCGAGTCAACTCCTCCAGTCCGAGTCAACTCCATCATTCTGAGTCAATTCCTCCTGACCCAGAGTCAACTTCTGCAGTCCGAGTCAACTCCTCCAGTCCAGAGTCAACTTCTCCAGTCCGAGTCAAGTCCTCCAGTCCCAGAGTCAACTCCTCTAGACCCAGAGTAAACACCTCCAGTCCGAGTCAACTCATCCATTCCAAGAGTCATCTCCTCCAGTCCCAGAGTCAACTCCTCCAGTCCCAGAGTCAACTATTCCACCCCAAAGGCAACTCCTCAGGACCCAGAGTCAACTCCTCCAGACCGAATCAACTCCTCCACCGAATCAACTCCTCCATTCCGAGTGAACTCCTCCAGTCCGAGTCAACTCCTCCAGCCCCAGAGGCAACTCCTCCAGCCCCAGAGGCAACTCCTCCGGTCCCAGAGTCAACTCCTCCAGTCCGAGTCAACTCCAAGAGTCGCAGAGTCAACTCCTCCAGCACGAGTCAACCCCTCCAGCCCCAGAGGCAACTCCTCCGGTCCCAGAGTAAACTCCTCCAGCCCCAGAGACAACTCCTCCAGTCCGAGTAAACGCCTTCAGTCCAAGAGTCAACTCCTCCAGTCCCAGAGTCAACTCCCACTGTCCGAGTCAACTCCCACTGTCCGAGTCAACTCCTTCAGTCAGAGTCAAATTCTCCAGTCCCAGAATCATCTCCTCCAGTCCGAGACAGCTACTCCCGTCCCAGAGTCAACTCCTCAAGTCTGAGTCAACTCCTCCAGTCCGAGTCAACTCCCCCAGTCCAAGAGTCAACAGCACCAGTCCAAGAGTCAACTCCACCAGTCCAAGAGTCAACTCCACCAGTCCAAGTCAACTCCTCCATTCCGAGTCAACTCCTCCAGTCCGAGTCAACTCCTTCAGTCCAAGAGACAACTCCTCCAGCCCCAGAGTCAACTCCCACTGTCCGAGTCAACTCCTCCAGTCCGAGTCAACTCCTCCAGTCCCACAGTCAACTCCTCCAGTCCGAGTCTACTCCTCAAGTCCCAGAGTCAAACCTCCAGTCCGAGTCAACTCCTCCAGCCCCGAGCAACTCCCCTTGTCCAAGTCAACTCCTCCAGTCCGAGTCAACTACTCCAGCCCCAGAGGCAACTCCTCCGGTCCCAGAGTCAACTCCTCCAGTCCGAGTCAACTCACGCTGCCCGAGTCAACTCCTTCTGTCCGATCAACTCCTCCAGTCCCAGAATCAACTCCCACTGTCCGAGTCAACTCCTTCAGTCCGAGACAAATCCTCCAGTCCCAGAGTCAACTCCTCCCGTCCGAGTCAACTCCTCCAGCCCCAGAGGAAACTCCTCCGGTCCCAGATTCAACTCCTCCAGTCCGAGTCAACTTCTCCACTTCCAGTCAACTCCTCCAGTCCGAGTCAACTCCTCCGGCCCCAGAGGAAACTCCTCCGGTCCCAGAGTCAACTCCTCCAGTCCGAGTCAACTTCTCCAGTCCGAGTCAAGTCCTCCAGTTCCAGAGTCAACTCCTTCAGACCCAGAGTCAACCCCTCCAGTCCGAGTCAACTCCTCCAGTCCCAGAGGCAACTCCCCCTGTCCAAGTCAACTCCTCCAGTCCCAGAGTCAACTCCTCCAGCCCCAGAGTCAACTCCTCCTGTCCGAGTCAACTCCTCCAGTCCGAGTCAACTCCTCCAGTCTGAGTCAACTCCTCCAAACCCAGAATCAACTCGTCCAGACCGAGTCAACTCCTCCAGTCCCAGAGTCAACTCCTCCAGTCCGAGTCAACTCCTCCAGTCCGAGTCAACTCCTCCAGTCCAAGAGTCAACTCCTCCAGTCCCAGAGTCAACTCCTCCATTCCGAGTCAACTCCTCCAGTCCGAGTCAACTCCTCCAGTCCAAGAGTCAACTCCTCCAGTCCGAGGGAACTCCTCTAGTCCCAGAATTAACTCCTCCAGTCCGAGGCAACTCCTGCTGTCCGAGTCAACTCCTCCAGTCTCAGAGGCAACTCCCCCTGTCCAAGTCAACTCCTCCAGTCCCAGAGTCAACTCCTCCTGTCCAAGTCAACTCCTCCATTCTGAGTCAACTCCTCCAGTCCGAGTAAACTCCTCCAGCCCCAGAGGCAACTCCTCCGGTCCCCGAGTCAAATCCTCCAGTACGAGTGAACTCCTCCAGTCTGAGTCAACTGCTCCAGTCCCAGAATCAACTCCTCCA
This sequence comes from Mobula hypostoma, assembly GCF_963921235.1. Lineage (NCBI taxonomy): Eukaryota > Metazoa > Chordata > Chondrichthyes > Myliobatiformes > Myliobatidae > Mobula > Mobula hypostoma. The sequence continues at coordinate 92,465,804 of NC_086097.1, forward strand.
GACCGAGTCAACTCCTCCAGTCCCAGAGTCAACTCCTCCAGTCCGAGTCAACTCACCCTGCCCGAGTCAACTCCTTCAGTCCGATCAACTCCTCCAGTCCCAGAGTCAACTCCTCCAGTCCGAGTAAACTCCTCCAGTCCAAGAGTCAACTCCTCCAGTCCGAGTCAACTCCTCCAGTCCCAGAATCAACTCCTCCAGTCCGAGTCAACTCCTCCTGTCCGCGTCAACTCCTCCAGTCCCAGAGGCAACTCCCCCTGTCCAAGTCAACTCCGCCAGTCCCAGAGTCAACTCCTCCAGTCCCAGAGTCATCTCCTCCAGCCCGAGAGGCAACTCCTCCGGTCCCAGAGTCAACTCCTCCAGTCCAGAGTCAACTCCTCCAGTCCAGAGTCAACTCCCCCTTTCTGAGTCAACTCCTTCAGTCCGAGTCAACTCCTCCAGCTCCAGAGGCAACTCCTCCGGTCCCAGAGTCAACTCCTCCAGACTGAGTCAACTCCTCCTGTCCGAGTCAACTCCTCCAGTCCGAGTCAACTCCTCCAGTCCGAGTCAACTCCATCATTCTGAGTCAATTCCTCCTGACCCAGAGTCAACTTCTGCAGTCCGAGTCAACTCCTCCAGTCCAGAGTCAACTTCTCCAGTCCGAGTCAAGTCCTCCAGTCCCAGAGTCAACTCCTCTAGACCCAGAGTAAACACCTCCAGTCCGAGTCAACTCATCCATTCCAAGAGTCATCTCCTCCAGTCCCAGAGTCAACTCCTCCAGTCCCAGAGTCAACTATTCCACCCCAAAGGCAACTCCTCAGGACCCAGAGTCAACTCCTCCAGACCGAATCAACTCCTCCATTCCGAGTGAACTCCTCCAGTCCGAGTCAACTCCTCCAGCCCCAGAGGCAACTCCTCCAGCCCCAGAGGCAACTCCTCCGGTCCCAGAGTCAACTCCTCCAGTCCGAGTCAACTCCAAGAGTCGCAGAGTCAACTCCTCCAGCACGAGTCAACCCCTCCAGCCCCAGAGGCAACTCCTCCGGTCCCAGAGTAAACTCCTCCAGCCCCAGAGACAACTCCTCCAGTCCGAGTAAACGCCTTCAGTCCAAGAGTCAACTCCTCCTCCTCCCACTGTCCGAGTCAACTCCCAGAGTCAACTCCCACTGTCCGAGTCAACTCCCACTGTCCGAGTCAACTCCTTCAGTCAGAGTCAAATTCTCCAGTCCCAGAATCATCTCCTCCAGTCCGAGACAGCTACTCCCGTCCCAGAGTCAACTCCTCAAGTCTGAGTCAACTCCTCCAGTCCGAGTCAACTCCCCCAGTCCAAGAGTCAACAGCACCAGTCCAAGAGTCAACTCCACCAGTCCAAGAGTCAACTCCACCAGTCCAAGTCAACTCCTCCATTCCGAGTCAACTCCTCCAGTCCGAGTCAACTCCTTCAGTCCAAGAGACAACTCCTCCAGCCCCAGAGTCAACTCCCACTGTCCGAGTCAACTCCTCCAGTCCGAGTCAACTCCTCCAGTCCCACATTCAACTCCTCCAGTCCGAGTCTACTCCTCAAGTCCCAGAGTCAACTCCTCCAGTCCGAGTCAGAGTCCCCGGCAACTCCCCTGTCCAGTCAACTCCTCCAGTCCGAGTCAACTCCTCCAGCCCAGACAACTCCTCCGTCCGAGTCAACTCCTCCAGAGTCAACTCCTCCAGTCCGAGTCAACTCCCCAGTCCAGAGTCAACTCCCCAGTCCAAGTCAACTCCTCCAGTCCGAGTCAACTACTCCAGCCCCAGAGGCAACTCCTCCGGTCCCAGAGTCAACTCCTCCAGTCCGAGTCAACTCACGCTGCCCGAGTCAACTCCTTCTGTCCGATCAACTCCTCCAGTCCCAGAATCAACTCCCACTGTCCGAGTCAACTCCTTCAGTCCGAGACAAATCCTCCAGTCCCAGAGTCAACTCCTCCCGTCCGAGTCAACTCCTCCAGCCCCAGAGGAAACTCCTCCGGTCCCAGATTCAACTCCTCCAGTCCGAGTCAACTTCTCCACTTCCAGTCAACTCCTCCAGTCCGAGTCAACTCCTCCAGCCCCAGAGGAAACTCCTCCGGTCCCAGAGTCAACTCCTCCAGTCAGAGTCAACTTCTCCAGTCCGAGTCAAGTCCTCCAGTTCCAGAGTCAACTCCTCCAGACCCAGAGTCAACTCCTCCAGTCCGAGTCAACTCCTCCAGTCCCAGAGTCAACTCCCCCAGTCCAAGTCAACTCCTCCAGTCCCAGAGTCAACTCCTCCAGCCCCAGAGTCAACTCCTCCAGTCCGAGTCAACTCCTCCAGTCCGAGTCAACTCCTCCAGTCTGAGTCAACTCCTCCAAACCCAGAGTCAACTCGTCCAGCCCCGAGTCAACTCCTCCGTCCGAGTCAACTCCTCCAGTCCGAGTCAACTCCTCCAGTCCGAGTCAACTCCTCCAGCCGAGTCAACTCCTCCAGTCCAAGAGTCAACTCCTCCAGTCCCAGAGTCAACTCCTCCATTCCGAGTCAACTCCTCCAGTCCGAGTCAACTCCTCCAGTCCAAGAGTCAACTCCTCCAGTCCGAGGGAACTCCTCTAGTCCCAGAATTAACTCCTCCAGTCCGAGGCAACTCCTGCTGTCCGAGTCAACTCCTCCAGTCTCAGAGGCAACTCCCCCTGTCCAAGTCAACTCCTCCAGTCCCAGAGTCAACTCCTCCTGTCCAAGTCAACTCCTCCATTCTGAGTCAACTCCTCCAGTCCGAGTCAACTCCTCCAGCCCCAGAGGCAACTCCTCCGGTCCCCGAGTCAAATCCTCCAGTACGAGTGAACTCCTCCAGTCTGAGCAACTGCTCCAGTCAACTCTCCAGCCCAGATCAACTCCTCCAGACCGAGTCAACTCCTCCAGTCCCAGAGTCAACTCCTCCTCCAACTCCTCCAGTCCGAGTCAACTCACCCTGCCCGAGTCAACTCCTTCAGTCCGATCAACTCCTCCAGTCCCAGAGTCAACTCCTCCAGTCCGAGTAAACTCCTCCAGTCCAAGAGTCAACTCCTCCAGTCCGAGTCAACTCCTCCAGTCCCAGAATCAACTCCTCCAGTCCGAGTCAACTCCTCCTGTCCGCGTCAACTCCTCCAGTCCCAGAGGCAACTCCCCCTGTCCAAGTCAACTCCGCCAGTCCCAGAGTCAACTCCTCCAGTCCCAGAGTCATCTCCTCCAGCCCGAGAGGCAACTCCTCCGGTCCCAGAGTCAACTCCTCCAGTCCAGAGTCAACTCCTCCAGTCCAGAGTCAACTCCCCCTTTCTGAGTCAACTCCTTCAGTCCGAGTCAACTCCTCCAGCTCCAGAGGCAACTCCTCCGGTCCCCAGAGTCAACTCCTCCAGACTGAGTCAACTCCTCCTGTCCGAGTCAACTCCTCCAGTCCGAGTCAACTCCTCCAGTCCGAGTCAACTCCATCATTCTGAGTCAATTCCTCCTGACCCAGAGTCAACTTCTGCAGTCCGAGTCAACTCCTCCAGTCCAGAGTCAACTTCTCCAGTCCGAGTCAACTCCTCCAGTCCCAGAGTCAACTCCTCCAGACCCAGAGTCAACTCCTCCAGTCCGAGTCAACTTCTCCAGTCCGAGTCAAGTCCTCCAGTCCCAGAGTCAACTCTATCCCCTAGTCCCAGAGTCAACTCCTCCAGTCCCAGAGTCAACTCCTCCAGTCCCAGAGTCAACTATTCCACCCCAAAGGCAACTCCTCAGGACCCAGAGTCAACTCCTCCAGACCGAATCAACTCCTCCATTCCGAGTGAACTCCTCCAGTCCGAGTCAACTCCTCCAGTCCGAGTCAACTCCTCCAGCCCCAGAGGCAACTCCTCCAGCCCCAGAGGCAACTCCTCCGGTCCCAGAGTCAACTCCTCCAGTCCGAGTCAACTCCAAGAGTCGCAGAGTCAACTCCTCCAGCACGAGTCAACCCCTCCAGCCCCAGAGGCAACTCCTCCGGTCCCAGAGTAAACTCCTCCAGCCCCAGAGACAACTCCTCCAGTCCGAGTAAACGCCTTCAGTCCAAGAGTCAACTCCTCCAGTCCCAGAGTCAACTCCCACTGTCCGAGTCAACTCCCACTGTCCGAGTCAACTCCTTCAGTCAGAGTCAAATTCTCCAGTCCCAGAATCATCTCCTCCAGTCCGAGACAGCTACTCCCGTCCCAGAGTCAACTCCTCAAGTCTGAGTCAACTCCTCCAGTCCGAGTCAACTCCCCCAGTCCAAGAGTCAACAGCACCAGTCCAAGAGTCAACTCCACCAGTCCAAGAGTCAACTCCACCAGTCCAAGTCAACTCCTCCATTCCGAGTCAACTCCTCCAGTCCGAGTCAACTCCTTCAGTCCAAGAGACAACTCCTCCAGCCCCAGAGTCAACTCCCACTGTCCGAGTCAACTCCTCCAGTCCGAGTCAACTCCTCCAGTCCCACATTCAACTCCTCCAGTCCGAGTCTACTCCTCAAGTCCCAGAGTCAACTCCTCCAGTCCGAGTCAACTCCTCCAGCCCAGCGGCAACTCCCCTTGTCCAAGTCAACTCCTCCAGTCCGAGTCAACTACTCCAGCCCCAGAGGCAACTCCTCCGGTCCCAGAGTCAACTCCTCCAGCAACAGAGGCAACTCCTCCGGTCCCAGAGTCAACTCCTGCAGACCGAGTCAACTCCTACAGTCCAGAGTCAACTTCTCCAGACCGAGAGTCAACTACTACAGTCCGAGTCAACTCCTTCAGTCCAAGAGTCAACTCCTCCAGTCCAGAGTCGATTCTTCCAGTCCCAGAGTCAACTCCTCCGGTCCCACAGTCAACTCCTCCAGTCCGAGTCAACTCCTCCAGTCCCCGAGTCAACTCCTCCAGTCCCAGAATCAACTCCTCCAGTACGAGTCAAATCCTCCAGTCCGAGTCAAATCCTCCTGTCCCAGAGTCAACTCCTCCAGTCCCAGAGTCAACTCCTTCAGTCCGAGTCAACTCACGCTGCCCGAGTCAACTCACGCTGCCCGAGTCAACTCCTTCTGTCCGATCAACTCCTCCAGTCCCAGAATCAACTCCCACTGTCCGAGTCAACTCCTTCAGTCCGAGACAAATCCTCCAGTCCCAGAGTCAACTCCTCCCGTCCGAGTCAACTCCTCCAGCCCCAGAGGAAACTCCTCCGGACCCAGAGTCAACTCCTCCAGTCCGAGTCAACTTCTCCAGTCCGAGTCAAGTCCTCCAGTTCCAGAGTCAACTCCTCCAGACCCAGAGTCAACACCTCCAGTCCGAGTTAACTCCTCCAGTCCAAGAGTCAACTCCTCCAGTCCGAGTCAACTCCTCCAGTCCCAGAATCAACTCCTCCAGTCCGAGGCAACTCCTCCTGTCCGAGTCAACTCCTCCAGTCCCACAGTCAACTTCTCCAGTCCAAGTCAATTCCTCCAGTTCCACAGTAAACTCCTCCAGACCGAGTCAACTCCTCCAGTCCCAGAGTCAACTCCTCCAGTCCAGAGTCAACTCCCCCTTTCTGAGTCAACTTCTTCAGTCCGAGTCAACTCCTCCAGCTCCAGAGGCAACTCCTCCGGTCCCAGAGTGAACTCCTCCAGTCTGAGTCAACTCCTCCATTCCAAGAATCAACTCCTCCAGACCGAGTCAACTCCACCAGTCGCAGAGTCAACTCCTCCAGTCCGAGTCAACTCCTCCAGTCCCAGAGTCAACTCCTCCAGTCCGAGTCAACTCACCCTGCCCGAGTCAACTCCTTCAGTCCGATCAACTCCTCCAGTCCCAGAGTCAACTCCTCCAGTCCAAGTAAACTCCTCCAGTCCAAGAGTCAACTCCTCCAGTCCGAGTGAACTCCTCCAGTCCCAGAATCAACTCCTCCAGTCCGAATCAACTCCTCCTGTCCAGAGTCAACTCCTCCAGTCCCAGAGGCAACTCCCCCTGTCCAAGTCAACTCCTCCAGTCCCAGAGTCAACTCCTCCAGTCCCAGAGTCAAAACCTCCAGCCCCAGAGGCAACTCCTCCGGTCCCAGAGTCAACTCCTACAGTCCAGAGTCAACTCCTCCAGTCCAGAGTCAACTCCCCCTTTCTGAGTCAACTCCTTCAGTCCGTGTCAACTCCTCCAGCTCCAGAGGCAACTCCTCCAGTCCCAGAGTCAACTCCTCCAGACTGAGTCAACTCCTCCTGTCCTAGTCAACTCCTCTAGTCTGAGTCAACTCCTCCAGTCCGAGTCAACTCCATCATTCTGAGTCAATTCCTCCTGACCCAGAGTCAACTTCTCCAGTCCGAGTCAACTCCTCCAGTCCGAGTCAACTCCATCATTCTGAGTCAATTCCTCCTGACCCAGAGTCAACTTCTCCAGTCCGAGTCAACTCCTCCAGTCCAGAGTCAACTCCTCCAGTCCCAGAGTCAACACCTCCAGTCCCAGAGTCAACTATTCCAGCCCCAAAGGCAACTCCTCCAGTCCCAGAGTCAACTCCTCCAGTCCCAGAGTCAACTCCTCCAGTCCGAGTAAACTCCTCCAGTCCAAGAGTCAACTCCTCCAATCCGAGTGAACTCCTCCAGTCCCAGAATCAACTCCTCCATTCCGAATCAACTCCTCCTGTCCGAGTCAACTCCTCCAGTCCCAGAGGCAACTCCCCCTGTCCAAGTCAACTCCTCCAGTCCCAGAGTCAACTCCTCCAGTCCCAGAGTCAAATCCTCCAGCCCCAGAGGCAACTCCTCCGGTCCCAGAGTCAACTCCTCCAGTCCAGAGTCAACTCCTCCAGTCCAGAGTCAACTCCCCCTTTCTGAGTCAACTCCTTCAGTCCGTGTCAACTCCTCCAGCTCCAGAGGCAACTCCTCCAGTCCCAGAGTCAACTCCTCCAGACTGAGTCAACTCCTCCTGTCCTAGTCAACTCCTCCAGTCCGAGTCAACTCCTCCAGTCCGAGTCAACTCCATCATTCTGAGTCAATTCCTCCTGACCCAGAGTCAACTTCTCCAGTCCGAGTCAAGTCCTCCAGTCCCAGAGTCAACTCCTCTAGACCCAGAGTAAACACCTCCAGTCCGAGTCAACTCATCCATTCCAAGAGTCAACTCAGCCAGTCCCAGAGTCAACTCCTCCAGTCTGAGTCAACTCCTCCAGTCCAAGAATCAACTCCTCCAGACCGAGTCAACTCCACCAGTCGCAGAGTCAACTCCTCCAGCACGAGTCAACACCTCCAGCCCCAGAGGCAACTCCTCCGATCCCAGAGTAAACTCCTCCAGCCCCAGAGACAACTCCTCCAGTCCGAGTCAACGCCTTCAGTCCAAGAGTCAACTCCTCCAGTCCCAGAGTCATCTCCCACTGTCCGAGTCAACTCCTTCAGTCAGAGTCAAATCCTCCCGTCCCAGAGTCAACTCCTCCATTCCGAGTCAACTCCTCCAGTCCGAGTCAACTCCACCAGTCCAAGAGTCAACTCCACCAGTCCAAGAGTCAACTCAGCCTGTCCCAGAGTCAACTTCTCCAGTCCAACTCCTCCATTCCGAGTCAACTCCTCCAGTCCGAGTCAACTCCTCCAGACACAGAGTCAACTCCTCCAGACCGAGTCAATCCTCAAGTCCGAGTCAACTACTCCAGTCCGAGTCAACTACCCCTGTCCGAGTCAACTACCCCTGTCCGAGTCAACTCCTTCAGTCCGAGTCAACTCCTCCAAACCCAGAGGCAAATCCTCCTGTCCCAGAGTCAACTCCTGCAGACGGAGGCAACTCCTCCTGTTCAGAGTCAACTTCTCCAGTCCGAGTCAAGTCCTCCAGTTCCAGAGTCAACTCCTCCGATCCCAGAGTAAACTCCTCCAGCCCCAGAGACAACTCCTCCAGTCCGAGTCAACGCCTTCAGTCCAAGAGTCAACTCCTCCAGTCCCAGAGTCATCTCCCACTGTCCGAGTCAACTCCTTCAGTCAGAGTCAAATCCTCCCGTCCCAGAGTCAACTCCTCCAGTCCGAGTCAACTCCTCCAGTCCGAGTCAACTCCACCAGTCCAAGAGTCAACTCCACCAGTCCAAGAGTCAACTCAGCCTGTCCCAGAGTCAACTTCTCCAGTCCAAGTCAACTCCTCCATTCCGAGTCAACTCCTCCAGTCCGTGTCAACTCCTCCAGACCCAGAGTCAACTCCTCCAGACCGAGTCAATCCTCAAGTCCGAGTCAACTACTCCAGTCCGAGTCAACTACCCCTGTCCGAGTCAACTCCTTCAGTCCGAGTCAACTCCTCCAACCCCAGAGGCAAATCCTCCGGTCCCAGAGTCAACTCCTGCAGACCGAGGCAACTCCTCCTGTTCAGAGTCAACTTCTCCAGTCCGAGTCAACTCCTCTAGTCCCAGAGTCAACTCCTCCAGTCCGCGTTAAATCCCCCAGTCCCAGAGTCAACTCCTCCAGTCCCAGAGTCAACTCCTCCAATCTGAGTTAACTGCTCCATTCCGAGTCAAATCCTCCAGTCCGAGTCAACTCCTCCAGACCCAGAGTCAGCTCCTCCAGTCCGAGTCAACTCTTCAAGTCCGAGTCAACTCCTCCAGTCCGAGTCAACTCCCCCTGTCCGAGTCAACTCCCCCGGTCCGAGTCAACTCCTTCAACCGAGTCAACTCCTTCAACCGAGTCAACTCCTCCAGTCCCAGAGTCAACATCTCCAGTCCCAGAGTCAACTCCTCCAGACCAAGAGTCAACTCCTCTAGTCCGAGACAACTTCTCCAGTCCGAGTCAATTCCTCCAGTCCGAGTCAAATCCTCCAGTCCAAGAGTCAACACCGCCAGTCCCAGAGTCAACTTCTCCAGTCCGAGTCAACTCCTCCAGTCCGAGTCAACTCCTCCAGTCCCAGAGGCAACTCCCCCTGACCAAGTCAACTCCTCCAGTCCCAGAGTCAACTCCTACAGTATGAGTCAACTCCTCCAGCCCCAGAGGCAACTCCTCTGGTCCCAGTGACAACTCCTCCAGACCCAGTCAACTCCTACAGTCCAGAGTCAACTTCTCCAGACCCAGAGTCAACTCCTGCATTCCGAGTCAACTCCTTCAGTCCAAGAGTCAACTCCTCCAGTCCCAGAGTCAACTCCCGAGTCAACTCCTTCAGTCCGAGACAAATCCTCCAGTCCCAGAGTCAACTTCTCCAGTCCAAGTCAACTCCTCCAGTCCCAGAGTCAACTCCTCCAGTCCGAGTCAACTCCTCCAGTCCCAGAGTCAACTCCTCCAGTCCAGAGTCAACTCCTCCAGAGACAAATCCTCCTGTCCGAGTCAACTCCTCCAGACCCAGAGTCAACTCCTCCAGTCCCAGAGTCAACTCCTCCAGTATGAGTCAACTCCTCCAGTCCAAGAATGAACTCCTCCAGTCCGAGTCAACTCCTCCAGTCTGAGTCAACTCCTCCAGCCCCAGAGGCATCTCCTCCAGCCCCAGAGGCAACACCTCCGGTCCCAGAGTCAACTCCTCCAGTCTGAGTCAACTCCTCCAGTCCAAGAATCAACTCCTCCAAACCGAGTCAACTCCACCAGTCGCAGAGTCAACTCCTCCAGCACGAGTCAACACCTCCAGCCCCAGAGGCAACTCCTCCGATCCCAGAGTAAACTCCTCCAGCCCCAGAGACAACTCCTCCAGTCCGAGTCAACGCCTTCAGTCCAAAAGTCAACTCCTCCAGTCCCAGAGTCATCTCCCACTGTCCGAGTCAACTCCTTCAGTCAGAGTCAAATCCTCCCGTCCCAGAGTCAACTCCTCCATTCCGAGTCCACTCCTCCAGTCCGAGTCAACTCCACCAGTCCAAGAGTCAACTCCACCAGTCCAAGAGTCAACTCAGCCTGTCCCAGAGTCAACTTCTCCAGTCCAAGTCAACTCCTCCATTCCGAGTCAACTCCTCCAGTCCGTGTCAACTCCTCCAGACCCAGAGTGAACTCCTCCAGACCGAGTCAATCCTCAAGTCCGAGTCAACTACTCCAGTCCGAGTCAACTACCCCTGTCCGAGTCAACTACCCCTGTCCGAGTCAACTCCTTCAGTCCGAGTCAACTCCTCCAAACCCAGAGGCAAATCCTCCTGTCCCAGAGTCAACTCCTGCAGACCGAGGCAACTCCTCCTGTTCAGAGTCAACTTCTCCAGTCCGAATCAACTCCTCCAGCCACAGAGGCAACTCCTCCGGTCCCCGAGTCAACTCCTCCAGACCGAGTCAACTCCTCCAGTCCAGAGTCAACTCCTCCAGTCCGAGTCAACTCCTCCAGTCCGAGTCAACTCCTCCAGTCCCAGAGTCAACTCCTCCAGTCCGAGTCAACTCCTCCAGTCCCAGAGTCAACTCCTCCAGTCCGAGTCAACTCCTCCAGTCCGAGTCAACTCCTCCAGTCCCAGAGGCAACTCCTCCTGTCAGAGTCAACTCCTCCAGTCCCAGAGTCAACTCCTCCAGTCCTAGAGTCAAATCCTCCAGCCCCAGAGGCAACTCCTCCGGTCCCAGAGTCAACTCCTCCAGTCCAGAGTCAACTCCCCCTTTCTGAGTCAACTCCTTCAGACCGTGTCAACTCCTCCAGCTCCAGAGGCAACTCCTCCAGTCCCAGAGTCAACTCCTCCAGACTGAGTCAACTCCTCCAGTCCGAGTCAACTCCTTCAGTCCGAGTCAACTCCTCCAGCCCCAGAGGCAACTCCTCCAGCCCCAGAGGCAACACCTCCGGTCCCAGAGTCAACTCCTCCAGTCTGAGTCAACTCCTCCAGTCCAAGAATCAACTCCTCCAGACCGAGTCAACTCCACCAGTCGCAGAGTCAACTCCTCCAGCACGAGTCAACCCCTCCTGTCCTAGTCAACTCCTCTAGTCTGAGTCAACTCCTCCAGTCCGAGTAAACTCCATCATTCTGAGTCAACTCCTCCAGACCCAGAGTCAACTCCTCCAGTCCGAGTCAACACCCCCTATCCGAGTCAACTCCTCCAGTCCGAGTCAACTCCTCCAGTCCGAGTCAACTCCATCATTCTGAGTCAATTCCTCCTGACCCAGAGTCAACTTCTCCAGTCCGAGTCAACTCCTCCAGTCCAGAGTCAACTCCTCCAGTCCCAGAGTCAACACCTCCAGTCCCAGAGTCAACTATTCCAGCCCCAAAGGCAACTCCTCCAGTCCCAGAGTCAACTCCTCCAGTCCGAGTCAACTCCTCCAGTCCAAGAGTCAACTCCTCCAATCCGAGTCAACTCCTCCAGTCCCAGAGTCAACTCCTCCAGTCCGAGTCAACTCCTCCAGTCCGAGTTAACTCCTCCAGTCCCAGAGTCAACTCCTCCTGTCCGAGTCAACTCCTCCAGTCCAAGAGTCAACTCCTCCAGTCCCAGAGTCAACTCCTCCAGCCCCAGAGGCAACTCCTCCGGTCCCAGAGTCAACTCCTCCAGTCCAGAGTCAACTCCTCCAGTCCAGAGTCAACTCCCCCTTTCTGAGTCAACTCCTTCAGTCCGTGTCAACTCCTCCAGCTCCAGAGGCAACTCCTCCAGTCCCAGAGTCAACTCCTCCAGACTGAGTCAACTCCTCCTGTCCTAGTCAACTCCTCCAGTACGAGTCAACTCCTCCAGTCCGAGTCAACTCCATCATTCTGAGTCAATTCCTCCTGACCCAGAGTCAACTTCTCCAGTCCGAGTCAAGTCCTCCAGTCCCAGAGTCAACTCCTCTAGACCCAGAGTAAACACCTCCAGTCCGAGTCAACTCATCCATTCCAAGAGTCAACTCAGCCAGTCCCAGAGTCAACTCCTCCAGTCTGAGTCAACTCCTCCAGTCCAAGAATCAACTCCTCCAGACCGAGTCAACTCCACCAGTCGCAGAGTCAACTCCTCCAGCACGAGTCAACCCCTCCAGCCCCAGAGGCAACTCCTCCGATCCCAGAGTAAACTCCTCCAGCCCCAGAGACAACTCCTCCAGTCCGAGTCAACGCCTTCAGTCCAAGAGTCAACTCCTCCAGTCCCAGAGTCATCTCCCACTGTCCGAGTCAACTCCTTCAGTCAGAGTCAAATCCTCCCGTCCCAGAGTCAACTCCTCCATTCCGAGTCAACTCCTCCAGTCCGAGTCAACTCCACCAGTCCAAGAGTCAACTCCACCAGTCCAAGAGTCAACTCCACCAGTCCAAGAGTCAACTCCACCAGTCCAAGTCAACTCCTCCATTCCGAGTCAACTCCTCCAGTCCGAGTCAACTCCTCCAGACCCAGAGTCAACTCCTCCAGACCGAGTCAATCCTCAAGTCCGAGTCAACTACTTCAGTCCGAGTCAACTACCCCTGTCCGAGTCAACTACCCCTGTCCGAGTCAACTCCTTCAGTCCGAGTCAACTCCTCCAAACCCAGAGGCAAATCCTCCTGTCCCAGAGTCAACTCCTGCAGACGGAGGCAACTCCTCCTGTTCAGAGTCAACTTCTCCAGTCCGAGTCAAGTCCTCCAGTTCCAGAGTCAACTCCTCCAATCCCAGAGTAAACTCCTCCAGCCCCAGAGACAACTCCTCCAGTCCGAGTCAACGCCTTCAGTCCAAGAGTCAACTCCTCCAGTCCCAGAGTCATCTCCCACTGTCCAAGTCAACTCCTTCAGTCAGAGTCAAATCCTCCCGTCCCAGAGTCAACTCCTCCATTCCGAGTCCACTCCTCCAGTCCGAGTCAACTCCACCAGTCCAAGAGTCAACTCCACCAGTCCAAGAGTCAACTCAGCCTGTCCCAGAGTCAACTTCTCCAGTCCAAGTCAACTCCTCCATTCCGATTCAACTCCTCCAGTCCGAGTCAACTCCTCCAGACCCAGAGTGAACTCCTCCAGACCGAGTCAACTCCTCCAGACCATGAGTCAACTCCTCCAGTCCGAGTCAACTCCTCCAGTCCGAGTCAACTCCTCCAGTCCAGAGTCAACTCCTTCAGTCCGAGTCAACTCCTCCAACCCCAGAGGCAAATCCTCCGGTCCCAGAGTCAACTCCTGCAGACCGAGGCAACTCCTCCTGTTCAGAGTCAACTTCTCCAGTCCGAATCAACTCCTCCAGCCACAGAGGCAACTCCTCCCGTCCCAGAGTCAACTCCTCCAGACCGAGTCAACTCCTCCAGTCGCAGAGTCAACTCCTCCAGTCCGAGTCAACTCACCCTGCCCGAGTCAACTCCTTCAGTCCGATCAACTCCTCCAGTCCCAGAGTCAACTCCTCTAGTCCGAGTGAACTCCTCCAGTCCCAGAATCAACTCCTCCAGTCCGATCAATTCCTCCTGTCCGAGTCAACTCCTCCAGTCCCAGAGTCAACTCCTCCTGTCCAAGTCAACTCCTCCAGTCCAGAGTCAACTCCTCCAGTCCGAGTCAACTCCTCCAGCCCCAGAGGCAACTCCTCCGGTCCCAGAGTCAACTCCTCCAGTCCAGAGTCAACTCCTCCAGTCAGGAGTCAACTCCCTATTTCTGAGTCAACTCCTTCAGTCCGAGTCAACTCCTCCGGCCCCAGAGGCAACTCCTCCGGTCCCAGAGTCAACTCCTCCAGACTGAGTCAACTCCTCCAGTCCGAGTCAACTCCTTCAGTCCGAGTCAACTCCTCCAGCCCCAGAGGCAACTCCTCCAGCCCCAGAGGCAACTCCTCCGGTCCCAGAGACAACTCCTCCAGTCTGAGTCAACTCCTCCAGTCCAAGAGTCAACTCCTCCAGTCCCGAGTCAACTCCTCCAGTCCCAGAGTCAACTCCTCCAGCACGAGTCAACCCCTCCTGTCCTAGTCAACTCCTCTAGTCTGAGTCAACTCCTCCAGTCCGAGTCAACTCCATCATTCTGAGTCAATTCCTCCTGACCCAGAGTCAACTTCTCCAGTCCGAGTCAACTCCTCCAGTCCGAGTCAACTCCTCCAGTCCGAGTCAACTCCATCATTCTGAGTCAACTCCTCCAGTCCAGAGTCAACTCCTCCAGTCCGAGTCAACTCCTCCAGTCCAGAGTCAACTCCTCCAGTCCCAGAGTCAACACCTCCAGTCCCAGAGTCAACTATTCCAGCCCCAAAGGCAACTCCTCCAGTCCCAGAGTCAACTCCTCCAGTCCGAGTAAACTCCTCCAGTCCAAGAGTCAACACCTCCAATCCGAGTGAACTCCTCCAGTCCCAGAATCAACTCCTCCATTCCGAATCAACTCCTCCTGTCCGAGTCAACTCCTCCAGTCCCAGAGGCAACTCCCCCTGTCCAAGTCAACTCCTCCAGTCCCAGAGTCAACTCCTCCAGTCCCAGAGTCAACTCCTCCAGCCCCAGAGGCAACTCCTCCAGTCCCAGAGTCAACTCCTCCAGTCCAGAGTCAACTCCTCCTGTCCAGAGTCAACTCCCCCTTTCTGAGTCAACTCCTTCAGTCCGTGTCAACTCCTCCAGCTCCAGAGGCAACTCCTCCAGTCCCAGAGTCAACTCCTCCAGACTGAGTCAACTCCTCCTGTCCTAGTCAACTCCTCCAGTCCGAGTCAACTCCTCCAGTCCGAGTCAACTCCATCATTCTGAGTCAATTCCTCCTGACCCAGAGTCAACTTCTCCAGTCCGAGTCAAGTCCTCCAGTCCCAGAGTCAACTCCTCTAGACCCAGAGTAAACACCTCCAGTCCGAGTCAACTCATCCATTCCAAGAGTCAACTCAGCCAGTCCCAGAGTCAACTCCTCCAGTCTGAGTCAACTCCTCCAGTCCAAGAATCAACTCCTCCAGACCGAGTCAACTCCACCAGTCCCAGAGTCAACTCCTCCAGTCCAGAGTCAACTCCTCCAGTCCAGAGTCAACTCCCCCTTTCTGAGTCAACTCCTTCAGTCCGTGTCAACTCCTCCAGCTCCAGAGGCAACTCCTCCAGTCCCAGAGTCAACTCCTCCAGACTGAGTCAACTCCTCCTGTCCTAGTCAACTCCTCCAGTACGAGTCAACTCCTCCAGTCCGAGTCAACTCCATCATTCTGAGTCAATTCCTCCTGACCCAGAGTCAACTTCTCCAGTCCGAGTCAAGTCCTCCAGTCCCAGAGTCAACTACTCCAGACACAGAGTCAACTCCTCCAGTCCGAGTCAACTCCTCCATTCGCAGAGTCAACTCCTCCAGTCCAAGAGTCAACTCCGCCAGTCTGAGTCAACTCCTCCAGTCCGACTCAACTCCTCCAGACCGAGTCAACTCCACCAGGCGCAGAGTCAACTCCTCCAGTCCGAGTCAACTCCTCCAGCCCCAGAGGCAACTCCTCCAGTCCCAGAGGCAACTCCTCCAGCCCCAGAGACAACTCCTCCAGTCCGAGTCAACTCCTTCAGTCCAAGAGTCAACTCCTCCAGTCCCAGAGTCAACTCCCACTGTCCGAGTCAACTCCTTCAGTCAGAGTCAACTTCTCCAGACCGAGAGTCAACTCCTCCAGTCCGAATCAACTCCTCCAGTCCGAGTCAACTCCTCCAGTCCAAGAGTCAACTCCACCAGTCCAAGAGTCAACTCCACCAGTCCAAGAGTCAACTCCTCCAGTCCAAGTCAACTCCTCCATTCCGAGTCAACTCCTCCAGTCCGAGTCAACTCCTCCAGACCCAGAGTCAACTCCTCCAGACCGAGTCAATCCTCAAGTCCGAGTCAACTACTTCAGTCCGAGTCAACTACCCCTGTCCGAGTCAACTACCCCTGTCCGAGTCAACTCCTTCAGTCCGAGTCAACTCCTCCAAACCCAGAGGCAAATCCTCCTGTCCCAGAGTCAACTCCTGCAGACCGAGTCAACTCCTCCAGTCCCAGAGTCAACTCCTCCAGTCCGAGTAAACTCCTCCAGTCCAAGAGTCAACTCCTCCAATCCCAGAGTAAACTCCTCCAGCCCCAGAGACAACTCCTCCAGTCCGAGTCAACGCCTTCAGTCCAAGAGTCAACTCCTCCAGTCCCAGAGTCATCTCCCACTGTCCGAGTCAACTCCTTCAGTCAGAGTCAAATCCTCCAGTCCCAGAGTCAACTCCTCCAGTCCGAGTCAACTCCTCCAGTCCGAGTCAACTCCTCCAGTCCAAGAGTCAACTCCACCAGTCCAAGAGTCAACTCAGCCTGTCCCAGAGTCAACTTCTCCAGTCCAAGTCAACTCCTCCATTCCGAGTCAACTCCTCCAGTCCGAGTCAACTCCTCCAGACCCAGAGTCAACTCCTCCAGTCCGAGTCAACTCCTCCAAGTCCGAGTCAACTACTCCAGTCCGAGTCAACTACCCCTGTCCGAGTCAACTACCCCTGTCCGAGTCAACTCCTTCAGTCCGAGTCAACTCCTCCAAACCCAGAGGCAAATCCTCCTGTCCCAGAGTCAACTCCTGCAGACCGAGGCAACTCCTCCTGTTCAGAGTCAACTCCTTCAGTCTGAGTCAAATCCTCCAGCCCCAGAGGCAACTCCTCCGGTCCCAGAGTCAACTCCTCCAGACCGAGTCAACTCCACCAGACGCAGAGTCAACTCCTCCAGACCGAGTCAACTCACCCTGCTTGAGTCAACTCCTTCAGTCCGAGTCAACTCCTCCAGACCCAGAGTCAACTCCTCCAGTCCGAGACAACTCCTCCAGTCCCAGAGTCAACTCCTCCAGTCCGAGTCAACTCCTCCTGTCCGAGTCAACTCCTCCAGTCCCAGAGGCAACTCCCCCTGTCCAAGTCAACTCCTCCAGTCCCAGAGTCAACTCCTCCAGTCCCAGAGTCAACTCCTCCAGCCCCAGAGGCAACTCCTCCGGTCCCAGAGTCAACTCCTCCAGTCCAGAGTCAACTCCTCCAGTCAGGAGTCAACTCCCCCTTTCTGAGTCAACTCCTTCAGTCCGTGTCAACTCCTCCAGCTCCAGAGGCAACTCCTCCAGTCCCAGAGTCAACTCCTCCAGACTGAGTCAACTCCTCCAGTCCGAGTCAACTCCTCCAGTCCGAGTCAACTCCTCCAGTCCCAGAGTCAACTCCTCCAGCCCCAGAGGCAACTCCTCCCGTCCCAGAGTCAACTCCTCCAGTCCGAGTCAACTCCTCCAGTCCAAGAGTCAACTCCTCCAGACCGAGTCAACTCCTCCAGACCCAGAGTCAACTCCTCCAGCACGAGTCAACCCCTCCTGTCCTAGTCAACTCCTCTAGTCTGAGTCAACTCCTCCAGTCCGAGTCAACTCCATCATTCTGAGTCAATTCCTCCTGACCCAGAGTCAACTTCTCCAGTCCGAGTCAACTCCTCCAGTCCGAGTCAACTCCTCCAGTCCGAGTCAACTCCATCATTCTGAGTCAATTCCTCCTGACCCAGAGTCAACTTCTCCAGTCCGAGTCAACTCCTCCAGTCCAGAGTCAACTCCTCCAGTCCCAGAGTCAACACCTCCAGTCCCAGAGTCAACTATTCCAGCCCCAAAGGCAACTCCTCCAGTCCCAGAGTCAACTCCTCCAGACCGAGTCAACTCCTCCAGTCCAAGAGTCAACACCTCCAGTCCGAGTGAACTCCTCCAGTCCCAGAGTCAACTCCTCCATTCCGAGTCAACTCCTCCAGTCCGAGTCAACTCCTCCAGTCCCAGAGTCAACTCCCCCTGTCCAAGTCAACTCCTCCAGTCCCAGAGTCAACTCCTCCAGTCCGAGAGTCAAATCCTCCAGCCCCAGAGGCAACTCCTCCGGTCCCAGAGTCAACTCCTCCAGTCCAGAGTCAACTCCTCCAGTCCAGAGTCAACTCCCCCTTTCTGAGTCAACTCCTTCAGTCCGAGTCAACTCCTTCAGTCAGAGTCAACTCCTCCAGTCCCAGAGTCAACTCCTCCAGACGGAGTCAACTCCTCCAGTCCTAGTCAACTCCTCCAGTCCGAGTCAACTCCTCCAGTCCGAGTCAACTCCATCATTCTGAGTCAATTCCTCCTGACCCAGAGTCAACTTCTCCAGTCCGAGTCAAGTCCTCCAGTCCCAGAGTCAACTCCTCTAGACCCAGAGTAAACACCTCCAGTCCGAGTCAACTCATCCATTCCAAGAGTCAACTCAGCCAGTCCCAGAGTCAACTCCTCCAGTCCAAGAATCAACTCCTCCAGACCGAGTCAACTCCACCAGTCCCAGAGTCAACTCCTCCAGTCCAGAGTCAACTCCTCCAGTCCAGAGTCAACTCCCCCTTTCTGAGTCAACTCCTTCAGTCCGTGTCAACTCCTCCAGCTCCAGAGGCAACTCCTCCAGTCCCAGAGTCAACTCCTCCAGACTGAGTCAACTCCTCCTGTCCTAGTCAACTCCTCCAGTACGAGTCAACTCCTCCAGTCCGAGTCAACTCCATCATTCTGAGTCAATTCCTCCTGACCCAGAGTCAACTTCTCCAGTCCGAGTCAAGTCCTCCAGTCCCAGAGTCAACTCCTCTAGACCCAGAGTAAACACCTCCAGTCCGAGTCAACTCATCCATTCCAAGAGTCAACTCAGCCAGTCCCAGAGTCAACTCCTCCAGTCTGAGTCAACTCCTCCAGTCCAAGAATCAACTCCTCCAGACCGAGTCAACTCCACCAGTCGCAGAGTCAACTCCTCCAGCACGAGTCAACCCCTCCAGCCCCAGAGGCAACTCCTCCGATCCCAGAGTAAACTCCTCCAGCCCCAGAGACAACTCCTCCAGTCCGAGTCAACGCCTTCAGTCCAAGAGTCAACTCCTCCAGTCCCAGAGTCATCTCCCACTGTCCGAGTCAACTCCTTCAGTCAGAGTCAAATCCTCCCGTCCCAGAGTCAACTCCTCCATTCCGAGTCAACTCCTCCAGTCCGAGTCAACTCCACCAGTCCAAGAGTCAACTCCACCAGTCCAAGAGTCAACTCAGCCTGTCCCAGAGTCAACTTCTCCAGTCCAAGTCAACTCCTCCATTCCGAGTCAACTCCTCCAGTCCGAGTCAACTCCTCCAGACCCAGAGTCAACTCCTCCAGACCGAGTCAACTCCTCCAGTCCGAGTCAACTCCTCCAGTCCGAGTCAACTCCTCCAGTCCGAGTCAACTCCCCCTGTCCGAGTCAACTCCTTCAGTCCGAGTCAACTCCTCCAAACCCAGAGGCAAATCCTCCTGTCCCAGAGTCAACTCCTGCAGACGGAGGCAACTCCTCCTGTTCAGAGTCAACTTCTCCAGTCCGAGTCAAGTCCTCCAGTTCCAGAGTCAACTCCTCCAATCCCAGAGTAAACTCCTCCAGCCCCAGAGACAACTCCTCCAGTCCGAGTCAACGCCTTCAGTCCAAGAGTCAACTCCTCCAGTCCCAGAGTCATCTCCCACTGTCCAAGTCAACTCCTTCAGTCAGAGTCAAATCCTCCCGTCCCAGAGTCAACTCCTCCATTCCGAGTCCACTCCTCCAGTCCGAGTCAACTCCACCAGTCCAAGAGTCAACTCCACCAGTCCAAGAGTCAACTCAGCCTGTCCCAGAGTCAACTTCTCCAGTCCAAGTCAACTCCTCCATTCCGATTCAACTCCTCCAGTCCGAGTCAACTCCTCCAGACCCAGAGTGAACTCCTCCAGACCGAGTCAATCCTCAAGTCCGAGTCAACTACTCCAGTCCGAGTCAACTACCCCTGTCCGAGTCAACTACCCCTGTCCGAGTCAACTCCTTCAGTCCGAGTCAACTCCTCCAAACCCAGAGGCAAATCCTCCTGTCCCAGAGTCAACTCCTGCAGACCGAGGCAACTCCTCCTGTTCAGAGTCAACTTCTCCAGTCCGAATCAACTCCTCCAGCCACAGAGGCAACTCCTCCGGTCCCCGAGTCAACTCCTCCAGACCGAGTCAACTCCTCCAGTCCAGAGTCAACTCCTCCAGTCCGAGTCAACTCACCCTGCCCGAGTCAACTCCTTCAGTCCGATCAACTCCTCCAGTCCCAGAGTCAACTCCTCTAGTCCGAGTGAACTCCTCCAGTCCCAGAATCAACTCCTCCAGTCCGATCAATTCCTCCTGTCCGAGTCAACTCCTCCAGTCCCAGAGGCAACTCCCCCTGTCCAAGTCAACTCCTCCAGTCCCAGAGTCAACTCCTCCAGTCCTAGAGTCAAATCCTCCAGCCCCAGAGGCAACTCCTCCGGTCCCAGAGTCAACTCCTCCAGTCCAGAGTCAACT
Organism: Mobula hypostoma; assembly: GCF_963921235.1. Taxonomy (NCBI): domain Eukaryota; kingdom Metazoa; phylum Chordata; class Chondrichthyes; order Myliobatiformes; family Myliobatidae; genus Mobula; species Mobula hypostoma. Next base: position 92,485,655 of record NC_086097.1, read on the forward strand.
CCTCCAGTCAGGAGTCAACTCCCCCTTTCTGAGTCAACTCCTTCAGTCCGTGTCAACTCCTCCAGCTCCAGAGGCAACTCCTCCAGTCCCAGAGTCAACTCCTCCAGACTGAGTCAACTCCTCCAGTCCGAGTCAACTCCTTCAGTCCGAGTCAACTCCTCCAGCCCCACAGGCAACTCCTCCAGCCCCAGAGGCAACACCTCCGGTCCCAGAGTCAACTCCTCCAGTCTGAGTCAACTCCTCCAGTCCAAGAATCAACTCCTCCAGACCGAGTCAACTCCACCAGTCGCAGAGTCAACTCCTCCAGCACGAGTCAACCCCTCCTGTCCTAGTCAACTCCTCTAGTCTGAGTCAACTCCTCCAGTCCGAGTCAACTCCATCATTCTGAGTCAATTCCTCCTGACCCAGAGTCAACTTCTCCAGTCCGAGTCAACTCCTCCAGTCCGAGTCAACTCCTCCAGTCCGAGTCAACTCCATCATTCTGAGTCAATTCCTCCTGACCCAGAGTCAACTTCTCCAGTCCGAGTCAACTCCTCCAGTCCAGAGTCAACTCCTCCAGTCCCAGAGTCAACACCTCCAGTCCCAGAGTCAACTATTCCAGCCCCAAAGGCAACTCCTCCAGTCCCAGAGTCAACTCCTCCAGTCCGAGTAAACTCCTCCAGTCCAAGAGTCAACACCTCCAATCCGAGTGAACTCCTCCAGTCCCAGAATCAACTCCTCCATTCCGAATCAACTCCTCCTGTCCGAGTCAACTCCTCCAGTCCCAGAGGCAACTCCCCCTGTCCAAGTCAACTCCTCCAGTCCCAGAGTCAACTCCTCCAGTCCGAGAGTCAAATCCTCCAGCCCCAGAGGCAACTCCTCCGGTCCCAGAGTCAACTCCTCCAGTCCAGAGTCAACTCCTCCTGTCCAGAGTCAACTCCCCCTTTCTGAGTCAACTCCTTCAGTCCGTGTCAACTCCTCCAGCTCCAGAGGCAACTCCTCCAGTCCCAGAGTCAACTCCTCCAGACTGAGTCAACTCCTCCTGTCCTAGTCAACTCCTCCAGTCCGAGTCAACTCCTCCAGTCCGAGTCAACTCCATCATTCTGAGTCAATTCCTCCTGACCCAGAGTCAACTTCTCCAGTCCGAGTCAAGTCCTCCAGTCCCAGAGTCAACTCCTCTAGACCCAGAGTAAACACCTCCAGTCCGAGTCAACTCATCCATTCCAAGAGTCAACTCAGCCAGTCCCAGAGTCAACTCCTCCAGTCTGAGTCAACTCCTCCAGTCCAAGAATCAACTCCTCCAGACCGAGTCAACTCCACCAGTCGCAGAGTCAACTCCTCCAGCACGAGTCAACCCCTCCAGCCCCAGAGGCAACTCCTCCGATCCCAGAGTAAACTCCTCCAGCCCCAGAGACAACTCCTCCAGTCCGAGTCAACGCCTTCAGTCCAAGAGTCAACTCCTCCAGTCCCAGAGTCAACTCCCACTGTCCGAGTCAACTCCTTCAGTCAGAGTCAAATCCTCCAGTCCCAGAGTCAACTCCTCCATTCCGAGTCAACTCCTCCAGTCCAAGAGTCAACTCCACCAGTCCAAGAGTCAACTCAGCCTGTCCCAGAGTCAACTTCTCCAGTCCAAGTCAACTCCTCCATTCCGAGTCAACTCCTCCAGTCCGAGTCAACTCCTCCAGACCCAGTCAACTCCTCCAGACGGAGTCAATCCTCAAGTCCGAGTCAACTACTCCAGTCCGAGTCAACTACCCCTGTCCGAGTCAACTACCCCTGTCCGAGTCAACACCTTCAGTCCGAGTCAACTCCTCCAAACCCAGAGGCAAATCCTCCTGTCCCAGAGTCAACTCCTGCAGACGGAGGCAACTCCTCCTGTTCAGAGTCAACTTCTCCAGTCCGAGTCAAGTCCTCCAGTTCCAGAGTCAACTCCTCCGATCCCAGAGTAAACTCCTCCAGCCCCAGAGACAACTCCTCCAGTCCGAGTCAACGCCTTCAGTCCAAGAGTCAACTCCTCCAGTCCCAGAGTCAACTCCCACTGTCCGAGTCAACTCCTTCAGTCAGAGTCAAATCCTCCAGTCCCAGAGTCAACTCCTCCAGTCCGAGTCAACTCCTCCAGTCCGAGTCAACTCCTCCAGTCCAAGAGTCAACTCCACCAGTCCAAGAGTCAACTCCACCAGTCCAAGAGTCAACTCCACCAGTCCAAGTCAACTCCTCCATTCCGAGTCAACTCCTCCAGTCCGAGTCAACTCCTCCAGACCCAGAGTCAACTCCTCCAGTCCGAGTCAACTCCTCAAGTCCGAGTCAACTCCTCCAGTCCGAGTCAACTCCCCCTGTCCGAGTCAACTCCTTCAGTCCGAGTCAACTCCTCCAGCCCCAGAGACAACTCCTCCGGTCCCAGAGTCAACTCCTCCAGACCGAGTCAACTCCACCAGATGCAGAGTCAACTCCTCCAGTCCGAGTCAACTCCTCCAGTCCCAGAGTCAACTCCTCCAGTCCGAGTCAACTCCTCCAGTCCCAGAGTCAACTCCTCCAGTCCCAGAGTCAACTCCTCCAATCCGAGTTAACTGCTCCAGTCCGAGTCAAATCCTCCAGTCCGAGTCAACTCCTCCAGACCCAGAGTCAACTCCTCCAGTCCGAGTCAACTCCTCCAGTCCGAGTCAACTCCTCCAGTCCGAGTCAACTCCCCCTGTCCGAGTCAACTCCTCCAGTCCGAGTCAACTCCTCAAGTCCGAGTCAACTCCTCCAGTCCGAGTCAACTCCTCCAGTCCCAGAGGCAACTCCCCCAGTCCCAGAGTCAACTCCTCCAGACCAAGAGTCAACTCCTCTAGTCCGAGACAACTTCTCCAGTCCGAGTCAATTCCTCCAGTCCGAGTCAAATCCTCCAGTCCAAGAGTCAACACCGCCAGTCCCAGAGTCAACTTCTCCAGTCCGAGTCAACTCCTCCAGTCCGAGTCAACTCCTCCAGTCCCAGAGGCAACTCCCCCTGACCAAGTCAACTCCTCCAGTCCCAGAGTCAACTCCTCCAGTCCGAGTCAACTCCTCCAGCCCCAGAGGCAACTCCTCCAGTCCGAGTCAACTCCTCCAGACCCAGAGTCAAATCCTCCAGTCACACAGTCAACTCCTCCAGTCCGAGTCAACTCCTACAGTCCAGACTCAACATCTCCAGACCCAGAGTCAACTCCTGCATTCCGAGTCAACTCCTTCAGTCCAAGAGTCAACTCCTCCAGTCCCAGAGTCAACTCCCACAATTCGAGTCAACTCCTTCAGTCAGATTCAAATCCTCCAGTCCCACAGTCAACTCCTCCAGTCCAAGTCAAATCCTCCAGTTCCACAGTAAACTCCTCCAGTCCGAGTCAACTCCTCCAGTCCCAGAGTCAACTCCTCCAGTCCAGAGTCAACTCCCCCTTTCTGAGTCAATTTCATCAGTCCGAGTCAACTCCTCCAGCTCCAGTGGCAACTCCTCCGGTCCCAGAGTCAACTCCTCCAGTCTGAGTCAACTCCTCCAGTCCAAGAATCAACTCCTCCAGACCGAGTCAACTCCACCAGTCGCAGAGTCAACTCCTCCAGCACGAGTCAACTCCTCCAGCCCCAGAGGCAACTCCTCCGATCCCAGAGTCAACTCCTCCAGCCCCAGAGACAACTCCTCCAGTCCGAGTCAACGCCTTCAGTCCAAGAGTCAACTCCTCCAGTCCCAGAGTCATCTCCCACTGTCCGAGTCAACTCCCACTGTCCGAGTCAACTCCTTCAGTCAGAGTCAAATCCTCCCGTCCCAGAGTCAACTCCTCCAGTCCGAGTGAACTCCTCCAGTCCCAGAATCAACTCCTCCAGTCCGAATCAACTCCTCCTGTCCGAGTCAACTCCTCCAGTCCCAGAGTCAACTCCTCCAGTCCAGAGTCAACTCCTCCAGTCCGAGTCAACTCCTCCAGTCCCAGAGTCAACTCCTCCAGCCCCAGAGGCAACTCCTCCGGTCCCAGAGTCAACTCCTCCAGTCCCAGAGTCAACTCCCCCTTTCTGAGTCAACTCCTTCAGTCCGTCTCAACTCCTCCAGCTCCAGAGGCAACTCCTCCAGTCCCAGAGTCAACTCCTCCAGACTGAGTCAACTCCTCCAGTCCGAGTCAACTCCTCCAGCCCCAGAGGCAACTCCTCCAGCCCCAGAGGCAACACCTCCGGTCCCAGAGTCAACTCCTCCAGTCTGAGTCAACTCCTCCAGTCCAAGAATCAACTCCTCCAGACCGAGTCAACTCCACCAGTCGCAGAGTCAACTCCTCCAGCACGAGTCAACCCCTCCAGCCCCAGAGGCAACTCCTCCGGTCCCAGAGTAAACTCCTCCAGCCCCAGAGACAACTCCTCCAGTCCGAGTCAACTCCTTCAGTCCAAGAGTCAACTCCTCCAGTCCCAGAGTCATCTCCCACTGTCCGAGTCAACTCCTTCAGTCAGAGTCAAATCCTCCCGTCCCAGAGTCAACTCCTCCATTCCGAGTCAACTCCTCCAGTCCGAGTCAACTCCTCCAGTCCAAGAGTCAACTCCACCAGTCCAAGAGTCAACTCAGCCTGTCCCAGAGTCAACTCCTCCAGTCCTGAGTTAACTCCTCCATTCCGAGTCAACTCCTCCATTCAGAGTCAATTCCTCCAGACCGAGTCATCTCCTCCAGACCCAGAGTCAACTCCTCCAGACCGAGTCAACTCCTCAAGTCCGAGTCAACTACTCCAGTCCGAGTCAACTCCCCCTGTCCGAGTCAACTACCCCTGTCCGAGTCAACTCCTTCAGTCCGAGTCAACTCCTCCAAACCCAGAGGCAAATCCTCCTGTCCCAGAGTCAACTCCTGCAGACCGAGGCAACTCCTCCTGTTCAGAGTCAACTTCTCCAGTCCGAGTCAAGTCCTCCAGTTCCAGAGTCAACTCCTCCAGACCCAGAGTCAACTCCTCCAGACCCAGAGTCAACTCCTCCAGTCCGAGTCAACTCCTCCAGTCCAAGAGTCAACTCCTCCAGCCCCAGAGTCATCTCCCACTGTCCGAGTCAACTCCTTCAGTCAGAGTCAAATCCTCCAGTCCCGAGTCAACTCCTCCAGTCCGAGTCAACTCCTCCAGTCCGAGTCAACTCCACCAGTCCAAGAGTCAACTCAGCCTGTCCCAGAGTCAACTTCTCCAGTCCAAGTCAACTCCTCCAAGTCAACTCCTCCTGTCCGTGTCAACTCCTCCAGACCAAGAGTCAACTCCTCCTGATCGAGTCAACTCCTCCAGTCCGAGTCAACTCCTCCAGTCCAGAGTCAACTCCTCCAGTCCGAGTCAACTGCCCCTGTCCGAGTCAACTCCTTCAGTCCGAGTCAACTCCTCCAACCCCAGAGGCAAATCCTCCGGTCCCAGAGTCAACTCCTGCAGACCGAAGCAACTCCTCCTGTTCAGAGTCAACTTCTCCAGTCCGAGTCAACTCCTCCAGTCCCAGAGTCAAATCCTCCAGTCTGAGTTAACTGCTCCATTCCGAGTCAAATCCTCCAGTCCGAGTCAACTCCTCCAGACCCAGAGTCAGCTCCTCCAATCCGAGTCAACTCTTCAAGTCCGAGTCAAATCCTCCAGTCCGAGTCAACTCCCCCTGTCCAAGACAACTCCCCCGGTCCGAGTCAACTCCTTCAACCGAGTCAACTCCTTCAACCGAGTCAACTCCTCCAGTCCCAGAGTCAACATCTCCAGTCCCAGAGTCAACTCCTCCAGACCAAGAGTCAACTCCTCTAGTCCGAGACAACTTCTCCAGTCCGAGTCAATTCCTCCAGTCCGAGTCAAATCCTCCAGTCCAAGAGTCAACACCGCCAGTCCCAGAGTCAACTTCTCCAGTCCGAGTCAACTCCTCCAGTCCGAGTCAACTCCTCCAGTCCCAGAGGCAACTCCCCCTGACCAAGTCAACTCCTCCAGTCCCAGAGTCAACTCCTCCAGTATGAGTCAACTCCTCCAGCCCCAGAGGCAACTCCTCCGGTACCAGAGTGAACTCCTCCAGCCCCAGAGGCAACTCCTCTGGTCCCAGTGTCAACTCCTCCAGACCCAGTCAACTCCTACAGTCCAGAGTCAACTTCTCCAGACCCAGAGTCAACTCCTGCATTCCGAGTCAACTCCTTCAGTCCAAGAGTCAACTCCTCCAGTCCCAGAGTCAACTCCCACAATTTGAGTCACCTCCTCCAGCACGAGTCAACCCCTCCAGCCCCAGAGGCAACTCCTCCGATCCCAGAGTAAACTCCTCCAGCCCCAGAGACAACTCCTCCAGTCCGAGTCAACGCCTTCAGTCCAAGAGTCAACTCCTCCAGTCCCAGAGTCATCTCCCACTGTCCGAGTCAACTCCTTCAGTCAGAGTCAAATCCTCCCGTCCCAGAGTCAACTCCTCCATTCCGAGTCAACTCCTCCAGTCCGAGTCAACTCCACCAGTCCAAGAGTCAACTCCACCAGTCCAAGAGTCAACTCAGCCTGTCCCAGAGTCAACTTCTCCAGTCCAAGTCAACTCCTCCATTCCGAGTCAACTCCTCCAGTCCGAGTCAACTCCTCCAGACCCAGAGTGAACTCCTCCAGACCGAGTCAATCCTCAAGTCCGAGTCAACTACTCCAGTCCGAGTCAACTACCCCTGTCCGAGTCAACTACCCCTATCCGAGTCAACTCCTTCAGTCCGAGTCAACTCCTCCAAACCCAGAGGCAAATCCTCCTGTCCCAGAGTCAACTCCTGCAGACCGAGGCAACTCCTCCTGTTCAGAGTCAACTTCTCCAGTCCGAATCAACTCCTCCAGCCACAGAGGCAACTCCTCCGGTCCCCGAGTCAACTCCTCCAGACCGAGTCAACTCCTCCAGTCCAGAGTCAACTCCTCCAGTCCGAGTCAACTCACCCTGCCCGAGTCAACTCCTTCAGTCCGATCAACTCCTCCAGTCCCAGAGTCAACTCCTCCAGTCCGAGTGAACTCCTCCAGTCCCAGAATCAACTCCTCCAGTCCGATCAATTCCTCCTGTCCGAGTCAACTCCTCCAGTCCCAGAGGCAACTCCCCCTGTCCAAGTCAACTCCTCCAGTCCCAGAGTCAACTCCTCCAGTCCTAGAGTCAAATCCTCCAGCCTCAGAGGCAACTCCTCCGGTCCCAGAGTCAACTCCTCCAGTCCAGAGTCAACTCCTCCAGTCCAGAGTCAACTCCCCCTTTCTGAGGCAACTCCTTCAGTCCTTGTCAACTCCTCCAGCTCCAGAGGCAACTCCTCCAGTCCCAGAGTCAACTCCTCCAGACTGAGTCAACTCCTCCTGTCCTAGTCAACTCCTCTAGTCTGAGTCAACTCCTCCAGTCCGAGTCAACTCCTTCAGTCCGAGTCAACTCCTCCTGCCCCAGAGGCAACTCCTCCAGCCCCAGAGGCAACACCTCCGGTCCCAGAGTCAACTCCTCCAGTCTGAGTCAACTCCTCCAGTCCAAGAATCAACTCCTCCAGACCGAGTCAACTCCACCAGTCGCAGAGTCAACTCCTCCAGCACGAGTCAACCCCTCCAGCCCCAGAGGCAACTCCTCCGATCCCAGAGTAAACTCCTCCAGCCCCAGAGACAACTCCTCCAGTCCGAGTCAACGCCTTCAGTCCAAGAGTCAACTCCTCCAGTCCCAGAGTCATCTCCCACTGTCCGAGTCAACTCCTTCAGTCAGAGTCAAATCCTCCCGTCCCAGAGTCAACTCCTCCATTCCGAGTCAACTCCTCCAGTCCGAGTCAACTCCACCAGTCCAAGAGTCAACTCCACCAGTCCAAGAGTCAACTCAGCCTGTCCCAGAGTCAACTCCTCCAGTCCAAGTCAACTCCTCCATTCCGAGTCAACTCCTCCAGTCCGAGTCAACTCCTCCAGACCCAGAGTCAACTCCTCCAGTCCGAGTCAACTCCTCAAGTCCGAGTCAACTCCTCCAGTCCCAGAGTCAACTACCCCTGTCCGAGTCAACTACCCCTGTCCGAGTCAACTCCTTCAGTCCGAGTCAACTCCTCCAAACCCAGAGGCAAATCCTCCTGTCCCAGAGTCAACTCCTGCAGACCGAGGCAACTCCTCCTGTTCAGAGTCAACTTCTCCAGTCCGAGTCAAGTCCTCCAGTTCCAGAGTCAACTCCTCCGATCCCAGAGTAAACTCCTCCAGCCCCAGAGACAACTCCTCCAGTCCGAGTCAACGCCTTCAGTCCAAGAGTCAACTCCTCCAGTCCCAGAGTCATCTCCCACTGTCCGAGTCAACTCCTTCAGTCAGAGTCAAATCCTCCCGTCCCAGAGTCAACTCCTCCAGTCCGAGTCAACTCCTCCAGTCCGAGTCAACTCCACCAGTCCAAGAGTCAACTCCACCAGTCCAAGAGTCAACTCAGCCTGTCCCAGAATCAACTTCTCCAGTCCAAGTCAACTCCTCCATTCCGAGTCAACTCCTCCAGTCCGTGTCAACTCCTCCAGACCCAGAGTCAACTCCTCCAGACCGAGTCAATCCTGAAGTCCGAGGCAACTACTCCAGTCCGAGTCAACTACCCCTGTCCGAGTCAACTCCTTCAGTCCGAGTCAACTCACCCTGCCCGAGTCAACTCCTTCAGTCCGATCAACTCCTCCAGACCCAGAGTCAACTCCTCCAGTCCAAGTAAACTCCTCCAGTCCAAGAGTCAACTCCTCCAGTCCGAGTGAACTCCTCCAGTCCCAGAATCAACTCCTCCAGTCCGAATCAACTCCTCCTGTCCGAGTCAACTCCTCCAGTCCCAGAGGCAACTCCCCCTGTCCAAGTCAACTCCTCCAGTCCCAGAGTCAACTCCTCCAGTCCCAGAGTCAAATCCTCCAGCCCCAGAGGCAACTCCTCCGGTCCCAGAGTCAACTCCTCCAGTCCAGAGTCAACTCCCCCTTTCTGAGTCAACTCCTTCAGTCCGTCTCAACTCCTCCAGCTCCAGAGGCAACTCCTCCAGTCCCAGAGTCAACTCCTCCAGACTGAGTCAACTCCTCCAGTCCGAGTCAACTCCTCCAGTCCAGAGTCAACTCCCCCTTTCTGAGTCAACTCCTCCAGTCTGAGTCAACTCCTCCAGTCCGAGTCAACTCCATCATTCTGAGTCAATTCCTCCTGACCCAGAGTCAACTTCTCCAGTCCGAGTCAACTCCTCCATTCCGAGTCAACTCCATCATTCTGAGTCAATTCCTCCTGACCCAGAGTCAACTTCTCCAGTCCGAGTCAACTCCTCCAGTCTGAGTCAACTCCTCCAGTCCAAGAATCAACTCCTCCAGACCGAGTCAACTCCACCAGTCGCAGAGTCAACTCCTCCAGCACGAGTCAACCCCTCCAGCCCCAGAGGCAACTCCTCCGATCCCAGAGTAAACTCCTCCAGCCCCAGAGACAACTCCTCCAGTCCGAGTCAACGCCTTCAGTCCAAGAGTCAACTCCTCCAGTCCCAGAGTCATCTCCCACTGTCCGAGTCAACTCCTTCAGTCAGAGTCAAATCCTCCCGTCCCAGAGTCAACTCCTCCATTCCGAGTCAACTCCTCCAGTCCGAGTCAACTCCACCAGTCCAAGAGTCAACTCCACCAGTCCAAGAGTCAACTCAGCCTGTCCCAGAGTCAACTTCTCCAGTCCAAGTCAACTCCTCCATTCCGAGTCAACTCCTCCATTCCGAGTCAACTCCTCCAGTCCGAGTCAACTCCTCCAGACCCAGAGTCAACTCCTCCAGACCGAGTCAATCCTCAAGTCCGAGTCAACTACTCCAGTCCGAGTCAACTACCCCTGTCCGAGTCAACTACCCCTGTCCGAGTCAACTCCTTCAGTCCGAGTCAACTCCTCCAAACCCAGAGGCAACTCCTCCTGTCCCAGAGTCAACTCCTGCAGACCGAGGCAACTCCTCCTGTTCAGAGTCAACTTCTCCAGTCCGAGTCAAGTCCTCCAGTTCCAGAGTCAACTCCTCCGATCCCAGAGTAAACTCCTCCAGCCCCAGAGACAACTCCTCCAGTCCGAGTCAACGCCTTCAGTCCAAGAGTCAACTCCTCCAGTCCCAGAGTCATCTCCCACTGTCCGAGTCAACTCCTTCAGTCAGAGTCAAATCCTCCCGTCCCAGAGTCAACTCCTCCAGTCCGAGTCAACTCCTCCAGTCCGAGTCAACTCCACCAGTCCAAGAGTCAACTCAGCCTGTCCCAGAGTCAACTTCTCCAGTCCAAGTCAACTCCTCCATTCCGAGTCAACTCCTCCAGTCCGTGTCAACTCCTCCAGACCAAGAGTCAACTCCTCCAGACCGAGTCAATCCTCAAGTCCGAGTCAACTACTCCAGTCCGAGTCAACTACCCCTATCCGAGTCAACTACCCCTGTCCGAGTCAACTCCTTCAGTCCGAGTCAACTCCTCCAACCCCAGAGGCAAATCCTCCGGTCCCAGAGTCAACTCCTGCAGACCGAGGAAACTCCTCCTGTTCAGAGTCAACTTCTCCAGTCCGAGTCAACTCCTCCAGTCCCAGAGTCAAATCCTCCAGTCTGAGTTAACTGCTCCATTCCGAGTCAAATCCTCCAGTCCGAGTCAACTCCTCCAGACCCAGAGTCAGCTCCTCCAGTCCAAGTCAACTCTTCAAGTCCGAGTCAAATCCTCCAGTCCGAGTCAACTCCCCCTGTCCAAGTCAACTCCCCCGGTCCGAGTCAACTCCTTCAACCGAGTCAACTCCTTCAACCGAGTCAACTCCTCCAGTCCCAGAGTCAACATCTCCAGTCCCAGAGTCAACTCCTCCAGACCAAGAGTCAACTCCTCTAGTCCGAGACAACTTCTCCAGTCCGAGTCAATTCCTCCAGTCCGAGTCAAATCCTCCAGTCCAAGAGTCAACACCGCCAGTCCCAGAGTCAACTTCTCCAGTCCGAGTCAACTCCTCCAGTCCGAGTCAACTCCTCCAGTCCCAGAGGCAACTCCCCCTGACCAAGTCAACTCCTCCAGTCCCAGAGTCAACTCCTCCAGTATGAGTCAACTCCTCCAGCCCCAGAGGCAACTCCTCCGGTACCAGAGTGAACTCCTCCAGCCCCAGAGGCAACTCCTCTGGTCCCAGTGTCAACTCCTCCAGACCCAGTCAACTCCTACAGTCCAGAGTCAACTTCTCCAGACCCAGAGTCAACTCCTGCATTCCGAGTCAACTCCTTCAGTCCAAGAGTCAACTCCTCCAGTCCCAGAGTCAACTCCCACAATTTGAGTCAACTCCTTCAGTCAGATTCAAATCCTCCAGTCCCACAGTCAACTTCTCCAGTCCAAGTCAATTCCTCCAGTTCCACAGTAAACTCCTCCAGTCCGAGTCAACTCCTCCAGTCCCAGAGTCAACTCCTCCAGTCCAGAGTCAACTCCCCCTTTCTGAGTCAACTTCTTCAGTCCGAGTCAACTCCTCCAGCTCCAGAGGCAACTCCTCCGGTCCCAGAGTCAACTCCTCCAGTCTGAGTCAACTCCTCCAGTCCAAGAATCAACTCCTCCAGACCGAGTCAACTCCACCAGTCCCAGAGTCAACTCCTCCAGCACGAGTCAACCACTCCAGCCCCAGAGGCAACTCCTCCGATCCCAGAGTAAACTCCTCCAGCCCCAGAGTCAACTCCTCCAGTCCGAGTCAACGCCTTCAGTCCAAGAGTCAACTCCTCCAGTCCCAGAGTCAACTCCCACTGTCCGAGTCAACTCCTTCAGTCAGAGTCAAATCCTCCAGTCCCAGAGTCAACTCCTCCATTCCGAGTCAACTCCTCCAGTCCGAGTCAACTCCTCCAGTCCAAGAGTCAACTCCACCAGTCCAAGAGTCAACTGCTCCAGTCCCAGAGTCAACTCCTCCAGTCCAGAGTCAACTCCTCCATTCCGAGTCAACTCCTCCAGTCCGAGTCAACTCCTCCAGACCCAGAGTCAACTCCTCCAGACCGAGTCAACTCCTCCAGTCCGAGTCAACTACTCCAGTCCGAGTCAACTACCCCTGTCCGAGTCAACTACCCCTGTCCGAGTCAACTCCTTCAGTCCGAGTCAACTCCTTCAAACCCAGAGGCAAATCCTCCTGTCCCAGAGTCAACTCCTGCAGACCGAGGCAACTCCTCCTGTTCAGAGTCAACTTCTCCAGTCCGAGTCAAATCCTCCAGCCCCAGAGACAACTCCTCCGGTCCCAGAGTCAACTCCTCCAGACCGAGTCAACTCCACCAGACGCAGAGTCAACTCCTCCAGACCGAGTCAACTCACCCTGCCCGAGTCAACTCCTTCAGTCCGATCAACTCCTCCAGTCCCAGAATCAACTCCTCCAGTCCGAGTCAACTCCTCCAGTCCAAGAGTCAACTCCTCCAGTCCGAGTCAACTCCTCCAGTCCCAGAATCAACTCCTCCAGTCCGAATCAACTCCTCCTGTCCGAGTCAACTCCTCCAGTCCCAGAGACAACTCCCCCTGTCCAAGTCAACTCCTCCAGTCCCAGAGTCAACTCCTCCAGTCCCAGAGTCAAATCCTCCAGCCCCAGAGGCAACTCCTCCGGTCCCAGAGTCAACTCCTCCAGCTCCAGAGGCAACTCCTCCAGTCCCAGAGTCAACTCCTCCAGACTGAGTCAACTCCTCCTGTCCTAGTCAACTCCTCCAGTCTGAGTCAACTCCTCCAGTCCGAGTCAACTCCATCATTCTGAGTCAATTCCTCCTGACCCAGAGTCAACTTCTCCAGTCCGAGTCAACTCCTCCAGTCCGAGTCAACTCCATCATTCTGAGTCAATTCCTCCTGACCCAGAGTCAACTTCTCCAGTCCGAGTCAACTCCTCCAGTCCAGAGTCAACTTCTCCAGTCCAGAGTCAACTTCTCCAGTACGAGACAAGTCCTCCAGTCCCAGAGTCAACTCCTCTAGACTCAGAGTAAACACCTCCAGTCCGAGTCAACTCATCCATTCCAAGAGTCAACTCAGCCAGTCCCAGAGTCAACTGCTCCAGTCCCAGAGTCAACTCCTCCAGTCCCAGAGTCAACTATTCCAGCCCCAAAGGCAACTCCTCCAGTCCCAGAGTCAACTCCTCCAGTCCGAGTAAACTCCTCCAGTCCAAGAGTCAACTCCTGCAGTCCGAGTGAACTCCTCCAGTCCCAGAATCAACTCCTCCAGTCCGAATCAACTCCTCCTGTCCGAGTCAACTCCTCCAGTCCCAGAGGCAACTCCCCCTGTCCAAGTCAACTCCTCCAGTCCCAGAGTCAACTCCTCCAGTCCCAGAGTCAAATCCTCCAGCCCCAGAGGCAACTCCTCCGGTCCCAGAGTCAACTCCTCCAGTCCAGAGTCAACTCCTCCAGTCCAGAGTCAACTCCCCCTTTCTGAGTCAACTCCTTCAGTCCGTGTCAACTCCTCCAGCTCCAGAGGCAACTCCTCCAGTCCCAGAGTCAACTCCTCCAGACTGAGTCAACTCCTCCTGTCCGAGTCAACTCCTCCAGTCCGAGTCAACTCCTCCAGTCCGAGTCAACTCCATCATTCTGAGTCAATTCCTCCTGACCCAGAGTCAACTCCTCCAGTCCGAGTCAACTCCTCCAGTCCCAGAGTCAACTCCTCCAGTCCAGAGTCAACTTCTCCAGTCCGAGTCAAGTCCTCCAGTCCCAGAGTCAACTCCTCTAGACGCAGAGTAAACACCTCCAGTCCGAGTCAACTCCTCCAGTCCCTGAGTCAACTCCTCCAGTCCAGAGTCAACTCCCCCTTTCTGAGTCAACTCCTCCAGCACGAGTCAACCACTCCAGCCCCAGAGGCAACTCCTCCGATCCCAGAGTAAACTCCTCCAGCCCCAGAGACAACTCCTCCAGTCCGAGTCAACGCCTTCAGTCCAAGAGTCAACTCCTCCAGTCCCAGAGTCATCTCCCACTGTCCGAGTCAACTCCTCCAGTCCGAGTCAACTCCTCCAGACCCAGAGTCAACTCCTCCAGACCGAGTCAATCCTCAAGTCCGAGTCAACTTCTCCAGTCCGAGTCAACTACCCCTGTCCGAGTCAACTACCCCTGTCCGAGTCAACTCCTTCAGTCCGAGTCAACTCCTCCAAACCCAGATGCAAATCCTCCTGTCCCAGAGTCAACTCCTGCAGACCGAGGCAACTCCTCCTGTTCAGAGTCAACTTCTCCAGTCCGAATCAACTCCTCCAGCCACAGAGGCAACTCCTCCGGTCCCCGAGTCAACTCCTCCAGACCGAGTCAACTCCTCCAGTCCCAGAGTCAACTCCTCCAGTCCGAGTCAACTCACCCTGCCCGAGTCAACTCCTTCAGTCCTATCAACTCCTCCAGTCCCAGAGTCAACTCCTCCAGTCCGAGTAAACTCCTCCAGTCCAAGAGACAACTCCTCCAGTCCGAGTGAACTCCTCCAGTCCCAGAATCAACTCCTCCAGTCCGAATCAACTCCTCCTGTCCGAGTCAACTCCTCCAGTCCCAGATACAACTCCCCCTGTCCAAGTCAACTCCTCCAGTCCCAGAGTGAACTCCTCCAGTCCCAGAGTCAAATCCTCCAGCCCCAGAGGCAACTCCTCCGGTCCCAGAGTCAACTCCTCCAGTCCAGAGTCAACTCCTCCAGTCCAGAGTCAACTCCCCCTTTCTGAGTGAACTCCTTCAGTCCGTGTCAACTCCTCCAGCTCCAGAGGCAACTCCTCCAGTCCCAGAGTCAACTCCTCCAGACTGAGTCAACTCCTCCTGTCCTAGTCAACTCCTCCAGTCTGAGTCAACTCCTCCAGTCCGAGTCAACTCCATCATTCTGAGTCAATTCCTCCTGACCCAGAGTCAACTTCTCCAGTCCGAGTCAACTCCTCCAGTCCGAGTCAACTCCTCCAGTCCGAGTCAACTCCATCATTCTGAGTCAATTCCTCCTGACCCAGAGTCAACTTCTCCAGTCCGAGTCAACTCCTCCAGTCCAGAGTCAACTTCTCCAGTCCAGAGTCAACTTCTCCAGTACGAGTCAAGTCCTCCAGTCCCAGAGTCAACTCCTCTAGACTCAGAGTAAACACCTCCAGTCCGAGTCAACTCATCCATTCCAAGAGTCAACTCCTCCAGTCCCAGAGTCAACTCCTCCAGTCCCAGAGTCAACTCCTCCAGTCCCAGAGTCAACTATTCCAGCCCCAAAGGCAACTCCTCCAGTCCCAGAGTCAACTCCTCCAGTCCGAGTAAACTCCTCCAGTCCAAGAGTCAACTCCTCCAGTCCGAGTGAACTCCTCCAGTCCCAGAATCAACTCCTCCAGTCCGAGTCAACTCCTCCTGTCCGAGTCAACTCCTCCAGTCCCAGAGGCAACTCCCCCTGTCCAAGTCAACTCCTCCAGTCCCAGAGTCAACTCCTCCAGTCCCAGAGTCAAATCCTCCAGCCCCAGAGGCAACTCCTCCGGTCCCAGAGTCAACTCCTCCAGTCCAGAGTCAACTCCTCCAGTCCAGAGTCAACTCCCCCTTTCTGAGTCAACTCCTTCAGTCCGTGTCAACTCCTCCAGCTCCAGAGGCAACTCCTCCAGTCCCAGAGTCAACTCCTCCAGACTGAGTCAACTCCTCCTGTCCGAGTCAACTCCTCCAGTCCGAGTCAACTCCTCCAGTCCGAGTCAACTCCATCATTCTGAGTCAATTCCTCCTGACCCAGAGTCAACTTCTCCAGTCCGAGTCAACTCCTCCAGTCCAGAGTCAACTTCTCCAGTCCAGAGTCAACTTCTCCAGTCCGAGTCAAGTCCTCCAGTCCCAGAGTCAACTCCTCTAGACCCAGAGTAAACACCTCCAGTCCGAGTCAACTCATCCATTCCAAGAGTCAACTCCTCCAGTCCCAGAGTCAACTCCTCCAGTCCCAGAGTCAACTATTCCAGCCCCAAAGGCAACTCCTCAGGTCCCAGAGTCAACTCCTCCAGACCGAGTCAACTCCTCCATTCCGAGTGAACTCCTCCAGTCCGAGTCAACTCCTCCAGTCCGAGTCAACTCCTCCAGCCCCAGAGGCAACTCCTCCAGCCCCAGAGGCAACTCCTCCGGTCCCAGAGTCAACTCCTCCAGTCTGAGTCAACTCCTCCAGTCCAAGAATCAACTCCTCCAGACCGAGTCAACTCCACCAGTCGCAGAGTCAACTCCTCCAGCACGAGTCAACCCCTCCAGCCCCAGAGGCAACTCCTCCGGTCCCAGAGTAAACTCCTCCAGCCCCAGAGACAACTCCTCCAGTCCGAGTCAACGCCTTCAGTCCAAGAGTCAACTCCTCCAGTCCCAGAGTCAACTCCCACTGTCCGAGTCAACTCCTTCAGTCAGAGTCAAATCCTCCAGTCCCAGAGTCAACTCCTCCATTCCGAGTCAACTCCTCCAGTCCGAGTCAACTCCACCAGTCCAAGAGTCAACTCCACCAGTCCAAGAGTCAACTCAGCCTGTCCCAGAGTCAACTTCTCCAGTCCAAGTCAACTCCTCCATTCCGAGT
Source organism: Mobula hypostoma (assembly GCF_963921235.1). Taxonomy (NCBI): domain Eukaryota; kingdom Metazoa; phylum Chordata; class Chondrichthyes; order Myliobatiformes; family Myliobatidae; genus Mobula; species Mobula hypostoma. The sequence goes on from NC_086097.1 coordinate 92,501,964, forward strand.
CAACTCCTCCAGTCCGAGTCAAATCCTCCAGACCCAGAGTCAACTCCTCCAGACCGAGTCAATCCTCAAGTCCGAGTCAACTACTCCAGTCCGAGTCAACTACCCCTGTCCGAGTCAACTACCCCTGTCTGAGTCAACTCCTTCAGTCCGAGTCAACTCCTCCAACCCCAGAGGCAAATCCTCCGGTCCCAGAGTCAACTCCTGCAGACCGAGGCAACTCCTCCTGTTCAGAGGCAACTTCTCCAGTCCGAGTCAACTCCTCTAGTCCCAGAGTCAACTCCTCCAGTCCGCGTTAAATCCTCCAGTCCCAGAGTCAACTCCTCCAGTCCCAGAGTCAACTCCTCCAGTCTGAGTCAACTGCTCCATTCCGAGTCAAATCCTCCAGTCCGAGTCAACTCCTCCAGACCCAGAGTCAGCTCCTCCAGTCCGAGTCAACTCTTCAAGTCCGAGTCAACTCCTCCAGTCCGAGTCAACTCCCCCTGTCCGAGTCAACTCCCCCGGTCCGAGTCAACTCCTTCAACCGAGTCAACTCCTTCAACCGAGTCAACTCCTCCAGTCCCAGAGTCAACATCTCCAGTCCCAGAGTCAACTCCTCCAGACCAAGAGTCAACTCCTCTAGTCCGAGTCAACTCCTCCAGTCCGAGTCAACTCCTCCAGTCCGAGTCAAATCCTCCAGTCCAAGAGTCAACACCGCCAGTCCCAGAGTCAACTTCTCCAGTCCGAGTCAACTCCTCCAGTCCGAGTCAACTCCTCCAGTCCCAGAGGCAACTCCCCCTGACCAAGTCAACTCCTCCAGTCCCAGAGTCAACTCCTCCAGTATGAGTCAACTCCTCCAGCCCCAGAGGCAACTCCTCCGGTACCAGAGTCAACTCCTCCAGCCCCAGAGGCAACTCCTCCGGTCCCAGTGTCAACTCCTCCAGACCGAGTCAACTCCTACAGTCCAGACTCAACTTCTCCAGACCCAGAGTCAACTCCTGCAGTCCGAGTCAACTCCTTCAGTCCAAGAGTCAACTCCTCCAGTCCCAGAGTCAACTCCCACAATTCGAGTCAACTCCTTCAGTCAGATTCAAATCCTCCAGTCCCACAGTCAACTTCTCCAGTCCAAGTCAATTCCTCCAGTTCCACAGTAAACTCCTCCAGTCCGAGTCAACTCCTCCAGTCCCAGAGTCAACTCCTCCAGTCCAGAGTCAACTCCCCCTTTCTGAGTCAATTTCATCAGTCCGAGTCAACTCCTCCAGCTCCAGAGGCAACTCCTCCGGTCCCAGAGTCAACTCCTCCAGTCTGAGTCAACTCCTCCAGTCCAAGAATCAACTCCTCCAGTCCGAGTCAACTCCTCCAGTCCCAGAGTCAACTCCTCCAGCACGAATCAACCACTCCAGCACCGGAGGCAACTCCTCCGATCCCAGAGTAAACTCCTCCAGAGTCCCAGTCCCAGAGTCATCACTCCCACTGTCCGAGTCAACTCCTTCAGTCAGAGTCAAATCCTCCAGTCCCAGAGTCAACTCCTCCATTCCGAGTAAACTCCTCCAGTCCCAGAGTCAACTCCTCCAGTCCGAGTCAACTCCTCCAGCCCCAGAGTCAACTCCTCCGGTCCCAGAGTCAACTCCTCCAGTCCCAGAGTCAACTCCTCCAGTCCGAGTCAACGCCTTCAGTCCAAGAGTCAACTCCTCCAGTCCCAGAGTCAACTCCCACTGTCCGAGTCAACTCCTTCAGTCAGAGTCAAATCCTCCCGTCCCAGAGTCAACTCCTCCATTCCGAGTCAACTCCTCCAGTCCGAGTCAACTCCTCCAGTCCAAGAGTCAACTCCTCCAGTCCAAGAATCAACTCCACCAGTCCCAGAGTCAACTTCTCCAGTCCAAGTCAACTCCTCCATTCCGAGTCAACTCCTCCAGTCCGAGTCAACTCCTCCAGACCCAGAGTCAACTCCTCCAGACCGAGTCAATCCTCAAGTCCGAGTCAACTTCTCCAGTCCGAGTCAACTACCCCTGTCCGAGTCAACTACCCCTGTCCGAGTCAACTCCTTCAGTCCGAGTCAACTCCTCCAAACCCAGAGGCAAATCCTCCTGTCCCAGAGTCAACTCCTGCAGACCGAGGCAACTCCTCCTGTTCAGAGTCAACTTCTCCAGTCCGAATCAACTCCTCCAGCCACAGAGGCAACTCCTCCGGTCCCCGAGTCAACTCCTCCAGACCGAGTCAACTCCTCCAGTCCCAGAGTCAACTCCTCCAGTCCGAGTCAACTCCTCCAGTCCAAGAGTCAACTCCTCCAGTCCGAGTCAACTCCTCCAGTCCCAGAGGCAACTCCCCCTGTCCAAGTCAACTCCTCCAGTCCCAGAGTCAACTCCTCCAGTCCCAGAGTCAAATCCTCCAGCCCCAGAGGCAACTCCTCCGGTCCCAGAGTCAACTCCTCCAGTCCAGAGTCAACTCCCCCTTTCTGAGTCAACTCCTCCAGTCTGAGTCAACTCCTCCAGTCCGAGTCAACTCCATCATTCTGAGTCAATTCCTCCTGACCCAGAGTCAACTTCTCCAGTCCGAGTCAACTCCTCCAGTCCGAGTCAACTCCTCCAGTCCAAGTCAACTCCATCATTCTGAGTCAATTCCTCCTGACCCAGAGTCAACTTCTCCAGTCCGAGTCAACTCCTCCAGTCCAGAGTCAACTTCTCCAGTCCAGAGTCAACTTCTCCAGTACGAGTCAAGTCCTCCAGTCCCAGAGTCAACTCCTCTAGACTCAGAGTAAACACCTCCAGTCCGAGTCAACTCATCCATTCCAAGAGTCAACTCAGCCAGTCCCAGAGTCAACTCCTCCAGTCCCAGAGTCAACTCCTCCAGTCCCAGAGTCAACTATTCCAGCCCCAAAGGCAACTCCTCCAGTCCCAGAGTCAACTCCTCCAGTCCGAGTAAACTCCTCCAGTCCAAGAGTCAACTCCTCCAGTCCGAGTCAACTCCTCCAGTCCCAGAGTCAACTCCCACAATTTGAGTCAACTCCTTCAGTCAGATTCAAATCCTCCAGTCCCACAGTCAACTTCTCCAGTCCAAGTCAATTCCTCCAGTTCCACAGTAAACTCCTCCAGTCCGAGTCAACTCCTCCAGTCCCAGAGTCAACTCCTCCAGTCCAGAGTCAACTCCCCCTTTCTGAGTCAACTTCTTCAGTCCGAGTCAACTCCTCCAGCTCCAGAGGCAACTCCTCCGGTCCCAGAGTCAACTCCTCCAGTCTGAGTCAACTCCTCCAGTCGAAGAATCAACTCCTCCAGACCGAGTCAACTCCACCAGTCGCAGAGTCAACTCCTCCAGCACGAGTCAACCACTCCAGCCCCAGCGGCAACTCCTCCGATCCCAGAGTAAACTCCTCCAGCCCCAGAGACAACTCCTCCAGTCCGAGTCAACGCCTTCAGTCCAAGAGTCAACTCCTCCAGTCCCAGAGTCATCTCCCACTGTCCAAGTCAACTCCTTCAGTCAGAGTCAAATCCTCCCGTCCCAGAGTCAACTCCTCCATTCCGAGTCAACTCCACCAGTCGCAGAGTCAACTCCTCCAGCACGAGTCAACCCCTCCAGCCCCAGAGGCAACTCCTCCGATCCCAGAGTAAACTCCTCCAGCCCCAGAGACAACTCCTCCAGTCCGAGTCAACGCCTTCAGTCCAAGAGTCAACTCCTCCAGTCCCAGAGTCATCTCCCACTGTCCGAGTCAACTCCTTCAGTCAGAGTCAAATCCTCCCGTCCCAGAGACAACTCCTCCATTCCGAGTCAACTCCTCCAGTCCGAGTCAACTCCACCAGTCCAAGAGTCAAATCCACCAGTCCAAGAGTCAACTCAGCCTGTCCCAGAGTCAACTTCTCCAGTCCAAGTCAACTCCTCCATTCCGAGTCAACTCCTCCAGTCCGAGTCAACTCCTCCAGACCCAGAGTCAACTCCTCCAGACCGAGTCAATCCTCAAGTCCGAGTCAACTACTCCAGTCCGAGTCAACTACCCCTGTCCGAGTCAACTACCCCTGTCCGAGTCAACTCCTTCAGTCCGAGTCAACTCCTCCAAACCCAGAGGCAAATCCTCCTGTCCCAGAGTCAACTCCTGCAGACCGAGTCAACTCCTCCAGTCCCAGAGTCAACTCCTCCAGTCCGAGTCAACTCCTCCAGCCACAGAGGCAACTCCTCCTGTCCCAGAGTCAACTCCTCCAGACCGAGTCAACTCCTCCAGTCCCAGAGTCAACTCCTCCAGTCCGAGTAAACTCCTCCAGTCCAAGAGTCAACTCCTCCAGTCCGAGTCAACTCCTCCAGTCCCGGAGGCAACTCCCCCTGTCCAAGTCAACTCCTCCAGTCCCAGAGTCAACTCCTCCAGTCCCAGAGTCAAATCCTCCAGCCCCAGAGGCAACTATTCCAGCCCCAAAGGCAACTCCTCAGGTCCCAGAGTCAACTCCTCCAGACCGAGTCAACTCCTCCATTCCGAGTGAACTCCTCCAGTCCGAGTCAACTCCTCCAGTCCGAGTCAACTCCTCCAGCCCCAGAGGCAACTCCTCCAGCCCCAGAGGCAACTCCACCAGTCGCAGAGTCAACTCCTCCAGCACGAGTCAACCCCTCCAGCCCCAGAGGCAACTCCTCCGATCCCAGAGTAAACTCCTCCAGCCCCAGAGACAACTCCTCCAGTCCGAGTCAACGCCTTGAGTCCAAGAGTCAACTCCTCCAGTCCCAGAGTCATCTCCCACTTTCCGAGTCAACTCCTTCAGTCAGAGTCAAATCCTCCCGTCCCAGAGTCAACTCCTCCATTCCGACTCAACTCCTCCATTCCGAGTCAACTCCTCCAGTCCGAGTCAACTCCTCCAGACCCAGAGTCAACTCCTCCAGACCGAGTCAACTCCTCCAGTCCAGAGTCAACTTCTCCAGTCCGAATCAACTCCTCCAGCCACAGAGGCAACTCCTCCGGTCCCCGAGTCAACTCCTCCAGACCGAGTCAACTCCTCCAGTCCCAGAGTCAACTCCTCCAGTCCGAGTAAACTCCTCCAGTCCAAGAGTCAACTCCTCCAGTCCGAGTCAACTCCTCCAGTCCCAGAGGCAACTCCCCCTGTCCAACTCAACTCCTCCAGTCCCAGAGTCAACTCCTCCAGTCCCAGAGTCAAATCCTCCAGCCCCAGAGGCAACTCCTCCGGTCCCAGAGTCAACTCCTCCAGTCCAGAGTCAACTCCCCCTTTCTGAGTCAACTCCTCCAGTCTGAGTCAACTCCTCCAGTCCGAGTCAACTCCATCATTCTGAGTCAATTCCTCCTGACCCAGAGTCAACTTCTCCAGTCCGAGTCAACTCCTCCAGTCCGAGTCAACTCCTCCAGTCCGAGTCAACTCCATCATTCTGAGTCAATTCCTCCTGACCCAGAGTCAACTTCTCCAGTCCGAGTCAACTCCTCCAGCCCAGAGTCAACTTCTCCAGTCCAGAGTCAACTTCTCCAGTACGAGTCAAGTCCTCCAGTCCCAGAGTCAACTCCTCTAGACTCAGAGTAAACACCTCCAGTCCGAGTCAACTCCTCCATTCCAAGAGTCAACTCCTCCAGTCCCAGAGTCAACTCCTCCAGTCCCAGAGTCAACTCCTCCAGTCCCAGAGTCAACTCCTCCAGCCCCAGAGACAACTCCTCCAGTCCCAGAGTCAACTCCTCCAGTCCGAGTGAACTCCTCCAGTCCAAGAGTCAACTCCTCCAGTCCGAGTGAACTCCTCCAGTCCCAGAATCAACTCCTCCAGTCCGAATCAACTCCTCCTGTCCGAGTCAACTCCTCCAGTCCCAGAGGCAACTCCCCCTGTCAAAGTCAACTCCTCCAGTCCCAGAGTCAACTCCTCCAGTCCCAGAGTCAAATCCTCCAGCCCCAGAGGCAACTCCTCTGGTCCCAGAGTCAACTCCTCCAGTCCAGAGTCAACTCCCCCTTTCTGAGTCAACTCCTTCAGTCCGTGTCAACTCCTCCAGCTCCAGAGGCAACTCCTCCAGTCCCAGAGTCAACTCCTCCAGACTGAGTCAACTCCTCCTGTCCTAGTCAACTCCTCCAGTCCGAGTCAACTCCTCCAGTCCGAGTCAACTCCATCATTCTGAGTCAATTCCTCCTGACCCAGAGTCAACTTCTCCAGTCCGAGTCAACTCCTCCAGTCCAGAGTCAACTTCTCCAGTCCAGAGTCAACTTCTCCAGTCCGAGTCAAGTCCTCCAGTCCCAGAGTCAACTCCTCTAGACGCAGAGTAAACACCTCCAGTCCGAGTCAACTCATCCATTCCAAGAGTCAACTCAGCCAGTCCCAGAGTCAACTCCTCCAGTCCCAGAGTCAACTATTCCAGCCCCAAAGGCAACTCCTCAGGTCCCAGAGTCAACTCCTCCAGACCGAGTCAACTCCTCCATTCCGAGTGAACTCCTCCAGTCCGAGTCAACTCCTCCTGTCCTAGTCAACTCCTCCAGTCCGAGTCAACTCCTCCAGTCCGAGTCAACTCCATCATTCTGAGTCAATTCCTCCTGACCCAGAGTCAACTTCTCCAGTCCGAGTCAACTCCTCCAGTCCAGAGTCAACTTCTCCAGTCCAGAGTCAACTTCTCCAGTCCGAGTCAAGTCCTCCAGTCCCAGAGTCAACTCCTCTAGACGCAGAGTAAACACCTCCAGTCCGAGTCAACTCCTCCAGTCCCAGAGTCAACTCCTCCAGTCCAGAGTCAACTCCCCCTTTCTGAGTCAACTCCTCCAGCACGAGTCAACCACTCCAGCCCCAGAGGCAACTCCTCCGATCCCAGAGTAAACTCCTCCAGCCCCAGAGACAACTCCTCCAGTCCGAGTCAACGTCTTCAGTCCAAGAGTCAACTCCTCCAGTCCCAGAGTCATCTCCCACTGTCCGAGTCAACTCCTTCAGTCAGAGTCAAATCCTCCCGTCCCAGAGTCAACTCCTCCATTCCGAGTCAACTCCTCCAGTCCGAGTCAACTCCACCAGTCCAAGAGTCAACTCCACCAGTCCAAGAGTCAACTCAGCCTGTCCCAGAGTCAACTTCTCCAGTCCAAGTCAACTCCTCCATTCCGAGTCAACTCCTCCAGTCCGAGTCAACTCCTCCAGACCCAGAGCCAACTCCTCCAGACCGAGTCAACTCCTCCAGTCCAGAGTCAACTTCTCCAGTCCAGAGTCAACTTCTCCAGTCCGAGTCAAGTCCTCCAGTCCGAGTCAACTCCTCCTGACCCAGAGTCAACTTCTCCAGTCCGAGTCAACTCCTCCAGTCCAGAGTCAACTTCTCCAGTCCAGAGTCAACTTCTCCAGTCCGAGTCAAGTCCTCCAGTCCCAGAGTCAACTCCTCTAGACCCAGAGTAAACACCTCCAGTCCGAGTCAACTCATCCATTCCAAGAGTCAACTCAGCCAGTCCCAGAGTCAACTCCTCCAGTCCCAGAGTCAACTCCTCCAGTCCCAGAGTCAACTATTCCAGTCCCAAAGGCAACTCCTCAGGTACCAGAGTCAACTCCTCCAGACCGAGTCAACTCCTCCATTCCGAGTGAACTCCTCCAGTCCGAGTCAACTCCTCCAGTCTGAGTCAACTCCTCCAGCCCCAGAGGCAACTCCTCCAGCCCCAGAGGCAACACCTCCGGTCCCAGAGTCAACTCCTCCAGTCTGAGTCAACTCCTCCAGTCCGAGTCAACTCCACCAGTCCAAGAGTCAACTCCACCAGTCCAAGAGTCAACTCAGCCTGTCCCAGAGTCAACTTCTCCAGTCCAAGTCAACTCCTCCATTCCGAGTCAACTCCTCCAGTCCGAGTCAACTCCTCCAGCCCCAGAGACAACTCCTCCAGTCCGAGTCAACGCCTTCAGTCCAAGAGTCAACTCCTCCAGTCCCAGAGTCATCTCCCACTGTCCGAGTCAACTCCTTCAGTCAGAGTCAAATCCTCCCGTCCCAGAGTCAACTCCTCCAGGCCGAGTCAACTCCTCCATTCCGAGTCAACTCCTCCAGTCCGTGTCAACTCCTCCAGACCCAGAGTCAACTCCTCCAGACCGAGTCAATCCTCAAGTCCGAGTCAACTACTCCAGTCCGAGTCAACTACCCCTGTCCGAGTCAACTACCCCTGTCCGAGTCAACTCCTTCAGTCCGAGTCAACTCCTCCAACCCCAGAGGCAAATCCTCCGGTCCCAGAGTCAACTCCTGCAGACCGAGGCAACTCCTCCTGTTCAGAGTCAACTTCTCCAGTCCGAGTCAACTCCTCTAGTCCCAGAGTCAACTCCTCCAGTCCGCGTTAAATCCTCCAGTCCCAGAGTCAACTCCTCCAGTCCCAGAGTCAACTCCTCCAGTCTGAGTTAACTGCTCCATTCCGAGTCAAATCCTCCAGTCCGAGTCAACTCCTCCAGACCCAGAGTCAGCTCCTCCAGTCCGAGTCAACTCTTCAAGTCCGAGTCAACTCCTCCAGTCCGAGTCAACTCCCCCTATCCGAGTCAACTCCCCCGGTCCGAGTCAACTCCTTCAACCGAGTCAACTCCTCCAGTCCCAGAGTCAACATCTCCAGTCCCAGAGTCAACTTCTCCAGACCAAGAGTCAACTCCTCTAGTCCGAGACAACTTCTCCAGTCCGAGTCAATTCCTCCAGTCCGAGTCAAATCCTCCAGTCCAAGAGTCAACACCGCCAGTCCCAGAGTCAACTTCTCCAGTCCGAGTCAACTCCTCCAGTCCGAGTCAACTCCTCCAGTCCCAGAGGCAACTCCCCCTGACCAAGTCAACTCCTCCAGTCCCAGAGTCAACTCCTCCAGTATGAGTCAACTCCTCCAGCCCCAGAGGCAACTCCTTCGGTACCAGAGTGAACTCCTCCAGCCCCAGAGGCAACTCCTCTGGTCCCAGTGTCAACTCCTCCAGACCCAGTCAACTCCTACAGTCCAGAGTCAACTTCTCCAGACCCAGAGTCAACTCCTGCATTCCGAGTCAACTCCTTCAGTCCAAGAGTCAACTCCTCCAGTCCCAGAGTCAACTCCCACAATTTGAGTGAACTCCTTCAGTCAGATTCAAATCCTCCAGTCCCACAGTCAACTTCTCCAGTCCAAGTCAATTCCTCCAGTTCCACAGTAAACTCCTCCAGTCCGAGTCAACTCCTCCAGTCCCAGAGTCAACTCCTCCAGTCCAGAGTCAACTCCCCCTTTCTGAGTCAACTTCTTCAGTCCAAGTCAACTCCTCCAGCTCCAGAGGCAACTCCTCCGGTCCCAGAGTCAACTCCTCCAGTCTGAGTCAACTCCTCCAGTCCAAGAATCAACTCCTCCAGACCGAGTCAACTCCACCAGTCGCAGAGTCAACTCCTCCAGCACGAGTCAACCCCTCCAGCCCCAGAGGCAACTCCTCCGATCCCAGAGTAAACTCCTCCAGCCCCAGAGACAACTCCTCCAGTCCGAGTCAACGCCTTCAGTCCAAGAGTCAACTCCTCCAGTCCCAGAGTCATCTCCCACTGTCCGAGTCAACTCCTTCAGTCAGAGTCAAATCCTCCCGTCCCAGAGTCAACTCCTCCATTCCGAGTCAACTCCTCCAGTCCGAGTCAACTCCACCAGTCCAAGAGTCAACTCCACCAGTCCAAGAGTCAACTCAGCCTGTCCCAGAGTCAACTTCTCCAGTCCAAGTCAACTCCTCCATTCCGAGTCAACTCCTCCAGTCCGAGTCAACTCCTCCAGACCCAGAGTCAACTCCTCCAGACCGAGTCAATCCTCAAGTCCGAGTCAACTACTCCAGTCCGAGTCAACTACCCCTGTCCGAGTCAACTACCCCTGTCCAAGTCAACTCCTTCAGTCCGAGTCAACTCCTCCAAACCCAGAGGCAAATCCTCCTGTCCCAGAGTCAACTCCTGCAGACCGAGGCAACTCCTCCTGTTCAGAGTCAACTTCTCCAGTCCGAATCAACTCCTCCAGCCACAGAGGCAACTCCTCCGGTCCCCGAGTCAACTCCTCCAGACCGAGTCAACTCCTCCAGTCCCAGAGTCAACTCCTCCAGTTCGAGTCAACTCACCCTGCCCGTGTCAACTCCTTCAGTCCGATCAACTCCTCCAGTCCCAGAGTCAACTCCTCCAGTCCGAGTAAACTCCTCCAGTCCAAGAGTCAACTCCTCCAGTCCGAGTGAACTCCTCCAGTCCCAGAATCAACTCCTCCAGTCCGAATCAACTCCTCCTGTCCGAGTCAACTCCTCCAGTCCCAGAGGCAACTCCCCCTGACCAAGTCAACTCCTCCAGTCCCAGAGTCAACTCCTCCAGTCCCAGAGTCAAATCCTCCAGCCCCAGAGGCAACTCCTCCGGTCCCAGAGTCAACTCCTCCAGTCCAGAGTCAACTCCTCCAGTCCAGAGTCAACTACCCCTTTCTGAGTCAACTCCTCCAGTCCCAGAGTCAAATCCTCCAGCTCCAGAGGCAACTCCTCCAGTCCCAGAGTCAACTCCTCCAGTCCGAGTCAATTCCATCATTCTGAGTCAATTCCTCCTGACCCAGAGTCAACTTCTCCAGTCTGAGTCAACTCCTCCAGTCCAGAGTCAACTTCTCCAGTCCAGAGTCAACTTCTCCAGTACGAGTCAAGTCCTCCAGTCCCAGAGTCAACTCCTCTAGACTCAGAGTAAACACCTCCAGTCCGAGTCAACTCATCCATTCCAAGAGTCAACTCAGCCAGTCCCAGAGTCAACTCCTCCAGTCCCAGAGTCAACTCCTCCAGTCCCAGAGTCAACTATTCCAGCCCCAAAGGCAACTCCTCCAGTCCCAGAGTCAACTCCTCCAGTCCGATTATCTCCTCCAGTCCAAGAGTCAACTCCTCCAGTCCGAGTGAACTCCTCCAGTCCCAGAATCAACTCCTCCAGTCCGAATCAACTCCTCCTGTCCGAGTCAACTCCTGCAGTCCCAGAGGCAACTTCCCCTGTCCAAGTCAACTCCTCCAGTCCCAGAGTCAAATCCTCCAGCCCCAGAGGCAACTCCTCCGGTCCCAGAGTCAACTCCTCCAGTCCAGAGTCAACTCCTCCAGTCCAGAGTCAACTCCTCCAGTCCAGAGTCAACTCCCCCTTTCTGAGTCAACTCCTTCAGTCCGTGTCAACTCCTCCAGCTCCAGAGGCAACTCCTCCAGTCCCAGAGTCAACTCCTCCAGACTGAGTCAACTCCTCCTGTCCTAGTCAACTCCTCCAGTCCGAGTCAACTCCTCCAGTCCGAGTCAACTCCATCATTCTGAGTCAATTCCTCCTGACCCAGAGTCAACTTCTCCAGTCCGAGTCAACTCCTCCAGTCCAGAGTCAACTTCTCCAGTCCAGAGTCAACTTCTCCAGTCCGAGTCAAGTCCTCCAGTCCCAGAGTCAACTCCTCTAGACCCAGAGTAAACACCTCCAGTCCGAGTCAACTCATCCATTCCAAGAGTCAACTCAGCCAGTCCCAGAGTCAACTTCTCCAGTCCCAGAGTCAACTCCTCCAGTCCCAGAGTCAACTATTCCAGTCCCAAAGGCAACTCCTCAGGTCCCAGAGTCAACTCCTCCAGACCGAGTCAACTCCTCCAGTCCAAGAGTGAACTCCTCCAGTCCGAGTCAACTCCTCCAGTCTGAGTCAACTCCTCCAGCCCCAGAGGCATCTCCTCCAGCCCCAGAGGCAACACCTCCGGTCCCAGAGTCAACTCCTCCAGTCTGAGTCAACTCCTCCAGTCCAAGAATCAACTCCTCCAAACCGAGTCAACTCCACCAGTCGCAGAGTCAACTCCTCCAGCACGAGTCAACCCCTCCAGCCCCAGAGGCAACTCCTCCGATCCCAGAGTAAACTCCTCCAGCCCCAGAGACAACTCCTCCAGTCCGAGTCAACGCCTTCAGTCCAAGAGTCAACTCCTCCAGTCCCAGAGTCATCTCCCACTGTCCGAGTCAACTCCTTCAGTCAGAGTCAAATCCTCCCGTCCCAGAGTCAACTCCTCCATTCCGAGTCAACTCCTCCAGTCCGAGTCAACTCCACCAGTCCAAGAGTCAACTCCACCAGTCCAAGAGTCAACTCAGCCTGTCCCAGAGTCAACTTCTCCAGTCCAAGTCAACTCCTCCATTCCGAGTCAACTCCTCCAGTCCGAGTCAACTCCTCCAGACCCAGAGTCAACTCCTCCAGACCGAGTCAATCCTCAAGTCCGAGTCAACTACTCCAGTCCGAGTCAACTACCCCTGTCCGAGTCAACTACCCCTGTCCGAGTCAACTCCTTCAGTCCGAGTCAACTCCTCCAAACCCAGAGGCAAATCCTCCTGTCCCAGTGTCAACTCCTGCAGACCGAGGCAACTCCTCCTGTTCAGAGTCAACTTCTCCAGTCCGAGTCAAGTCCTCCAGTTCCAGAGTCAACTCCTCCGATCCCAGAGTAAACTCCTCCAGCCCCAGAGACAACTCCTCCAGTCCAAGTCAACGCCTTCAGTCCAAGAGTCAACTCCTCCAGTCCCAGAGTCAACTCCCACTGTCCGAGTCAACTCCTTCAGTCAGATTCAAATCCTCCAGTCCCAGAGTCAACTCCTCCAGTCCGAGTCAACTCCTCCAGTCCGAGTCAACTCCACCAGTCCAAGAGTCAACTCAGCCTGTCCCAGAGTCAACTTCTCCAGTCCAAGTCAACTCCTCCATTCCGAGTCAACTCCTCCAGTCCGAGTCAACTCCTCCAGACCCAGAGTCAACTCCTCCAGACCGAGTCAATCCTCAAGTCCGAGTCAACTACTCCAGTCCGAGTCAACTACCCCTGGTCGAGTCAACTACCCCTGTCCGAGTCAACTCCTTCAGTCCGAGTCAACTCCTCCAACCCCAGAGGCAAATCCTCCGGTCCCAGAGTCAACTCCTGCAGACCGAGGCAACTCCTCCTGTTCAGAGTCAACTTCTCCAGTCCGAGTCAACTCCTCTAGTCCCAGAGTCAACTCCTCCAGTCCGCGTTAAATCCTCCAGTCCCAGATTCAACTCCTCCAGTCCAAGTCTACTCCTCAAGTCCCAGAGTCAACTCCTTCTGTCCGATCAACTCCTCCAGTCCCAGAATCAACTCCCACTGTACGAGTCAACTCCTTCAGTCCGAGACAAATCCTCCAGTCCCAGAGTCAACTCCTCCCGTCCGAGTCAACTCCTCCAGCCCCAGAGGAAACTCCTCCGGTCCCAGAGTCAACTCCTCCAGTCCGAGTCAACTCCTCCAGTCCGAGTCAACTCCTCCAGTCCCAGAGTCAACTCCTCCAGACCCAGAGTCAACTCCTCCAGTCCGAGTCAACTCCTCCAGTCCGAGTCAACTCCTCCAGTCCGAGGCAACTCCTCCGGCCCCAGAGGCAACTCCTCCGGTTCCAGAGTCAACTCCTCCAGACCGAGTCAACTCCTCCCGTCCAAGAGTCAACTCCTCCAGTCCAAGAGTCAACTCAGCCTGTCCCAGAGTCAACTCCTCCATTCCGAGTCAACTCCTCCAGTCCGAGTCAACTCCTCCAGTCCGAGTCAACTCCTCCAGACCCAGAGTCAACTCCCCCTGTCCGAGTCAACTCCTTCAGTCCAAGTCAACTCCTGCAGACCAAGTCAACTCCTCCTCTTCAGAGTCAACTTCTCCAGTCCGAGTCAACTCCTCCAGTCCCAGAGTCAACTCCTCCAGTCCGAGTCAACTCCTTCAGTCCAAGAGTCAACTCCTCCAGTCCGAGTCAACTCCTCCAGTCCCAGAGTCAACTCCTCCAGTCCGAGTCAACTCCTCCAGTCCCAGAGTCAACTCCTCGGGTCCCACAGTCAACTCCTCCAGTCTGAGTTAACTCCTCCATTCCGAGTCAACTCCTCCAGTCCGAGTCAACTCCTCCAGACCCAGAGTCAGCTCCTCCAGTCCGAGTCAACTCTTCAAGTCCGAGTCAACTCCTCCAGTCCGAGTCAACTCCCCCTGTCCGAGTCAACTCCCCCGGTCCGAGTCAACTCCTTCAACCGAGTCAACTCCTTCAACCGAGTCAACTCCTCCAGTCCCAGAGTCAACATCTCCAGTCCCAGAGTCAACTCCTCCAGACCAAGAGTCAACTCCTCTAGTCCGAGACAACTTCTCCAGTCCGAGTCAATTCCTCCAGTCCGAGTCAAATCCTCCAGTCCAAGAGTCAACACCGCCAGTCCCAGAGTCAACTTCTCCAGTCCGAGTCAACTCCTCCAGTCCCAGAGTCAACTATTCCAGTCCCAAAGGCAACTCCTCAGGTCCCAGAGTCAACTCCTCCAGACCGAGTCAACTCCTCCATTCCGAGTGAACTCCTCCAGTCCGAGTCAACTCCTCCAGTCTGAGTCAACTCCTCCAGCCCCAGAGGCATCTCCTCCAGCCCCAGAGGCAACACCTCCGGTCCCAGAGTCAACTCCTCCAGTCTGAGTCAACTCCTCCAGTCCAAGAATCAACTCCTCCAAACCGAGTCAACTCCACCAGTCGCAGAGTCAACTCCTCCAGCACGAGTCAACCCCTCCAGCCCCAGAGGCAACTCCTCCGATCCCAGAGTAAACTCCTCCAGCCCCAGAGACAACTCCTCCAGTCCGAGTCAACGCCTTCAGTCCAAGAGTCAACTCCTCCAGTCCCAGAGTCATCTCCCACTGTCCGAGTCAACTCCTTCAGTCAGAGTCAAATCCTCCCGTCCCAGAGTCAACTCCTCCATTCCGAGTCAACTCCTCCAGTCCGAGTCAACTCCACCAGTCCAAGAGTCAACTCCACCAGTCCAAGAGTCAACTCAGCCTGTCCCAGAGTCAACTTCTCCAGTCCAAGTCAACTCCTCCATTCCGAGTCAACTCCTCCAGTCCGAGTCAACTCCTCCAGACCCAGAGTCAACTCCTCCAGACCGAGTCAATCCTCAAGTCCGAGTCAACTACTCCAGTCCGAGTCAACTACCCCTGTCCGAGTCAACTACCCCTGTCCGAGTCAACTCCTTCAGTCCGAGTCAACTCCTCCAAACCCAGAGGCAAATCCTCCTGTCCCAGTGTCAACTCCTGCAGACCGAGGCAACTCCTCCTGTTCAGAGTCAACTTCTCCAGTCCGAGTCAAGTCCTCCAGTTCCAGAGTCAACTCCTCCGATCCCAGAGTAAACTCCTCCAGCCCCAGAGACAACTCCTCCAGTCCAAGTCAACGCCTTCAGTCCAAGAGTCAACTCCTCCAGTCCCAGAGTCATCTCCCACTGTCCGAGTCAACTCCTTCAGTCAGAGTCAAATCCTCCCGTCCCAGAGTCAACTCCTCCAGTCCGAGTCAACTCCTCCAGTCCGAGTCAACTCCACCAGTCCAAGAGTCAACTCAGCCTGTCCCAGAGTCAACTTCTCCAGTCCAAGTCAACTCCTCCATTCCGAGTCAACTCCTCCAGTCCGTGTCAACTCCTCCAGACCCAGAGTCAACTCCTCCAGACCGAGTCAATCCTCAAGTCCGAGTCAACTACTCCAGTCCGAGTCAACTACCCCTGGTCGAGTCAACTACCCCTGTCCGAGTCAACTCCTTCAGTCCGAGTCAACTCCTCCAACCCCAGAGGCAAATCCTCCGGTCCCAGAGTCAACTCCTGCAGACCGAGGCAACTCCTCCTGTTCAGAGTCAACTTCTCCAGTCCGAGTCAACTCCTCTAGTCCCAGAGTCAACTCCTCCAGTCCGCGTTAAATCCTCCAGTCCCAGATTCAACTCCTCCAGTCCAAGTCTACTCCTCAAGTCCCAGAGTCAACTCCTTCTGTCCGATCAACTCCTCCAGTCCCAGAATCAACTCCCACTGTACGAGTCAACTCCTTCAGTCCGAGACAAATCCTCCAGTCCCAGAGTCAACTCCTCCCGTCCGAGTCAACTCCTCCAGCCCCAGAGGAAACTCCTCCGGTCCCAGAGTCAACTCCTCCAGTCCGAGTCAACTTCTCCAGTCCGAGTCAAGTCCTCCAGTTCCAGAGTCAACTCCTCCAGACCCAGAGTCAACCCCTCCAGTCCGAGTCAACTCCTCCAGTCCGAGTCAACTCCTCCAGTCCGAGGCAACTCCTCCAGTCCGAGGCAACTCCTCCGGCCCCAGAGGCAACTCCTCCGGTTCCAGAGTCAACTCCTCCAGACCGAGTCAACTCCTCCCGTCCAAGAGTCAACTCCTCCAGTCCAAGAGTCAACTCAGCCTGTCCCAGAGTCAACTCCTCCATTCCGAGTCAACTCCTCCAGTCCGAGTCAACTCCTCCAGTCCGAGTCAACTCCTCCAGACCCAGAGTCAACTCCCCCTGTCCGAGTCAACTCCTTCAGTCCAAGTCAACTCCTGCGGACCAAGTCAACTCCTCCTCTTCAGAGTCAACTTCTCCAGTCCGAGTCAAGTCCTCCAGTTCCAGAGTCAACTCCTCCAGTCCGAGTCAACTCCTTCAGTCCAAGAGTCAACTCCTCCAGTCCGAGTCAACTGCTCCAGTCCCAGAGTCAACTCCTCCAGTCCGAGTCAACTCCTCCAGTCCCAGAGTCAACTCCTCCAGTCCCAGAGTCAACTCCTCCAGTCTGAGTTAACTGCTCCATTCCGAGTCAAATCCTCCAGTCCGAGTCAACTCCTCCAGACCCAGAGTCAGCTCCTCCAGTCCGAGTCAACTCTTCAAGTCCGAGTCAACTCCTCCAGTCCGAGTCAACTCCCCCTGTCCGAGTCAACTCCCCCGGTCCGAGTCAACTCCTTCAACCGAGTCAACTCCTTCAACCGAGTCAACTCCTCCAGTCCCAGAGTCAACTTCTCCAGTCCCAGAGTCAACTCCTCCAGACCAAGAGTCAACTCCTCTAGTCCGAGACAACTTCTCCAGTCCGAGTCAACTTCTCCAGTCCGAGTCAAATCCTCCAGTCCAAGAGTCAACACCACCAGTCCCAGAGTCAACTTCTCCAGTCCGAGTCAACTCCTCCAGTCCCAGAGGCAACTCCCCCTGACCAAGTCAACTCCTCCAGTCCCAGAGTCAACTCCTCCAGTATGAGTCAACTCCTCCAGCCCCAGAGGCAACTCCTCCGGTACCAGAGTGAACTCCTCCAGCCCCAGAGGCAACTCCTCTGGTCCCAGTGTCAACTCCTCCAGACCCAGTCAACTCCTACAGTCCAGAGTCAACTTCTCCAGACCCAGAGTCAACTCCTGCATTCCGAGTCAACTCCTTCAGTCCAAGAGTCAACTCCTCCAGTCCCAGAGTCAACTCCCACAATTCGAGTCAACTCCTTCAGTCAGATTCAAATCCTCCAGTCCCACAGTCAACTCCTCCAGTCCAAGTCAAATCCTCCAGTTCCACAGTAAACTCCTCCAGTCCGAGTCAACTCCTCCAGTCCCAGAGTCAACTCCTCCAGTCCAGAGTCAACTCCTCCAGTCCAGAGTCAACTCCCCCTTTCTGAGTCAACTCCTTCAGTCCGAGTCAACTCCTCCGGACCCAGAGTCAAGTGCTCCAGACTGAGTCAACTCCTCCTGTCCTAGTCAACTCCTACAGTCCGAGTCAACTCACCCTGCCCGAGTCAACTCCTCCAGTCCGAGTCAAATCCTTCCGTCCAAGAGTCAACTCCTCCAGTCCCAGAGTCAACTCCCACTGTCCGAGTCAACTCCTTCAGTCAGCGTCAAATCCTCCAGTCCCACAGTCAACTCCTCCAGTCCAAGTCAACTCCTCCAGTCCCAGATTCAACTCCTCCAGTCCGAGTCTACTCCTCAAGTCCCAGAGTCAACTCCTCCAGTCCGAGTCAACTACTCCAGCCCCAGAGGCAACTCCTCCGGTCCCAGAGTCAACTCCTGCAGACCGAGTCAACTCCTACAGTCCAGAGTCAACTTCTCCAGACAGAGAGTCAACTCCTACAGTCCGAGTCAACTCCTTGAGTCCAAGAGTCAACTCCTCCAGTCCCAGAATCAACTCCAACAGTTCGAGTCAACTCCTTCAGTCAGAGTCAAATCCTCCAGTCCCACAGTCAACTCCTCCAGTCCGAGTCAACTCGTCCAGTCCCCGAGTCAACTCCTCCAGTCCCAGAATCAACTCCTCCAGTACGAGTCAAATCCTCCAGTCCGAGTCAAATCCTCCTGTCCCAAAGTCAACTCCTTCAGTCCGAGTCAACTCCTCCATTCCGAGTCAACTCCTCCAGTCCGAGTCAACTCCTCCAGTCCGAGTCAACTCCTCCAGACCCAGAGTCAACTCCCCCTGTCCGAGTCAACTCCTTCAGTCCAAGTCAACTCCTGCAGACCAAGTCAACTCCTCCTCTTCAGAGTCAACTTCTCCAGTCCGAGTCAAGTCCTCCAGTTCCAGAGTCAACTCCTCCAGTCCGAGTCAACTCCTTCAGTCCAAGAGTCAACTCCTCCAGTCCGAGTCAACTGCTCCAGTCCCAGAGTCAACTCCTCCAGTCCGAGTCAACTCCTCCAGTCCCAGAGTCAACTCCTCCAGTCCCAGAGTCAACTCCTCCAGTCTGAGTTAACTGCTCCATTCCGAGTCAAATCCTCCAGTCCGAGTCAACTCCTCCAGACCCAGAGTCAGCTCCTCCAGTCCGAGTCAACTCTTCAAGTCCGAGTCAACTCCTCCAGTCCGAGTCAACTCCCCCTGTCCGAGTCAACTCCCCCGGTCCGAGTCAACTCCTTCAACCGAGTCAACTCCTTCAACCGAGTCAACTCCTCCAGTCCCAGAGTCAACATCTCCAGTCCCAGAGTCAACTCCTCCAGACCAAGAGTCAACTCCTCTAGTCCGAGACAACTTCTCCAGTCCGAGTCAATTCCTCCAGTCCGAGTCAAATCCTCCAGTCCAAGAGTCAACACCGCCAGTCCCAGAGTCAACTTCTCCAGTCCGAGTCAACTCCTCCAGTCCCAGAGGCAACTCCCCCTGACCAAGTCAACTCCTCCAGTCCCAGAGTCAACTCCTCCAGTATGAGTCAACTCCTCCAGCCCCAGAGGCAACTCCTCCGGTACCAGAGTGAACTCCTCCAGCCCCAGAGGCAACTCCTCCGGTCCCAGTGTCAACTCCTCCAGACCGAGTTAACTCCTACAGTCCAGACTCAACTTCTCCAGACCCAGAGTCAACTCCTGCAGTCCGAGTAAACTCCTTCAGTCCAAGAGTCAACTCCTCCAGTCCCAGAGTCAACTCCCACAATTCGAGTCAACTCCTTCAGTCAGATTCAAATCCTCCAGTCCCACAGTCAACTCCTCCAGTCCAAGTCAACTCCTCCAGTCCCAGAGTCAACTCCTCCAGTCCAGAGTCAACTCCTCAAGTCCGAGTCAACTCCTCCAGTCCAGAGTCAACTCCTCCAGTCCAGAGTCAACTCCCCCTTTCTGAGTCAACTCCTTCAGTCCGAGTCAACTCCTCCAGCTCCAGAGGCAACTCCTCCGGTCCCAGAGTCAACTGCTCCAGACTGAGTCAACTCCTCCTGTCCTAGTCAACTCCTACAGTCCGAGTCAACTCACCCTGCCCGAGTCAACTCCTCCAGTCCGAGTCAAATCCTTCCGTCCAAGAGTCAACTCCTCCAGTCCCAGAGTCAACTCCCACTGTCCGAGTCAAACTCTCCAGTCAGAGTCAACTCCTCCAGTCCCACAGTCAACTCCTCCAGTCCAAGTCAACTCCTCCAGTCCCAGATTCAACTCCTCCAGTCCGAGTCAACTCCTCAAGTCCCAGAGTCAACTCCTCCAGTCCGAGTCAACTTCTCCAGTCCGAGTCAACTCCTCCAGTCCCAGAGGCAACTCCCCCTGACCAAGTCAACTCCTCCAGTCCCAGAGTCAACTCCTCCAGTATGAGTCAACTCCTCCAGCCCCAGAGGCAACTCCTCCGGTACCAGAGTGAACTCCTCCAGCCCCAGAGGCAACTCCTCTGGTCCCAGTGTCAACTCCTCCAGACCGAGTCAACTCCTACAGTCCAGAGTCAACTTCTCCAGACCCAGAGTCAACTCCTGCATTCCGAGTCAACTCCTTCAGTCCAAGAGTCAACTCCTCCAGTCCCAGAGTCAACTCCCACAATTCGAGTCAACTCCTTCAGTCAGATTCAAATCCTCCAGTCCCACAGTCAACTCCTCCAGTCCAAGTCAAATCCTCCAGTTCCACAGTAAACTCCTCCAGTCCGAGTCAACTCCTCCAGTCCCAGAGTCAACTCCTCCAGTCCAGAGTCAACTCCTCCAGTCCAGAGTCAACTCCCCCTTTCTGAGTCAACTCCTTCAGTCCGAGTCAACTCCTCCAGCTCCAGAGGCAACTCCTCCGGTCCCAGAGTCAACTGCTCCAGACTGAGTCAACTCCTCCTGTCCTAGTCAACTCCTACAGTCCGAGTCAACTCACCCTGCCCGAGTCAACTCCTCCAGTCCGAGTCAAATCCTTCCGTCCAAGAGTCAACTCCTCCAGTCCCAGAGTCAACTCCCACTGTCCGAGTCAACTCCTTCAGTCAGCGTCAAATCCTCCAGTCCCACAGTCAACTCCTCCAGTCCAAGTCAACTCCTCCAGTCCCAGATTCAACTCCTCCAGTCCGAGTCTACTCCTCAAGTCCCAGAGTCAACTCCTCCAGTCCGAGTCAACTACTCCAGCCCCAGAGGCAACTCCTCCGGTCCCAGAGTCAACTCCTGCAGACCGAGTCAACTCCTACAGTCCAGAGTCAACTTCTCCAGACAGAGAGTCAACTCCTACAGTCCGAGTCAACTCCTTGAGTCCAAGAGTCAACTCCTCCAGTCCCAGAATCAACTCCAACAGTTCGAGTCAACTCCTTCAGTCAGAGTCAAATCCTCCAGTCCCACAGTCAACTCCTCCAGTCCGAGTCAACTCCTCCAGTCCCCGAGTCAACTCCTCCAGTCCCAGAATCAACTCCTCCAGTACGAGTCAAATCCTCCAGTCCGAGTCAAATCCTCCTGTCCCAAAGTCAACTCCTTCAGTCCGAGTCAACTCCTCCAGTCCGAGTCAACTCACGCTGCCCGAGTCAAATCCTTCTGTCCGATCAACTCCTCCAGTCCCAGAATCAACTCCCACTGTCCGAGTCAACTCCTTCAGTCCGAGACAAATCCTCCAGTCCCAGAGTCAACTCCTCCCGTCCGAGTCAACTCCTCCAGTCCCAGAGTCAACTCCTTCAGTCCGAGTCAACTCCTCCAGTCCGAGTCAACTCACGCTGCCCGAGTCAAATCCTTCTGTCCGATCAACTCCTCCAGTCCCAGAATCAACTCCCACTGTCCGAGTCAACTCCTTCAGTCCGAGACAAATCCTCCAGTCCCAGAGTCAACTCCTCCCGTCCGAGTCAACTTCTCCAGCCCCAGAGGAAACTCCTCCGGACCCAGAGTCAACTCCTCCAGTCCAAGTCAACTTCTCCAGTCCGAGTCAAGTCCTCCAGTTCCAGAGTCAACTCCTCCAGACCCAGAGTCAACCCCTCCAGTCCGAGTCAACTCCTCCAGTCCGAGTCAACTCCTCCCGTCCCATAGTCATCTCCTCCAGTCCACGTCAACTCCTCCAGTCCGAGTGAACTCCTCCAGTCCGAATCAACTCCTCCAGTCCTTGTGAACTCCTCCAGTCCCAGAGTCAACTCCTCCAGTCCGAGTCAACTCTCCAGTCCGAGAGTCAACTGCTCCAAGAGTCAATGGGCGAAAGGTGTCCAGTCAAAGACACATAGGACATAGCACTCTCAGATGGCCTCAGAGAGGATGAAATTAAGCTCTTCAAGGAGTACGTTCAATTGGGCAAGGTAAAGTTCACCAGCACTGACTCCCCCATGCTTCACTGAGGAACCCTGGGCAATCACGTTCTCTGATGGAAGCGACTATGCCTATGGAGCAGTGATGTATCTAAGGTGGAACTTGGACCAGGGCTCAATCGTCAGGCTGGTGGAATCTAAACCCAAATTAACTCCCTTGGATGACAAAAGTGATGCTGTCAAAGCAGAGATGTGTGGAGCAGTGTTTGCCTCACACCTGAGAAAGTACTTAGAGCTGCATAGCCGAATCCAAGTTGGGAGGTGGTACCATTTCGTTGATAGCCAAACAGTCCTTGGTGCAGTACAGCGAGAAACCTATGGCTATCAAACATTCTTTGTAAATAGGATCGGAATGATTTAAAACAGCACAGAGTTCCAGGACTGGTGGTGGATTCCTGGTCTGCAAAGTATTGCTAATGTAATCACCAGAGGAGCCAGTCCTCAGGACCTGGATGAAGACTCAGAGTGGTAAAATGCGCCAAAGTTTTTGAGTTTGCCAGTGAATGAGTGGCTGATGAAATCAGCCAAAGAACTAGCAGCCACTGCCAGGGAAATCATCAACAAGTTGCAAAAGAAGGCATTTGTTGGTGCTTTGACAAGGGCCAAGGCAAAGAAACAAGAACCAGTACAGAAACAGTACCAGGTCAAAACAGAACAATGGAGACCGCCTGCAGCGTCAGTCATCCGAAGCCTTGTGGACATCAAGCGGTTCAGTCTTCTAACTCAACTAGTCAAAACAGTTGCATGGATCTGGAGAGCAGCAACAAAGTTCATTGGACAAAATCAAGCCGTGGACAGTCCAAAGTGGGAGGCAGTTTCTTTGACAGGAGTCATCTCAGTAAGAGAATGAGAAGATGCTGTAAGAGACATTTTTCTTGCAGCACAAGAAGGCACAACCTTCCCAAGCACCACTACAGACAGGCTGGTAGACTACAAAAACCAAGACTCTGGGCTGTTGGTTTGCGGTGGCTGAGTACAAATCTTCAAAGAAGATCATGTTGGTGTCCCCATCTTGCCCCATGATGCCTGGGTGTCCACACTGTTAACTCGGGAGGCCCACAATGAGAGTCATGACGGAATGGCTGGAACCTTGCTCAAGATGAGAAGAAAGGCATGGGTCATAAGGGGAAGGAAAATTGCCCAAAAAGTTGTCGATGGCTGCATGCTCTGCAGGAAGGCAAAAGCAAGGAAATGTCAACAAGTAATGGGTGACTTGCCGCCAGATAGAACTGAACTTGTTGCATCATTCCAGTTCACAATGGTGTACCCCTTCGGACCCTACCAAGTAAAAGATGACGTCAAGGAAAGAGTAACACTGAAAGTCTGGGGAGTGGTCTTTTGCTGCATGGCCAGCAGAGCCATCCACACGGAGTTGGTCAACACCCCATCAACCGAAGGATTCCTGATGGCCTATCAAAGGTTCACAGCAATCAGGAGGCATCCAAGAAAGATCTGGTCAGATCCAGGCACCAATTTCATTGGAGCAAAACCAGTCTTGGAGGAGCTGTACAGGTTCTTGGACGGCCTGAATGAAGCAGCCCTGCAGAAGACTGTGGCAAAAAATGGAACGGAGTGGATGTGGAAAATCCATCCGCCTGATTCTCCACACAGGAATGGTGCTGCAGAAGCCGCTTTACGCATTGTAAAGAGACAACTCCAGAGTCTTGAGAAGGAGTCTGGGCTGAGCTACAGCGAGTTCCAGACAACTCTTCACATAGCAGCCAACCTTGCCAATGAGTGCCCAATTGACGCTAGGGTACAGAGCCGGGAAGACTGTATTCAGCAGTATGTCACACCCAACACTCTTCTACTCGGTCGAGCAACTCAAAGCGGGGATTTCAGAACCTTTGACTTTTCCAGCTACCCCTACAAAAGACTCCGAGCAATGCAGTCACAGGTGACCAAGTTCTGGAGGTGCTGGAGCCAACTCGCTGGTCCTAATTTGTTTGTCTGGAGCAAGTGGCATACGAGGCTTGGGTTCCTCTAACCAGAGTTCTACAGAGCTGTAACATTACTTTATGGCTCTTAAACTCAGTCCCTTAACTAATGAAGTCCAACATAGCATATGCTTTCTTAAGACCCTATCAGCTTGCACGGCAATTTTGAGGGATCTATGGACTTGGGCCCAAGGTTCCTCTGTTCCTCCACATTGCTTAGAATCCTTGTACTCTGCTTCAAGTTTGATCTTCCAATGTATATCACTTCACACTTTTCCATATTGAACGCCATCTGCCACTTCTCTGCCGAACTCCGCCTCCTGTCTATATCCCATTGTAAACCTACAACAGCCCTCTACACTATCCACAACACCATCAATGTTCACGTCATCTGCAAACTTACTAACTCACACTTCCACCTCCTTGTCCAAGTCATTTATAACAATCACAAAGACCAGGGGTTGCTAAACAGATCCTTGCAGATCATCACTGGTCAACAATCTCCAGACAGAACACGCTCCACCTACTACCACACACTGCTTCTGTGGGCAAGCCAATTCAGAATCTATACACAGAGTTTCCCTGGATCTCATGCCTCATGACCTTCTGAATGAACCTAACATGGGGAACATTATCAAATGCCTTATTAAAACCCATATACACATCTACTGCTCTGCCTTCATCAATGATATGATGGTGTGAGATGTCAAAAGGATTGGCTTTGAGGGGTGAACCCAAACGCAGGGCCCTGGCACGGAGATTGAGTTAGGATGCAGATGAGGGTGTGAGAGTGGCTGGAGCTGAACGGCAAACAGGAGGGTGAACAGGAAAGCAGAAAGCAGGCAGAACTTATCTTGACATGGAGCGTAGAAAGGCAAGCGGTAGACAATACTTATCTTGACACAGAGAGACAGAATTACACAGGTAACTTCGGTACTGAAGTAAAACTTGGAATCCTTATCTTGACGCAGAGAGACAGAGTTACACAGGTAAACCTCGGTACTGGAGTAAAACTTAGAATACACAATACTAAGCAGCCGGGAACGTTAATCACCACACAGGCTAAAACAACGATCTGGCAACAAGCGGATGCAAAGCCGGGGTTTTTATGCTGCGGGTCTTGATAAGAACCAGGTGTGCTGCCATCTAAGGGAATTGGGAGAAAATGGGGAATTAATGGTCAGGACCGTGACACTCTCATCTTGCCTTTGTTGATGGAAATGGTTTCCTCAGCAAGCACTTTTCTATATAACAACGTGAGGGAATGTTACGACCCTTTATCTACCACAACAGTCCACAGATCCTACCTTAATTTTCATGTAAATGTATGTTGGCTGTGAAACAAGTGTAAATTCAAGAGATCTGAATTCAGAAGACTGAGAAGTGATCTTATAGAAACATATATAATTATGAAAGGGATAGGTAAGATAGGCAGGAAAGTTGTTTCTGCTGGTAGGTGAGACTAGAACGAGGGGACATAGCCTCAAGATTTGGGGAAGTAAATTTGGGACGGAGATGAGGAGGAACTGCCTTTCCCAGAGAGTGGTGAATCTGTGGAATTCTCTGCCCAATGAAGCAGTTGTGGTAAGTCTATGATATGAATATTAGGTAGGAGGCATGATAGACTATGGTTGTTGTTAAGTCTTGTCAAGTCTTGTCAAGTCGAGTTGAGATTATTGTCCTATCACAAGAAGGGTGAGGCACAGGTTAAATGAAAAATGTTTCCCATGATATTGCAGGCATGTAGGTACAGACAACACATGACGTCCAAAGTTCAAAATACATGATTACATTAGATTAGATTAGATTATGAGGACATGCAGTCCTCTTTTATTGTCATTTAGTAATGCATGCATTAAGAGATGATACAATGTTCATCTGGTGTGATATCACAGAAACACAAGACAGACCAAGACTGAAAAACTGCCAAAAACCACATAATTATAACATATGGTTACAACAGTGCAAGCAATACTGTAACTTGATGAAGAACAGGCCATGGGCACGGTAAGAAAAGCTCAAAATCTCTCGAAAGTCCCATCATCTCATGCAGACGGGAGAAGGAAGAAAACTCTCCCTGCCATGAGCTTCCAGCACTGCAAACTTGCCGATGCAGCATCCTGGAAGCACCTGACCACAGTCCGTCTCCGAGTCGTCCAAAAACTTCGAGGCTCTGACTCTGAGCACTGAGAACCATCTCTGCCGAGCGCTTCGACCCCAGCCCCGGCTGCCAGCAACAGGCAAAGCCGAGGATTTGGAGCATTCCCTCCAGAGATTCTCGATCGTACAGTAGCAGCAGCAGCGAACCAGGCATTTCAGAAGTTTCTCCAGATGTTCCTCCATGTTTCTCATGTCTGTCTCCATCAAATCAGAATTGTGCACGCCCCTATTTAAAAAATATGATATCATTTCACCGGAGAGGCAGCGCGCGCTGCGTCACACCGCCATCTTCTCTTCTCGTCAATCATTATCAAAGTAAGTATACTTGATACAACTTCAAGATTCATTTCCTTACAGGCAGCCACAAAACAAAGAAACACAATAGAACCTATAAAAAAAAAGACCATATACAAGGTATAACTTACAAAATTATACAATACGGAGAAAAAGAACTCTGCGAAACAAGTCTTCCGTGCATAAAGCAAAGACTTAATCAATGGCAGGGTTGTAGTCATTGTGCAAGAGGTGGTCCATGATGTTTCATTGTAGAGGTAGGATTCAGGTTATGTGGGTCGCTTGAAGAACCTGATGTTTATAGGAAAGTAGCTCGTCCTGACTTCTGCTTCTGTTCCCCAACCCTGATGGCATAAGTGAGAAGAGATTTGAATTGCATTGAGTATGATAGATTATAATGCATTTAGCTGGGAAAATAAAATCTGTTGATTTATTTTGTGAGTTTGACTGTACCATAAGAGGTTATTAAATTCCTTCTGGCACTTGGAACAGGTTTTAGGACCTGAAGTCCTGGAATAAACTTTCTGTCAACTTCTCCCACAGGCAATCCATCAACCACCGTAAGCATTCATTCTCTTCAAAACACAATGGGAGCCACATAACCCATTTACAAAATGCACTGTGGTTACTCACCCAGGCTGCTCCCAAACCCATGAGCTTTATCACCAAGAACAAAGGCAGCAGATTCATAAAAACACCACCGGATACCTCTCCTAGTCACAACTAATGTCATTTGGAAATACAGTATGTATCAATTCTTTTATTGCCACTAGGTTTATATCCTGGAAATATCACCCAATGGCAGTAAGGGAGCATGTTCATCAAAAGGACATTCCTTAATGGTTCAGGAAAGCAGCTCACCAACACCTTCCCAACAGAAATTACCGACAATAAATTCTTACCTTATTGGCAATGCACTGATCTCAAAGATGAATAAAAACTACTTAAGCCCTGGTTGCAAAAATTTCAATGTATTACAGATCATATTCTTTAAATAATCGTTAAACCAATTCCAGATGATTTTTTTGTATCCAAAAGCAATGGAAATTTGGTACAAAATCTATCAAAGTATTTCTTATGCTCAATTATTGAAAGCAGATGGATTATTTAATGAGAATGAGGGGTTCCTGTAAGACTCTATGACAATAATCCCTACCATCTGGTTATTCAACAATGCCTATGGCTTCAAGCATCTTAAATTTGTAATTCTAATTGCTTGTATCTTTCTTGATCTCTGACTCACTTCTCTCCTCATCTTTTCAATTATATTATGCTTAATTACTCCTCATTGGTACCGGAACTCAGTCCCCATGGCCACAGCTTTGATCTCCCATTATTTTCCCACATTTGGAAACTGCTGTTTCAGTTGTTATTCCAAAGAAACTCATGAGATGACACCCTAGAAACATTTCTATGACCTTTCGTAATCCTCAATTTCAGGCTCAATATATTCTGAAGCATTTCCCAGATAATCTGTGTCTCTAATCTGATATTTCACTAAGGTTTATTTGTATTCAGGAATAACTCAGATTCATTACCACTAAGGTTGGGTCCTCACTTCCATTGTTCACCAAAATACCACATTGTGGCGACCCACTTTCTGACACCCACGAACCGGCTCACGAAACAGCGCGCGCAGGCAGAGGGCCGGCAGCAAAAAGGGCGGGAACGGGAAGGCTTTAAAGCGGGCCGCGAAGTTTGAATAAACCTCTTTCATCGCAACTCCAACTCACCGACTCCGTGTGGCTATTCTAGCGCTGTGTGTAGCACATCGCTACAACATAATCCATCAGGCTCACTGTTCAGCTATTACTCCCAGATTGTTAGAAAAGTCACTCGGTGACAGATTTGTGGTTGGGATATTGAATTTTGAATTGAATTAACTTAATTACTTACTCCTTCATGAGGAGTAAAAATCTTTATGTTACGTCTCCATTTAAATGTGCAATGTGCAATTTATAGTAATTTATAATAAATAGTATGTACAACAGGACAGTCAATATAACATAGAAATACAGTTGTATCAGCATGAATTAATCAGTCTGATGGCCTGCTGGAAGAAGCTGTCCCGGAGCCTGTTGGTCCTGGCTTTTATGCTGCGGTACCGTTTCCTGGATGATAGCAGCTGAAACAGTTTGTGGTCGGCGTGACTCAGGTCCCCAATGATCCTTTGGGCCCTTTTACCCACCTGTCTCTGTAAATGTCCTGAATAGTGGGAAGTTCACATCTACAGATGCACTGGGCTGTCCACACCACTCTCTGCAGAGTCTTGTGATTGAGGGAAGTACAGTTCCCATACCAGGCAGTGATGCAGCCAGTCAGGATGCTCTAAATTATGCCCCTGTAGAAAAGGGTCTTCATCCAAAACGTCATTCTTTCAAAAAATTCAGAAGTACATTTATTATCAAAATACATATATGTCACCATATACAACCATGTGATTTGCTTCCTTGCAGGCATTCACAGTAAATACAAGAAACTTGATAGAATCGATGAAAGACAGCTACCAATAAGACGGACAACAACCGATATGCAAAAGACAGCAGCTGCGCAAATGCAAAATGAAAAAAAAACAATAAATAAGTAAGCAATAAATATCAAGAAAATAAGTTCAAGAGTTCTTGAAGGCAAGTCCATAGGTTGTGGAAACAGTTTGTTCAGTGATGCACACACTGATGTGTACACAGTGGGCGAGTGAAGTTATCCCCTCTGGTTCAAGAGCCTGATGGTTGCAGGGTAATAACTATTCCTGAACATGGTAGTGTGGGTCCTGAGGTTTCTGTACCTTCTTCCTGATGGCAGCTGTGAGAAGAAAGCATGACTTGGATGGTGGGAGTTCTTGATGATGGATGCTGTTTTCCTGCATCAGTGTTCAATGGTGGGGAGGGCTTTCACTGTAATGGTCTGAGCCATATCCATTTCATTTTGTAGGATTTTCTGTTCAAGGGCATTGGTGTTTCTGTACAAGGTTGTGATGCAAACAGTCAATACAGTCTCCACTGCACTAAGATAGGTGGAGTTGTGGATAATGAAGGAGGTTTTCAAAGCTTGCACAGAGATTTAGGCCAGTTAGAAGAAGATTTGGGCTGAAAGATGGCAGATGGAGTTTAATGCTGATAAATGTGAGGTGCTACGTTTTGGTAGGACTAATCAAAATAGGACATACGCATGGTAAATAGTAGGGCATTGAAGAATGCAGTAGAACGGAGGGATCTAGGAATAATAGTGCATAGTTCCCTGAACGTGGAATCTCATGTGAATAGGGTGGTAAAGAAAGCTTTTGGTATGCTGGCCTTTATAAATCAGAGCATTGAGTATAGGAGCTGGGATGTAATGTTGGAATTGTACAAGGCATTGGTGAGACCGAATTTGGAGTATTGTGTACAGTTCTGGTCACCGAATTATAGGAAAGATGACAACAAAATAGAGAGAGTACAGAGAAAATTTACCAGAATGTTACCTGGGTTTCAGCACCTAAGTTACAGAGAAAGGTTGAACAAGTTGGGTCTTTATTCTTTGGAACGTAGAAGGTTGAGGGGGGACTTTAGAGAGGTATTTAAAATTATGAGGGGGATAGATAGAGTTGACGAGGATAGGCTTTTCCATTGAGAATGGGGAAGATTCAAACAAGAGGACATGAGTTGAGAGTTAAAGGGCAAAAGTTTCCGGGTAACATGAGGGGGAACTTCTTTACTGAAAGAGTGGTAACTGTGTGGAACGAGCTTCCAGCAGAAGTGGTTGAGGCAGGTTCAATGTTGGTGTTTAAAGTTAGATTGGATAGCTATATGGACAGGAAAGGAATGGAGGGTTATGGGCTGAGTGCAGGTCGGTGGGACTAGGTGAGAGTAAGAGTCCAGCACGGACTAGAAGGGCCGAGATGGCCTGTTTCCATGTTGTAATTGTTATATGGTTATGTGCACATCACTCAAAGTTTGTCAAGGTTTTTAGATGACATGGCAAATCTTTGCAGACTTCTAAGAAAGTAGTGTGTGGCTGTGCTTTCTTCATAATGACACTTACGTGCTGTACCCAGAACAGAGACTCTGAAATCATAACACCGAGGAACTTAAAGTTGCTCACCCTCTGATTCCCTGATGAGAACTGGCTCATGGACCTCTGGTTTCCTCCTCCTGAAATCAATAATCAGCTCCCTGGTCTTGCTGACATTGAGTGAGAGGTTGTTGTTGTGGGACCACTCAACCTGATTATCAATCTTCATCAATTTCTTGCAGTAATGTGTATAACTCTGGTTTATTCCAGCAAATGCTCTTTGGTCCTCGTTTGAGGCTGAAATTTCTTCATGGCTAACAGTGTGGTGCCTTTCACCTTCAACTGCAGGTCTCCGTGCAGGATTGTGTCACCACCCTTGAGGAGGTGGTGGTGAGCCATCTCCTTAAGTGCTGCAGTGTTTCTGGTGAAGTCGCTCCCAAAGTGCTGTTGCGGAGGAAGCTGTAGTACTTGGATGAAACATCCATGGACATGCGATGATGTTTTTCTAAGTCAGGGCTCATGTAAGCGTACAGCAGGTTCTCTTACGGCTTATATTCTCCTGCTCCTGTCCTATCTGTGCACCTGCTCAAATGCCTTTCAAACATTGAAATTTTATCTGCCTCCACCATCTCATTTGGCAGCTCGTTCCAGATATTTACCCCCTTATGTGTGAAAAACTGACATCTTCAATCTCGTTCAGCGATCTCGGATCTCTTTTAAGTTTCACCTCTCTCACCTTAAACCTATACTCTCTAATTGTAGACTGCCCTGCCCTGGGAAAAGGTTTCTATCTGATCTATCTTTACCCCTCATATTTTGGGAACAATGTTTGGTACGACTGCAACGTGATATCCCAACTATGATATTCAATGCCTCAGCCTACAAAAGTTAGCATACTAAATACATTTCTCACTACTCTATCGATCTGTATTGCTACTTTCACGGAGTTAAGTACTTGCATCCCAAGGCCACAATATGCAACAATGTTCAGAAGGTCCCTGCTACTTGCTCTGTATGTCATACCAGAATTTTACTTGCACTCACACCTGTGCACCTGTTGGTACTTGCATGTATGCGTCTGTATGTGTCTGCATACACACTTGTATATTTGTATCTGTGTGTCATAAGCTTTTATGGACAGTTGTGTGGCATGTGTATGTTTTTGAATCTGAAATAGTTACATAACATTGGCTGGAGTCTGGAGTTCTTTGAGTGCAGTAAACATGTGCTGTTTAAAGCACTCGTCTCCCAAAATAATCTGAAATTGGGCAAAGCTCAGCTCGAAGCACGCAACATCACACACATACTAAAGCAGGTCCTGTATGGTTCACACTAAGAGCACTGTACTGTGCTCACAGCTGCCATGTCATTGTCACACTGACTGCTGGAAGACCAGAGTTTAAAGAACTCCCTTCATTTTACCAAGGAGAAAAGAGGGTAACTTCCTCTGTACCTGTATCTGGTTTCATCCCACATCCCAATTTATAGGTTAATTGTGTAAAATCTGGGGGTTCTTGTGGGAATGTGGAAAGAATAAATCACAGGGATAATTTGTCAATGAGTGGGATTGCTCTGTGTGTCAGCACAGAATCAATGGGTGAATGATCTCCTTCTATGACACACGCAGATATGAAATCAGTAGCTTTTGCATTCAGGGCCCACTTCAAAGCTGATATCCTGACTCGCACAATCTCTAGACTGACACTCTCTTACAGTCCAGACAGGAGTAACTGGCAGCTGTGCACCAAATCAGGGGATGGTTGATCCAATGTTATGGTGGAGATGTAGGGTGTGTAGGTGCTGGGGAGAGGTAGGGTTGTGAAGGTAGGGATGAGGAGACATCAGCACCCTCTGCTGTGGTGGAGTTGGGGTGGAGGAGGGATTGGAGGCATTGCTCTTTAAAGCAGTGAGCGATGAGGGAAGATACTGGACCAAGGGAGCGATGGTGAGTGCAGTGGTTTGCTCAGTTTCAGGAGTGCCCATTAGTTAATTCTCCTGGAGCAGAGTGCCCCAGTTTCCCCTGTAATGCTTCAAAGGGTGTGTTGTAATGAGAATGATATCATTCCATGCAGGCCTCCATCGAACATACAAGGGTGGCTCAGCTTAGAAGCACCAGTACGAATCTCAGAACGGATGCAAAATGACCAACTGGATCGCTGCCATCACAGAGAAAAGTGATTCTCAGTTAAATTACACTGAAAATAAATAAGATTCAATTTCTTTCAACTATCCAGTCATTTTAACTTTGCTCTTCATTGAAGCTTCCTGTACACAGATGACTCTCCATACTAAATAAAAAGAGCATTGGTGAAGGGCATAAGCTTGTTCTGAGGTTGTAATGGTTGTTATTAAAATACAAGTGATTTTTTTTCCATATGTAAATCCATGCAGGGAACTGGAGTGATACTGCTTTATTGTTGACTTTGATCTGATTAATTAATCCATCGTACGACTCTTAGCCCAGTTCCTAAAAAATCAATTCAATCTGAATCATCTGGACTAAATGATGTTATTTTATGCATATTCACTGTGGTATTTGCCTTGTGGGAAGTATTGAGAAGAAAGAGCCTGAATTCAAACAATTAGAGCTGTTCACTTGAACTGCACCTTGAACTCCGGAAATTAAACACGAGAAGAAGAAATGAATTATCCATTCATTTGCATGCAGAAAGAGCAGTGGGAATGTAAGGCGCACAAAAGAAGTGAATTAAGGAGCAGAAATAAAACAGCAATGAGGCAATGTAATGCTTTGAAAGTGTTGTATTATCCAGCTATTTGAATTAAGTGATTTTGATCGAATGACCCATCACAAGTTAATGAAAATGTAATGGAAGCACTGACGCAATGTGGAAGGCAAGTTGTGTACTTGTTTACTGCCAGGACTAATTGTCTGGGACAGAGTCCTTGAAAACTCATATAAAGTATTCACATTACCGTGTAGACAAACATCAAATGTTAAAAGAGCCAACAGATCTGTCAGCTTGATTGCTTTTAGTGTCACTTAAATATTTGCTTTCATCATTCATAATGATGATCAGCACTTGAAATATTCCAAGTGTCCCTGGATGCACTGGGCATGTCCCCAATATTTCTAACTCACTTTCTGTCACACAGTTTCAGAGCAGCAGCGAAGCTTTAATGACTATATCTGTTCTCCTATATTGATACTATAATACTACAAGGCTGGACACATATTGGGGTTAGCACAAAGCACCTGTGCTGCTTGTCTGCAGAGATGATCGAGCCCAGTTAGGCGGGGCCAAAGTCATGGTAATTGCCTATAATTTAAAAAATTAGCACCTTGTTCTTTCTGAAAGTGCTTTAATAAAATAAATTGACTTAACTCATCTCAAGGAAGTCTTACTGGATAATAACTTACATGGAGCCACAGAGGAGATGTTATGTCAGGAAACCGGAAACTTGGACTTGGAGGTTGATTTTAAGGAGCATCTTAAGATGAGTAAAAGATGGTAGAGGGGATGAAAGGCAGAGGGTGGGAAATCCACATTTGGAACTGAATGCATGGCTGCAAATCGGCAGAGAAAAGAGAGTCATAGACAACCAAGGTTCAAATCTCCTTTATTATCAAAGAATGTATAAATTATACAACCTTGAGATTTGCTTGTTCACAGGTAGCCACAAAGCAAGAAACCTGAAAGAACCCAATTAAAGAAAAAAAAGAATAAAAATAAATAATAAAAGACCGGCACTCGATGCACAAGAGAAAGAAAAAAAATCATGCAAACAACAACAGCATTCCGAACCAAAATTTAGTCCTCAGATCCAAACGCTGGAGCAGTCCGGAGTAAGCCCAAAACTCGCTTATCAGGTCATCTTATCAGCGGGAACAGGGCACAGCATCCGGGGCAGTCTTACATAAGAACATAAGAAATAGGAGCAGGAGCTGGCCATCTAGCCCATCAGTCCTGCTCTGCCATTCAGTAAGATCATGGCTGATCTGACCATGGACACATCTCCACCTACCTACCTTTACCCCATAACCCTCTAATTCCCCTGCTGTGCAAAAGTCTATCCAATCTTGTCTCATAAATATTTACTGGAGTGCTTCCACTGCTTCATTAGGCAGAGAATTCCACTGATTCACCACTCTTTGGGAAAAGCAGTTCCTCCTCATCTGCATCCTAAATTTACTCTCCCGAATTTTGAGACCATGTCACTTAGTTCTGGTCTCACTTACCTAACTTTCCTCCCTCTATCTTATCTATCCCTTTCATAATTTTATATGTTTCAATAAGATCTCCTCTCATCCTTCTGAATTCCAGTGAGTACAGTCCCAGGCGACTCAATCTCTCCTCATAGTCTAACCCCCTCATCTCTGGAATCAACCTGGTGAACCTCCTCTGAACCACCTCCAAAGCCAGTATCTCCTTCCTCAAGTAAGGAGAACAGAACTGCACAGAACTCCAGGAGTGGCCTCACCAGTACCCTGTATAGTTGCAGCATAACCTCCCTGCTCTTAAACTCACTCTCTCTAGTAATGAAGGCCAACCTTCCATTTGCTTTCTTGATAGCCTGCTGCACCTACAAACCAACCTTTTGTGATTCACGCACAAGCACTCCCAAGACCCTCTACACAGCAGCATGCTGCAATTTTTTACCATTTAAATAATAACCTGCTCTTCCATTTTTTCTTTCAAAAAGTGGATGACCTCGCATTTACTCCATCTCCATCGTACCCCATCTGCCAGACCTCTACCCACTCACTTAACCTATCTATACTCGTCTGCAGATTCTCCATATCCCCTGCACCATTTGCTTTTCCATTCAATTTAGAGTCATCAGCAAACACTATACTGCACTCAGTCCCCTCTTTCAGATCATTAATGTATATTGTGAACAGTTGCAGTCCCAGCACCGACCCCTGTGGCACACCACTCATCACTGATTGCCGGCCAGAGAAACACCCATGTATACCAACTCTTTGCTTCCTATTGGTTAATCAATTCTCTGTCCATGCTAATATATCACCCCAACTCTATGCGTCCTTATCTTATGGATAAGTCTTTTACGTGGTACCTTATCGAACGTCTTCTGGAAATCCAAGTAATTAACGTCCATCTGTTTCCCTCTATCCACTGCACTTGTTATGTCCTCAAAGAGCTCCAGTAAGATTGTCAAACAGGACCTGCCTTTGCTGAATCCTGATAGATGCATTTCTTTCCAGATGCCTCACTAATCTTTAATGACAGCTTCAAGCATTTTTCCAACTACAAATGTTAAACTAACTGGCCTATAGTTGCCTCCCTTTAGCCGACATCCTTTTTTTTTGACCAGTGGCGTGACATTCGCCTTCATCCAATCTGTCAGAACCTTCCCGGAGTCCAGGGAATTTTGGTAAATTATCACCAAAGCCTCAACTATTACCTCTGCCATTTCTTTCAGTACCCTGGGATGCATCCCATCAGGACCAGGAGACTTGTCTATCTTTAAGCCCACAGCTTTGCTCAGCACTACCTCTTTAATGATAGATATTGTGTAGAGGTTCTCATCTCCCATCGCATCCATAAGATCTTTTTTTGGCATGTTAGATAGGTCCTCCACCATGAAGATGAACATAAAATAGTCATTCAAAGTCTGGGCCATTTCCTCATTACCCAATATCAATTCCCCCTTCTCGTCCTCCAAGGGACCTACATTCACTTCATAGCGCCATGGAGAGAGGAGTGACCATCGCGGGAGAGCCAATGCAATCTGCTCTCATCCTGAACAACACCCTGTATTTTAAGTCCATCTGGGCCGGCACTTGAACGACAGAACAGCACCGTGGAGAGAGGATTGAAGATCGCGGGGAGCAAGCAAAATTGGCTCTCACCTCCGATCTGAGCTGGAGTTTAAATTGTCTAAGCAGCAAATAGCGCTTCGGACCAGGACCCAGCTACAGCAACTCGCCCTGGGCCCAGGTACCGCCGCCCAGCTGGTAGCCTCTCTCAAGCTCTTCAGATCAGCTCGGCACCCAGAGCGATCCAACCTCACACCAGGGCCAGCAATACGGGCATTGGAACTTCTCTGCCCAGGCCCCAACTTCTTTCGGCGCCCAGAGCGATACGACTTCGCAGCCCGACAAACTGCATGGGGCATCGGAACGCATCTGCAACGATTATGCGTAACCCGACGAACTCAGCTCACCCCACCAACTCGCCTCGCCATTCACTGTTTGCGGCAATGATTTAACACAATTTACCACAGAAAATATACATTTTGTGATGTTTTTAATCGGATTTCTTATCTTTTGGACTACCAAAAGCTGTCGCACATGCTTGGAGGTGACATCTTAACCAGAAGTTGGCTAAATGGAAATAGTTCTCAAATGTTAATAGAGCTAGAAGATTGAAAGAAAAGTACCATAGATAAAGGAAAGTTTTAAACTAAATGTAACCAGGTGACCATTGGATATCATTTTTTATTGTCAAAATGCACTGACATGATAATGCTAAAATAGCTGTCTGTTCCTTTAAGAGAAAATTGTTATTTTGCATGGGCGGAGTAGAAGAGTTGCCATGTTCTAGGAAGGATGACGTTCGAATACTTTTCCCAGCTTGGGTGAGAAAAGGTGAATAATATTTAATAATATCCATGTTATTTCATTCATACTTGTTTGTAAATCTAGAATATCAGTAACTTGACATGTTTTACATGTGGATGCTTTAGATTTTCGCGAGTAAAATTGATCGTCACTGGAATCGCGTGATCACGAAGCTCCTCAATCGGCCTACAAGGTTAGTCTTTTTAGTAATTCAACTACAAGGCAATATATTGTCAAAGTTTATTTGTCTTTCGTTATCGTTTCATGACCGAATGTGAATGTGTTAATCTCTGTTCACGTAGCGTGACCAAAGTGAACTCAATTCAAGGTCTAGCCTAGATGTGTTTGGAAGTTATGCACATGTGTGCCAAATGTGAGTATATCTCTTAGTAAGATGAGATGTATTTATTCATTTTTTCAGTCTTCTATATAAGGTACAGGGTTGGTGGGATTCTAACATTGGTTGTATTGTTTATTTTAGTATTGCCACGACCTTATTGGTTTTGTATATATTGTTTTAGTTATTTTCATACTGCATACCTAACAAGGGTGTGGTCTGAAGTTAAACTGAGATTGTAACAGCGGGAACTTTTTTTTAAAATTTATTTTGCCGTTTTGTTTTGAGACACTCTTTCTGCATTAAAACATCTAAAACAGATAAAGGAACTAAAGACCCGAAAAAGTATTTGTTGTTCTGCCTGTGTATTTTCTCCAGGTTACATAAATTTATTATCAAAGTACATATATGTCACCATATACAACCCTGAGATTCATTTTCTTGTGGGCATACTTGATAAATCCAAGAACCCATCGCAGAATCAGTGCACCACCGCACCAACAGGGTGCAAAACGCAATACTGTAAACTGTGCAAATGCAAAAAGAAAGAAGAAGAGTAAATAAACAATGGATTGAGAACATGAGATGAAGAATCCTTGAAAGGTGAGTCGATAGGTTGTGGGAAGAGTTTAGTGATGGGGCAAGTGAAGATATCTAATCTGGTTCAGCAGCCTGATGGTTGAGGGGTAATAACTGTTCCTGAACCTGGTGGTGTGAGTCCGAGGCTCCTGTACCACCTTCCTGATGGCAGCAACAAGAGGAGAGCATGATCTGGGTGGTGGTGGTCCTTGATGATGGATAATGTGCCACAGTACTCCATATAGATGTGCTCAGTGATGGGGAGGGCCTATACCCATGATGGCCGTATTCATTAAGGAGCACTGAAAATAAAATACAGTATGCGTTTCTAGTGAGTTGGTTAATAGAGAAGTCAATTGAATTGCTGAATGTATCATCCATTTTCTCTTGTTATTTTACTAGAAGGAGAGAAATAACGCTGATGAAAAATCCTTCCTAACCTCCAGGCAAGCCAAAGCACATTTCAGACAATGAAGTGATTCCTGAATGTGCTCACCATTGTGATTTACGATAAATCTTGCAAACAATTTGCACAAATCAAGGTACGTTAAACAGCAGAAAAGAAAATAAGCAAAAATCAGTTTTATGCAAAGTGAGGGACAAAGATTTCTAGTACACTGGAGTCCCCTTAAATTGTAAAACTACATGACCCTGTTAATCATTATAGTGAGCAGGTGGGAGAATTGATAAGGTGAATTCTGTAGTGTTTTTATTCTTGCCGGCACAGAGGCTAGCTGACTTACTGCACAGTTCCAGAACTGTCTGTTTTTATTTCAGATATATTTTTGGGCTTGTATTGCACATTTTATAACCTCAGGGCATTCCACTTCCGAGCTGGTGTCACCTTTATAACAATGGCCAGTTTACCTGTTGCTACAGATAGCAATAGAACAGACAAAACTGCCTGCATTGCTGTGATTAAAGAATAACTACAGTGTTGGCTAAAACACTGGCAAAAAGTGTTCTGTTCCCCACATTAGTATGATAGGAACTTTTCTTTACACAGAAGACAAATCTTCAAAGAGTTCATCTTAAAGTCTGCACCACTCCCTTTGCAGGGTGTCAGCCAAGAATGCGTACAGTACTCTTTTGCACAACAGGTCTCAAATCTAATGCCCTCCGACTCCAACATGGGAATGTTACCACAGAGCCAGAACAGAGATGGGAACAAAGGTCTGTGAGGTTGGCTGAGAAATTAAACTATCATTAAAAAGTATTCCCCTGTACATAAAAGCACAACTGCCAACAAATAGAACAACTACTAAAGGTAGCTGGAATTGCTAATACTGGAATGTATAGAGGATACTTGTAGCTGAGATTTTACTTGCTTTGCAAATCAGAAAGCAAACCAAACACACTGTTCCCTCCCACAAAGCCCTCAGAGTCAAATTTACAGACAAAGGAGCTGATAAGCCAACCAAATTCTCCCAGAGCTGCTCTAAGGTTATGACCATTTTTGTAGAAAATGATCTGGTAGTCTGAGGTGTTTGGGCTGGTCTTTATTTAGGTGAAGTGCTTCAAAAAAATGGAGATCTGTGAGCATCCAACTCCACGTATCCTGGCTGGTTACAGGAAATTCCCGGGAAGGAGATGTTCCTTTATTTTCTGTGGAAAGGAAAGAAATTGGCCTCTGAATTTCACAGCTGTTTCATATCAGGTTATAGGAGGGCTACTGGAATACAGTACTGTGCAAAAGTTCTACGCATGTACTGTGTGTAGGATTGTGTGTATGTATGCCTGTGTGTGTGTGTGTGTGTGTGTGTGTGTGTGTGTGTGTGTGAGTGTAGAGTACTGTACGTATGTTGGAAACGATGAGGCTGGAGTGCAGCAGGAAACGTTTGGGACAGGTGACAGAAGGAGTGCAGAAGTGCCAGGGGCGAGGGAAAGTGGCACGAGTGCGAACTCACCTCACCCTGAGACACCACGCAAGGTTATTTGATTCCAAGCGATTAGTTTATTGGTCAATACAACATGTCTCTGGTATTTCCCACTCACTCTCCTCTCACTTCCCCTTTTCCCAAACATGATTCTCTTCTCCCTTTACCCTTCCCCCTCTCAGTCCACAATTGAAACCCATATCAGAATCAGGTTCATCATTGCTCAACTACGTCATGAAATCTGGTTTTTTGTCCGGCAGTGGGACAGTGCAATACATAAAATTATTTCCACATAAAATTACATCACTGTTGATGTGTCTGAGTGTATTGCAAGATATATTATTCTATTTATTGGTGCTGTGCAAAAGTCTTAGGCACCCTAGCTTTGTATATGAGCCTAAGAGTTTTGAACAATACTGTAAATTACATGGGATGCATTTTATATTAACGGTTCCCTGCATGACTTTGGGAAATCTTAAGATCCTGCCTCTAAGTCGATTAAGTACTTCTGTTTTAGGAGTTTAGGTGGCC
Source organism: Mobula hypostoma (assembly GCF_963921235.1). Taxonomy (NCBI): domain Eukaryota; kingdom Metazoa; phylum Chordata; class Chondrichthyes; order Myliobatiformes; family Myliobatidae; genus Mobula; species Mobula hypostoma. Next base: position 92,541,713 of record NC_086097.1, read on the forward strand.
CTATTGGAGTAACGAGTCAAAGTCTCCAAAATGTCTTTTGACAGATTATGACATAGGCAAGGATCAAACAAATAAAGAAATTAATTGCTCCCATAGCACTTTCCATCACCGTAAATGGCTTTACAGCCACTGAAGTAATTTCAGAGGAAAGTCTATTCAAGAAACTAAGAAATGGAGCTGTCAATTTCTAATCTGCAAGATCCCACAAAAAGCTGTTGGAAAAACTGCCAGGTTGCATCCTTCAGACATTGCTCAATGGATAAATGTAGGAATGACAACAGTGTCATTTTATCTTACCCATTCAGCTGCAGAGGTCAACAGTACTTCAACTTGATGTCTTGTCAGAAAGATGAAGCAGCTTCAAGTGAATGATCTTTAATCAGGATGGGAAAAGTTTAAGTTTTAAGTTGTAGAAAGAGCGGAGCAGGGAAGAAAATACAAAGATCAATGCTGAATGAAGCAGAGATTAAAATATCTGAAAGAAAATACAAAGATCAATGCTGAATGAAGCAGAGATTAAAATATCTGGAAGAAAATACAAAGATCAATGCTGAATGAAGCAGAGATTAAAATATCTGGAAGAAAATACAAAGATCAATGCTGAATGAAGCAGAGATTAAAATATCTGAAAGAAAATACAAAGATCAATGCAGGGTGAAGCAGAGATTAAAACATCTGGAAGCTTACGCGTATACTTTTATAATGAATAAGATGTTCTCTGAATCATTCACCCAATAATCCTCTTATTGTGTCAGCAGATATGCCATATGGAATGAAGTACAGTTTTGGGGCCTGGAAGAGGAGGCAGGACGGAGGTTAAAAAGACAGATGTGATATATCTGTTGAAGGAAGCAGAGGGGATGTTGGTGGCAACTGAGAAGATCCAGGCATGACAGAATAAACAGTTAGCACAGTGGCAGAGCTGGTAGGGCTGCAGCCTCGACACTCCAGACACCCAGATTCAACCTGACCTCTGGTGGTGATTACGTGCCGATTGCAGGTTTGTCCTTCGAACATGTGGGTCTCCTCTAGGTGCTCTGGTTTCCTCACACAACCCAATTAACCTTTGTGTGTAGATGAGTATTAGAGTCTGGGGGAGAACTGAAGAGCAAGTTGAGAAAACTGATGAGTGTAACTGGATGCTTAATGGTCAGTGTGAACTCAATTGGCCAGAAGATGTGTTTCCAGGCTGCATAGCTCAATGTCCCCTAAGTCCCTTCAGAATACTGAAAGAGGATGGGAGAGAGTGGTGTCTTTTCTTATGCCATCACACTAGAGGTGCCAAGATGGTCCACTAGTGTACATTTTGGTGGGATTGACTGTGTGTTGAAAGGAGGGAATGTAGGTAGCTGTGGGAATCATTGAGCACTGTGGACTGTGGTCACTCTCCTACTCCAGAGAAGGAAATCAAAAGACACAGAAAGAAAATGAAAGGGGGGACTGCTCAAAGTTGAGGTAAAAATGGAGTTGGGGAAAGTACAATCCCATTATCCATGTAAGCAAGACAACCCAACTAAAAATGAAGGAGCCAATGTTGCGCAGATCACGCTAGGAATAGAAATATGGACTCTTATGGGTTCCCATGACAACAACTTGGAAAAAATTGGATATCTGAAGTTACTCAATCAATACTAATTCTTGTCAGCACCAACTTGAACTCCAATCCAATTTTACAGACAATGTAATTCCTCCCTTGATACCATTGTCCATTCTATTTCAACTTCACTATCCTTATTCCAAAAATGTTAAATCACTATTGAAGGAAAGCTGATCAGGATTTTAACTAGGTGGCAATGAAGTTTTTAAATACATAAACAACCTCCAAATACCTGATGCCCAATCTATTGTAATGCCCTGGTTAAGAACTGCTATGTTGTAGGTATTTCATTTTAGCAGTTCTTTAAGAGCGGTCTGTTCTGCTGTCAGCCTGTTTGGGTTTGAGCTGAGATAAGGGGCTTTGTTGCTCAACTTAGGAATGTGGTGTCAGCCGATCAGGATGGTAGAATTAGGAGAAGGGTTTAGAGAGCGCTGGGCAAAGAGGTTTTAGTGAGGGACATTGGTGTGAGTTGAGGTCTTTTTGGCAGCTGGAGAATTCAAGGAAGATGGCTAAAGATGTCATCCCTGTTGCACAAGGCGTTTTGTGCAGATGAATGGCTTCAAGGAGGAAGGACCAATACTCCCATGGGAGAGCCCGTTTGATCAAGATGGATTTCAGGCGACATTCAGAAGGTGGTGTGTGCTTTCACGCAGACTGCAGGTCCACTGTATGAGTTAAAAGAAGTGACGAAACAGATGGCAGAGGAAGGAGGGACCAGGAGAGTTGTTTGGAAGGGTGAGTCGGAAGATAGTGAGAAGAGGAGGGAATGTTCTCAGGAGAGACTGGGTCCTTCTGTACATGGGCAGCAGGTGAATCCTGGTTTAATGTAGAAGTAGATGTTCCGTGCTGCCATACCTGCCTTGTCATGCCTCTGATCAGCTGTTCTGAGAACAGGCTTTTAATCAGCCACACTTCAAGTTTGTACACCTCTGTGGAACTGCACAAAACTAGCAAGCTAGAAGGGATTGTGTCACCCAAGTCCAGCTGCGCTTAACAGCAGAACTCCACTGCAAATTTAGTCTTTTGCTTGTCATCTGGCAATTAGCCATATCAGCAGGCAGGCCGGTCGCTGCCCAGGAAAGTTAGGGGTAGAAGGCCACAACAAGGGGTGGAGTTGAAATCAGGTGGAAGGGGTAACATCAAATACTAAAGCTCTATATGGAAAATATCAGGCTGAAGGGTCTCAGGTCAGTGCTGGGGTCAGACACATCTCCCTGTGTTCCATCTGGCTTTACCTAATACTAGCAACAGCTTGCATGCTGGTTCCTCTACATGTCTGTTATTCCCATTAAGACCAATTGGTTTTAATCAATACAACTCAATATAGAAAAGCCTTTTGGAGTCATTACCCTAACCATTTAGCTAATGAATAGCTCACAGACACAACTGTGCCTCTGCTTGATGCAAATGTTTGTTGCTTGCTTGCATTTGTCAGCCAAGAGAATCCCTGGCAAAGGGCCAGGACTGTGCAAAATGAGCCAGTGATATCTGGACTGCATTTCATGTCTGACCTTGGCAAATTTAGACAAGTTGAGAAACACAATGAAAATTCCAAGTAAACCACCAAGTATAAATCTAATAAACTCCACCATTACTTAAAAAGAAAAGGCTTTGGCATCGTCTATTGAAAATCCAATCATACTGTCGTAAAACCATGACCTTCATCTGAACAGGGATTAATACGACATTTGCTCAGTTCCATGCACAAGCCTGTCATTTCTGATTAAACCCTAATTAGCAGATTAGACAATTGTAGAAAGTCTGAAAACTAGAGCTTTGTAGAGTGCAGAGAACTTCATTATCCATTCTCATCTCCTCCTGCGACCTTGCCCATCAGTTTAAACCAATCCTGTCTGGCACGTCAGACATCCCATCCCTTGTAGGGTGCAGTGAACTTCATCGCTGATTCTCTGTCTCCTCCCATGTCCTTGACCATCATTATAAACCAATCCTTAATGGCACCTCAGACATCCCACCTTTATAGAATATGGACCTTAATTAACTTTCCGAAGATTTATTGGGTCCTTTCCTCATCAATACACATCAACTTATATAGTCATATCTTAAGTTTGTTTGATAAATTTGTGATGATTGAAATCTTAAATGTGCCTAATGGGAATTCTGAAATCAGTGAGTGGTTGTTCCTCTAAACGGTGCCAGTTTGACAGATAGTGCTATTCCTCATGGGTTCATTGGGACATGTTGTTCTCTGGCAAAGGATGTGATCGGTAAGTGGGAAGCCTTCAAAGGAGAAATTTTGAAAGTGCAGAGCTTGTATGTTCTTATCAGGATTAAAGGCAAAGTGAATAGGAATAAGGAACCTTGGTTCTCAAGGGATATTGCAACTCTGATAAAGAAGAAGAGAGAGTTGTATGACATGTATAGGAAACGGAGTAAATAAAGTGCTTGAGCAGTATAAAATTGCAAGAAAATACTTAAAGAAATCAGGAGGGCTAAAAGAAGACATGAGGTTGCCTTGGCGGTCAAAGTGAAGGATAATCCAAAGAGCTTTTACAGGTATATTAAGAGTAAAAGGATTGTAAGGGATAAAATTGGTCCTCTTGAAGATCAGAGTGGTCAGCTATGTGAGGAACCAAAAGAAATGGGGGAGATATTAAATGGGTTTTTGCATCTGTATTTACTAAGGAAACTGTCATGAAGTCTATGGAATTAAGGGAAACAAGTAGTGAGATCATGAAAACTGTACAGATCGAAAAGGAGGAGCAAGCAAGCAAGTGAATAAATCCCCAGGACCTGACAGGGTATTCCCTCGGACCTTGAAGGAGACTAATGTTGAAATTGCAGGGGCCCTGGCAGATATATTTAAAATGTTGGTGTCTACAGGTGAGGTGCCGGAGGGTTGGAGAACGGCTGATGTTGTTCCATTGTTTAAAAAAGGATCAAAAAGTAATCCGGGAAATTATAGGCCGGAAAGTTTGACATCAGTAGTGGGTAAGTTATTGGATGGAGTACTAAGAGACAGAATCTACAAGCATTTGGATAGACAGGGACTTATTAGGGAAAGTCAACATGGCTTTGTGCGTGGTAGGTCATGTTTGACCGATCTATTGGAGTTTTTCGAGGAGTTACCGGAAAGTGGATGAAGGGAAGGCAGTGCATGTTGTCTACGTGGACCTCAGTAAGGCCTTTGACAAGGTTCCGCATGGGAGGTTAGTTAGGAAAATTCAATCGCTAGGTATACATGGAGAGGTGGTAAATTGGATTAGACATTGGCTCAAAGGAAGAAGCCAAAGAGTGGTAGTAGAGGATTGCTTCTCCGAGTGGAGGCCTGTGACTAGTGGTGTGCCACAGGGATCAGTGCTGGGTCCATTGTTATTTGTCAACTATATCAATGATCTAGATGATAATGTGGTAAATTGGATCAGCAAATTTGCTGATGATACAAAGATTGGAGGTGTAGTGGACAGTGAGGAAGGTTTTCAAAGCTTGCAGAGGGATTTGGACCAGCTGGAAAAATGGGCTGAAAAATGGCAGATGGAGTTTAATACAGACAAGTGTGAGGTATTGCACGTTGGAAGGACAAACCAAGGTAGAACATGCAGGGTAAATGGTAAGGCACTGAGGAGTGCAGTGGAACAGAGGGATCTGGGAATACAGATACAAAATTCCCTAAAAGTGGCGTCACAGGTAGATAGGGTCGTAAAGAGAGCTTTTGGTACATTGGCCTTTATTAATCAAAGTATTGAGTATAAGAGCTGGAATGTTATGATGAGGTTGTATAAGGCATTGGTGAGGCCAGATCTGGAGTATTGTGTTCAGTTTTGGTCACCAAATTACAGGAAGGATATAAATAAGGTTGAAAGAGTGCAGAGAAGGTTTACAAGGATGTTGTCGGGACTTGAGAAACTCAGTTACAGAGAAAGGTTGAATAGGTTAGGACTTTATTCCCTGGAGCATAGAAGAATGAGGGGAGATTTAATAGAGGTATATAAAATTATGATGGGTATAGATAGAGTGAATGCAAGCAGGCTTTTTCCACTGAGGCAAGGGGAGAAAAAAACCAGAGGACATGGGTTAAGGGTGAGGGGGGAAAAGTTTAAAGGGAACATTAAGGGGGGCTTCTTCACACAGAGAGTGGTGGGAGTATGGAATGAGCTGCCAGACGAGGTGGTAAATGCGGGTTCTTTTTTAACATTTAAGAATAAATTGGACAGGTACATGGATGGGAGGTGTATGGAGGGATATGGTCCGTGTGCAGGTCAGTGGGACTAGGCAGAAAATGGTTCGGCACAGCCAAGAAGGGCCAAAGGGCTTGTTTCTGTGCTGTAGTTTTTCTATGGTTTCTATGGTTCCACAGGTGTACACCCTGTTTGCATAGCCGCTGTTGACTGTATCCGCACCACCTCCATCTCCTGGCACTCCTTTTCTGCCACCTGTCCCTCACCCCTCCTGTGGTGCTCTACCTGTGCCATTCCCAACATCCCTTGCACTTGCCAGACATTTGCACAATACTGTACGTCATGAAATTTGTTGTTCTGTGGTAGTGGTACAGTGTCCAGTCCATGAAGTCCACATTCCGGTTTACGGTCCGGTCTGAACTCACGACTCCGGGTCTTCCAGCTGTCCCTTGTTTTGATTGAGTTAAGCATAGGCACATGATTCCCATCTTGGGGCTTGGAATATAAGTAGCCTTGGGGTTGAGTGTGAGCTGCTGGTTTGTCTCGTCAGTCCCCCTTAGAGCAACCTGCTGATGGAAGGCTAGTGAAACCATTCATGATCTCTAGGCCTGGTTGGAGGACCACCGCTTCATGGAGCCTTGTTGCCACATCCTGTCCTGAAGTCATGTCCTTGCCTGGTTCTGGGGTCCGAGTCCGAGGCAAGACCCAGGTTCTGGGTCCTTGTCCAGTCTCGGGCTCGGAGTCGAAGCCTTGCCTCCTAGTCCATGGTTTCTAGTCCTGGTCCTGCTTTCCCTAGCCCTAGTCTGCGTTCTTGTCCCTGCTCCTGTTCTGTATCCTGTCACGTCCCTACTCTAGTCAAGTCCTGTTCCTTGTACTTCAGTGTCTGTGTCTTTCATTTGGGTCCGTTCCCAGCACCCCACTGTGACAGTGCAATACATAAAAAAATTACTGTAAGTTACAGGAGAAACCAAATGAATAGTGCAAAAGAGGAATAGTGAGACGGTATTCGTGGATTGTTCAGAAACTTGATGGTGGAGGGGAAGAAGCTGTTCTTTAAACATTGAGTGTGGGTCTTCAGGCTCCTGTACCTCCTTCCCAGTGATACTAATGAGAAGAGGGCGAATGATGCAAAAGCCAATGGAGTAGAAACGACGAGAACTGAAACAGAAAGGAAGAAGAAAATGATGCTGAAGGCACATGGTTACACTATTTTATGCCTGTGGTCATAAGCTCAGAGATATTACAAATAAATCAGCAAGGATGGAAGCCAAACCAAAGTGTCCTTGGACACTGTGCCCACTAGAGCTGTTTGCAATGCAGCCAGTGCTCCTCTCAGACACTGCACTTACTGTAGTAGCAAGTGGTAGATTTCATCAAGGAAGAGGAATTGTGTATTGAGGCTCAAATCAGTGCATTGCTCCTTGAACGTACTAAGAGGCAGCAGCATCCTTCTGCTAGCCTTGTTCTTTCTTTCCTCGTAGAGTAGCTACAGGCCCTCTCCTCATTCTCCCAGTCGTGTTCCTTTGTCAAAGGTGAAGGCCACCTCAGGCAGTCATACCTGGGACAATTGAGATTGGTTTGTCACTGCCACTTGTACAGAGATACAGTGTACAGAGATAGTACAGGGAAAAACAAGAAAAATGCAGGAAAAGTGCAATGCAGGCAAATAATAAATGCGAGATCAAGACTCCAACTTATTGTACCTGATAACTGTGGGGTAGAAGCTGTCCTTTAGACTGGTGGTAGGTGCTTTCAAGCTTTTATATCTTCTGCCAATGAAAGAGGGGAGAAGATATCAGCAGGCACAAAACTTCCCCATCATTGCAGGGGATTTCAACCAGCTTGAAGTCTCTGAACAACAATTACCAACATATTACCTGTGGAACCAGAGGAGCAACACACTTGAAGCTTACCATACCATCCCACACCCACACTTTGGAAAATCCAATCACCCGGCTGTACTCCTGCTCCCAGTGTACAGGCAGAGAGCAACGACCTCAGCACCAGTGGTGAGGACCAAGGAGGTACGGTCAAGGGAGGCAGAGGAGCATTTAAAGGACAGCTTTAAGTCATTGGACTGGACAACGTTCAGAGAGTCATCTTCGAATCTCAGTGAATGTGCTACAGTTGTCACTGACTTCATTAAGACCTGTGTGGATGAGTGTATGTCTTTAAGAACATGCCAGACATACCCAAACCAAAAGCCATGGATGAACCAGGAGATTCGTAATTTGCTAAAGGCTAGATCAGTGGCATCCAAAACTGGTGATCCAGAACTATACAATAGCTTCAGATACAACTTACAGAAGGCCTCCAAATAGTAGCCAAGATGTAGGGTTAAGATTGCAAAGGGTATGTAATAATCACCATTGTAATGGGGGACTTCAGTATGCAAGGAGATTGGAAAAATTAGGATCGCAAGAGAGGGAGTTTGTTAGATGACAATGAGATGGCTTTTTAGAGCAGCTTGTGCTCGAGCCTACTTGGGGAAAGGCTATCTTAGATTGGGTGTTGTGTAATAACCCAGATCTTACTAGAGAGCTTCATGTAAAGGAACCCTTATCGTAATGTGATTGGATTCATGCTGCAATTTGAGAGGGAGAAGCATAAGTTACATGTATCAGTGTAGCAACAGAATAAAGGGAATTATAGAGGCATGAGAGGGTCAGTATCCCCTTCTAATCTACCTGGGCAAGCTCCTCATGAGAGAAGAGCTTGCCTACGTGGATTGGAGGGGGATACTGGTGGGGATGATGACAGAACAGAGGTGGCTGAAGTTTCTGGGAATAGTTCACAAGGTACAGGATAGATAATGTCCCACAAAAGTTGTTCTCAAATGGCAGGGCTAGGTAACTGTGGCTGACAAGCGAAGTTAAGCACTGCATAAAAGCCATGGAAAGGGCATATAATGTAGCAAAAGTGAGTGGGAAGCTTTTAAAATCCAACAGAAAGCAACTAAAAAAGCTATAAGAAGGGAAAAGATGAAATATGAGGGCAAACTAGCCAATAATATAAAGCAGGATACTGAAAGATTTTTCAGTTATATAAAAAAAAAGGGAAGTGAGAGTTGATATTGGACCACTGGAGAACAGAGATAACTGATGCATTGGTAATGATCTTTCAAGAATCATTTGATTCTGGCATGATCCTGGGGGACTAGAAGATTGCAAATGTCAGTCCACTCTTTAAGAAGGGAGGAAGACAAAAAAAGAGGAAATTATAGGCCAGCTAGCCTAAAATTGGCGATTGAGAAAGTGTTGGAGTCCACTGTTAAGGATGAGGTTTTGGGGTACTTGGAGACAAATGATTAAATAAGTCAAAGTCATCATGGTTGATGTAAGGGGAAATCTTGCCTGACAAATCCATTGGAATTCTTTGAAGAAGTCACAAGCAGTGTGGACAAAGGAGAGGCAGTAGATGTCACTTACCTAGATTTTCAGAAGGCATTTGATAAGGAGCCTCAAATGGGGCTTCTTAACAAGATAAAATCCCATGGTGTTACAGGAAATATACTGGCATGGATAGAGGAATGGCTGACAGGCAGGATGCAGTGAGTGGGAATAAAAGGGGCCTTTCCTGGTTGGCTGCCAGTGACTAGTGATGTTCCTCAGGAGTCAGTATTGGGACCACTACTCTTCACATTGTTTGTCAGAGATTTAGATAGTGGAATTGATGGTTTTGTGACAAAGTTTGCAGATGATACGAAGGTAGGTGGAGGGGTAGGTAGTGCTGAGGAAGCAATGCAATCGCAGCAGGACTTAGACAAATTGGAAAAATGGTTAAAAAAGTGGCAGATGGAATACAGTATTGGGAAATGTACGTTAATGCATTTTGGTAAAAGCTACAATAGCGCAGACAGTTATCTAAATGGGGAGAAGGTTCAAACATTAGAGTTGCAAAGGGACTTGAGTCCTCATGCAAGACTCCCAGAAGGTTAATTCATAGCCTGGAGAACTCAACAAGCAATTAATATGCAACAGTTTATTTGCATGGACTTACCTGTGTGCAACTCAGAAAAGGTGTTGCTGTCCCTCAGAGTTGCTTGCTAACTGAGATCATGAATTATCCACAATACACATTTGGATGCACGTGAACACTTGCACTTCTGTAACTATCAGTGCCCATTAGCATCATGGATGCCATTTGGTACTCAAAAGACATCACAGCTTAAGAAAACAGACACGAAGAAGTTGAAATAATTTGGCCAGGACACAAAGGAAAGGTCTAATGGTATCTATTCCTTCCAAACTAATTTATTTGAAGCGCAAACAGTCTGATACATTTACTGTCTTCTAAACTTTGATCAAAGCAGCCCTAAATACATGGTTCTTTTAAGTAGAGGAACTCCTTAAGAGAATCATGGTAGGACTCTTGGCAGTGTGGAGGATCAGAGGGATCTTGGGGTCTGAGTGCATAGGACACTCAAAGCTGCTGCACAGGTTGACTCTGTGGTTAAGAAGGCATACGGTGTATTGGCCTTCATCAATCGCGAGATTGAGTTTAAGAGCCGAGAGGTAATGTTGCAGCTATACAGGATCCTGGTCAGACCCCACTTGGAGTACTGTGCTCAGTTCTCGTCGCCTCACTACAGGAAGGATGTGGAAACCTTAGAAAGGGTGCAGAGGAGATTTACAAGGATGTTGGCTGCTTTGGGAAGCATGCCTTATGAGAATAGGTTGAGTGAACTTGGCCTTTACTCCTTGGAGCGACGGAGGATGAGAGGTGACCTGATAGAGGTGTATAAGATGATGAGAGGCATTGACCGTGTGGATAGTCAGAGGCTTTTTCCCAGGGCTGAACTGGCTAGCATGACAGGGTACAGTTTTAAGGTGGTTGGAAGTAGGTACAGAGGAGATGTCAGGGGTAAATTTTTTATGCAGAGAGTGGTGAGTGCATGGAATGGGCTGCCAGCCACTGTGGTGAAGGCAGATACGATAGGGTCTTTTCAGAGACTCCTAGACAGGTGCATGGAGCGCAGAAAAATAGAGGGCTATAGGCAACCCTAGGTAATTTCTAAGGTAAGGACATTTTCAGCACAGCTTTGTGGGCCGAAGGACCTGTATTGTGCTGTAGGTTTTCTATGTTTCTATGAACTCAGCTCTTTGAAACTGTTTTGATAGTTGTGACCATCTCTTCTCCCTTTCCAAGGTTCCTGTACACCTAAGAACTGATTGCAATTCAGACTGCTCTCAGTCCACTGAGAGTAGGAACTAATATTGTCCTTTGATTGCCAATGGCTTTGAAAACAGCATTCCTCACCATTCCAAGGACTCCTTTATTTGGTGAGCTGGCTAAAAATATACCCCTGGTTCTGAAAACATGCACAATAATGTCTTATTCTTTGGTCACCCTTTTGGTGGATCAGTTCCAAACCACAATAGGATGGCTATAGATTAATGAGAGCCTGGATATAGATTGACTGGTTACTTTAGGACTCCAGAAACTTGCATTTCTATATACACTTTATTAGGTACACCTACTTGTTCATGCAAGTATCTAATCAGCCAAACATGTGGCTACAACTCAATGCATAAAAGCATGCAGGCATGGTCAAGAGGTTCAGACTAAATGTCAGAATGGGAAAGAAATGTGAACTCAGTGACTTTGACTGGAGAATGATTGTTGGTGCCAGATGGGATGGTTTGAGTATCTCAGAAACTGCTGATCTCCTGGAATTTTCATGAATAAATCTCTGCAGTTTATAGAGAATGGTGGAAAACAAATGAATGGTAGTTCTGTGGGTGAAAATGCCTTGTTAATGAGAGAGGTCTGGAAGGCAACAGTAACTAAAGTAACCACAGGTTATAACAGTGGTGTGCAAAAGAGCATCTCTGAATACACAATACTTCGTACCTTGAAATGAATTAATTATAGCAGCAGAAGACCACAAACATGCACTCAGTCGCCAATTTCTTAAGTATAGGAAAGTGGCCATTGTGGGTATCTCCATCACTGAATATCAATCCATTTCCCAAATATACCAAGACACTTATGAATGGGATGTATTGTACTCTGGATATTTGAGTCATTATCCATTTAATGCATCAGTGTACTGTAGGTTAACTCTCTTGTCTCCGTGTTGTTTAGAGAATCATACTTTATGCTGTTACCGACAGATGTCACTTCACTTTCAATGGAGCAATCTATCTCATGACATTACTAAGATGCCTTTAATATCTATATACTACTAAAACTGTCATGCTCTGTCTATCTGTTTGTGTCCTGCAATTAGTGCAAACGGTGAATTACAGCGGCACTTTTTTGGCTAAATCGAATTAAAATGCGCTAACTTACAGAATGCAGGCAAAGTTCAAGGTTATATATTCGTATAAAATTGCTCCTTCGCAAAAATCAACAGGCTCGCATTCACCCGAGAGCCAATCGGCCATCATAGAAACCGGGACGCCACAGCCCAACGCATGCGCACGGCCAGCCTCAGCAGCGACGCCTACTGGCGCAAAAGGGCAGGGCAGCTCTCTATTTCCAGGGGTCACATTCTGCTAATCACCACCAGCATGTGCAGGATTGGGACAGATCTAACTCTCACCCATCAATAAGAGATAATTAAATCTTATTGTAATGACGTACTTCGAGACACCCACAAAACCTTTGTTGCAGTCAAAGGACAGTGGTGACTATATCACGTCCATTGAGGAGAGCACCAACCACATCATCAAGAATAATCAGCATCCTTTGGTGTTAGTGCTTCGTATCTTCTATCCAGCATTCGGGTGAAAAAAATGGTCAGCCTAATTATGCCGCGTGGAAAGAGAAGGGGGACATTATATTCCAAACATCATCGGGAAGCGGCAAGGAGAGGGAGAGAACAAGAATCGGATGAGGCCAGAGCTGCACAACTCCAGGATCAAAGAGTGAGGACAAAAAAAGATGAGAGAAGAAGAGACAGAGGAGGAGAGGCATGCACGCCTCCAGGATCAGAGACAAACAACAAATAGCAGAAGAGATGAAGAGACAGGGGATGAAAGGGTTGCGCGTCTCCAGAATGACAAAAACATGCACAGAAGGAGGAGAGAGGAAGAGACAAAGGAGATGAGAAATGCACGTCTCCAGGATCAGAGACAAAGAACAAACAGCAGAAGAGATGAAGAGATGGGGGATGAAAGGACTGCATGTCTCCAGAATGACAACGAGAGGCACAAGGGTGGCAGCTAAACCAGAAATGATGCCATCAAAAGTGTCCTTCATTAAACATGGAGGAGCTATATTTGCTTGGCTACACATTGTTCTTCTTTAATAAACTGAGGTTTTCTACTTCAGTTTCCAAAGCAAAGCGATACCAATAGCATTCAGGAAAATTTAATGTTCATTCTGGTCACATCAGATTGCACTACCCTTCTCTCAACGGGTGCCCCAACGGGTCACCCCATTGTCTAGTAGCACATAAACTCAAGACCATTTTTACTTCAGTTAAGTATAACAACTGTGTGTAGATCCACTAATATAATACTTCCTTTCAAAGAGTTTATAATTGCCTGGTAACATGGTGGGTGTCATAGGGGGCATTGGTGGCAGACGCAAATGCAAGTCACAGACACTGAAGTACTAGGAACAGGACAGGACTAGAGACTAGAGTTAGGGGCGTGACTGGATGCATACCAGGAGCTGGGACAAGAACAAAGACTTGGGCTAGGACATTGGCTAGGCAAGCGGGACCAGGACTAGGAACTGGGAACTAGGAGCCTGGACTTGGACTCCGAGCCAGAGACTGGACAAGGACCCAGAACCTGGGTCTTGACTCAGGCTTGGACCCCAGAACTAGGCAAGGACATGATGTGGCTACAGGACTGGATATGGCTTGGATTCCTCGAGGCTTGGGTTCTTCGTGGTTTGGGTCCCTCGGGGCGAAGACATGACGAGGCCTGGGTCCCTCGGGGCGAGGACATGATGAGGACCCAGAACCTGGGTCTTGACTCAGGCTCGGGCTTAGACTCCGGAACCAGGCGAAGACATGAAGTGGTCTTGGGCAACAGGACTAGGCGAGGCTACAGGACAGAATGAGAGACTCCTGGGCAAGACGAGGGAACTCCAGCACAGGACGAGGCACATGGACAGGACGAGAACATGAAGCCTTGACTCGGTCGAGGGAGAGACAGGAACACAGAGCCTTGGTCAGGGGAGAGACAGGAACACAGAGCCTTGGTCAAGGGAGAGACAGGAACACAGATCCTTGGTCAAGGGAGAGACAGGAACACAGATCCTTGGTCAAGGGAGAGACAGGAACACAGAGCTTGGTCGAAGGAGAGACAGGAACTCAGAGCCTTGGACTTGAGAGGACAGGAACGCAGAGACATGGAACACAGAGCCAGGACCCCTCCTTGGGAACAGGACTTGGGGCCGGGGCTCTACATAGAGTCAGGACCCCTCCTAGGGAGCAGAATGTAGGGCCGGGACTCATACATAGAACACAGAGGCAGTTCCCAACGCAAGGTAACAGCAAACGGCCGGACCTACCTAGCGAAGGCGTGGGCACAGAGACAGTTCCCAACACTAGGTAGCGGCAAACGTCCGGACCTACCTAGCGAAGGCGTGGACACAGAGACAGTTCCGAACACTAGGTAGTGGTAAACGGCCGGACCTACCTAGCGAAGGCGTGGACACAGACAGTTCCAAACAATGACAGACAGTTTCTTATCCTGACACAGCAAGGCTCCGGTCTTTCTCCAATGGTTGAACTTGACAGTGGTGCAGGCAAAGGTTGTAGACAAGGCAAGGTGAGGCAAGGCTTCAGATGAGGGAAGGCGAGGCAAGGTGAGGCTTCAGGCAGGGCTCCGGGAGAAAGGTGAAGGGAAGGGAAGGGAACAATCCAGCAACTGAGGCTGAACCCAGGAGCTGTTTATGTAGCCAGCCCAAGATCAGAATCATGTGCCTCAATTAAGGCAAACAACAGGACAATGGAAAACCTGGAATATGGATCGATGGACCAGACTGAACTGGAATGTGGACTTCATGGACCAGACCATGACAGTGGGATACTCACTGGATGGAGAGGAGGTCCATTGCTTGGACATGAGATTAATCCAGGGTTGATTTTCCAATGCCACATTGCTGGGCATCCTGTGCTTCCAATGAGATGTTAAACTGAGGTCCCATTTGACATTGCTGGTGATTTCATGACACTATTTTAGAGAGGCTTCTCTTGCTCACTAAGAAGGTAACATCTATTATTAAAGATCCTTGCCATCTGGGCCATGACATGTTTTTGCAGCTGTCAGGCAGGAGGTACAGAAGCATGAAGTCCCACACCACCAGGTTCAAGAACAGTTATTTCCCTTTAACCATTCGCTTCTTGAATCAATCTGCACCACCTTAACCTCACTATGACCACTTAGTGCAACAATGGACTTCTTTGTTCTAATTGTATTCTTTCTTGTATAGGTTTTTATAATTTATACTTAATTCATGTTTTTTCTTGTGACAGTTGTGTCTCTGATGTTGTGTGCCTGTGATGTCCCTGTTGGTTTTTCATTGCACCTGGTCATATGACAATCAACTCAACTTTGACTTTGGCCAATGTTTTCGCTTAACCAATATCATTTAAGATGCCTGATTATTGCGTTATCATTGCTTCATGAGCTTGTCAAGCCCTAAGCTGTTCGAAACCCCATCCTTCATTACAATTGCAGATCCACATTAAAATATTTAATTGCCTGTGTCAAGTTTGGGGTGAGGTTGCAAAAGGTACTATTGGAATACACCTTCACAACAGATGGGATGTCCCAGTGACCACCCATTTTAATTCTAATTTCCATTTCCATTCCAACATGTTGGTCCATGACCTCATCTACTACCACAATGAGGCCACACTCAGGATGGAGGAGCAACAACTCATATTCTGTCTGAGTGACCTCCAACCTGACCACATGAACAATGATTTCTCTAACTTCCAGTAATTTCTTCTCTTCCCCTTCTTTCTTTTCCATTCTGGGTCTCCTCTTACCCCTTCTCCTTATATGCTATCACCTCCTTCTAGTGCCACTCCTCATTCCTTTTTCTCCCATGGTCTATTCTTCTCTCCTATTAGATTCCTTCTTCAACCCTTTACTTTTTCTACATATCACCTTCGAGCTTCTCACTTCATCATCCCTCCCCCTTCACTTGGCTTTACCTATCACTGTCCGGCTTGTACTCTTTCCCTTCCCCCAACCTTCTCATTCTGGCTTCTTCTCCCTTCCTTTCCAGCCCAAAACGTTAACTGTTTGTTCCTCTCCATAGATGCTGCCTAACCTGCTGAGTTTCTCCCTTATTTCTTGTGTTGCTATGGAAATGCAAGCTCTTTCTCTCTGATCTTACCATGTAAGGTAAAGTGACTTTGCCCATCAGCGAGAGCTGGCTGCATTAAGAGTGGGGTTGACAGCTGAGGTGGAGCAGAAGTACAGGACAAGAGCACATAATGTAGGACGTGTCAATAGGGAAATCCATCTGCCATCGTCAGGGTAGCTGGAAGCCCTGTCACAGTCTGAGCTGGGTGGGAATATGGGGAAATAGATTACAAGTAGACAGATGTGAAATTGACAGTGACATTGAATAAACAACCATTAATGTGGATTTAATGGTGGTCATGCCCATTGATAAAAGTAATTAAAAACAATGGTAATGACAGGAAAGAACCTAATGCATTTATTTGCCTACAGCTGATTGCTATTAGGCTTCAGCTCAGCTCAATGTGCGTTGAGAGGTTAAGTTAAGGCTGGTGCAAGTTAATTTGCATATGTCCTTCTGGTTATATATCCAGTAAAATCTATCCATTGCAAAAATAACAGAAGATGCTGGAGAAAGTCATTGGGTCAAGCAGCATCTGTGGAGGCAGTGGGATTGTCAACATTTTCAGGTGTAGCCCTTGTATAAGGACTGGGTCAGAGTGTCCAAGATGTATTTGGTGTTTGGTAGCTATATGCACAAAGCTCAGTTTGACCAGTGTGATTGGATATCCACAAAAATGGAGCATATATGTAACACAGTTTAGACATGCTCTACTATCTGCGTGTCATTTAGATTAGATTAGGTTATGAGGGCACGCAGTCCTCTTTTATTGTCATTTAGTAATGCATGCATTAAGAAATGATACAATGTTTTTCCAGAATGATGTCACAGAAATACATGACAACCGACTTAAAAACTAACAAAAACCACATAATTATAACATATAGTTACAACAGCGCAAAGCAATACCGTAATTTGATAAGAACAGACCATCACACGGTAAAAGTCTCAAAGTCTCTCGAAAGTCCCATCATCTCACACAGATGGTAAACCTCCAGCGCCGCCAACTTGCCGATGCAGCATTATGGAGGGCCTCTGGGGTTCTAACGTTTAACTGTCATTCATTCTTTGGGGGCGCTCCTCTGTTTTTGTGGATGGTTGTGAAGAAAAAGCATTTCAGGATGTATATTGTGTACATTTCTCTGACATTAAATGTACCTTTGAAACCTTTAAATAAACACAGAACGGAAGTCGGTAGCCCATTGTTAATAAACCTGCTTTCAATACACTAACTGCTGACAAAAGTACAAAAATGTTAGAAAAACGTTTAAAATGTTTTCAAAAAGTACAAAAGTACAGAAAAAGTTAGTTTTGTATCTTAAGTTTCGGCTGGAAAATGAAATTTTCTAAAAGAAATGTATTTGTGGGTATTTTGAAACAAACAGTATATGACAATATAAACTTTTGTTGAAGCAATTAAAAAAATATAAACAACAATCTTGATATTCAAAAGAAGGTGATGTTTATGGGATGGGGAAAATATTATGCTTTGAAAGAATAATGGTGAGCAATTCTTCGAAGAGAAATAAACCATCTGTCTGAACAACATTACATTGACACAGAGAAGATCTGGGATTAGATGATGCATGGAAATAAGTGTCAATGTAGGATAAGGAACCACTGCTAGGAACAGTAATTGCAATATTCAGCAAATCATTTAAGACCACAAGATATAGGAGCAGAATTAAACTATTTGGCCCAACAAGTTTGCTCTGCCATTTCATCATGGCTGGTCAATTTTTCCTCTCAGCCCCAGTCTCCTGCCTTTACCCTGTATCCCTTCATGCTCTGACCAATCAATAATCTAGCCTTAAATATACATAAGGACTTGGCCTCCACAGCTACCTGCAACAAAGAATTCCACAGAGTCACCATTCTCTAGCTGAAGAAGTTCCTTCTCATCTCCGTTCTTGATACTGTTCTATTCTGAGGCTGTGTTTTCTTGCCTTGGACTCTCCCACCATTGGAACCATCCTCTCCTTTTCCAGTCTATCAAGGCCTTTCACCATTCAATAGGTTTCAGTTAGTTCATCCCTCATTTTGTCCTCTATGTTAGCACGTAACATACCAAATAATGTTTTATGGATTTTAACTTGCATTCCCAAAGGCCATGAATGCCAGCTTAGGCATACTGGCGCCGGTAGAATGAATTTAATCAAAAGATGTGCAAACTTCAAAGAATTGTCTATACTTGTAACTATGAACTGTCATTTGTGTTTAGCAAATAAATATGGAGCCTCAATCACAAGACGGTTAGACCTGTTCTGCCAGGGGTCTCTGCCTGCTGTAACCTTGTTTTGTCGAATAAAGAAACTACCTTGTACCTACCGGTAACGCAACGCTCTGTGATTTCATCCATGCCACAACAACGATGATCTGGCAACGCTGTTGTTTTCACGTTGGGGGAGCTGCATGCTGCATGGTACAGTATGTGTGTGCAGACGTCTGTTGCTCCTTGCTGTGTCGTGGTGACCTTTGCGCTATCTCCCACGCTCCCAAGCCGCCACAGCGTGCGCTCTCACGCCACACCCTCCAGTGGTGCCACGGTGAGCCTGCGACAAGGCATGTGCGACTCAACAGTTTTATGTGGCCCAGTTCATGATTCCTCATTTTTCCTGAGTTTAGGTAGTCCGAATCAGCTCAGGAGCATACAAGATCGGATTAGACTGTGAGTTTCAACCTGTATTTCCCAAATGAAATGAGTTTCAATAAGCAACTAAACAGATAATTTTCAGAACACTATTCCTAGTTGGTTGTTGAGTGCATGTGATCCACGTGCCCATAGCCACAACAGTCACAAACAAGACCTTGTAGAGTTACAGTTGTACCCTTTGATAACTGACAATTCTTTGGAGTCATGTTTTCCAAATGTAGAAAGTGCCCTGCGCATCTATTTGTCACTCATGGTTACCAACTGCAGTGGAGAACGCTCATTTTCAAAACTGAAAAGGATTAAAAATGAACTAAGGAGCACCATGGGTCAAAACAGATTGAACAATCTCTCTCTAATGAGCATTGAACATGAACTTCTATGTGAAATACTTTACCAGTATCATCAACAAATTTGCTCATGCTAAATCTAGAAAATTTAACTTTTAAATTATAGTTTTGTTACTTTTGACAATTGAAATTGATACCTAGATGTAAGTAATACTATTACTGAAGTGTCAGACATTTGTCGTATTATCTGGCTGTATAGCAAATGAAAAAATGTAATTACTTTACTATGCAATATTAAATAATTTATGTTTTAATACTTAAGTGCATTTTTTAAATTTAGGGCCCCTTTATAACATATGCTATAGGCCCACACTAGCTTAATCCGGCCCTGCTGTTACTGCTTTAATGGGGAGTTAAATTTATTTCCAGTATTACAAAGAGCAAGTTAATGAATGTATCAATCCAATCAGCAACCACTGCCTGAGTACCATTAACTGTCCTTAACAATGTATTAGAAGTCATGACATCTCTTTGTAAATTCCTTCAGAAAAGGTGTTTCAATGCAACTGAAGCACTGCCGTTTGCAAAAGTGAAAAGTAACATTTTACAGTCACAGCATCTTGGCAATACTACTTATTGGAGTGACAAAGTGAAATATCTGCTTCCATCTATAAGTTCTGACATTGATACAGCGCCAATTATTCAATTCATTCAATGTGTAAGTTCATATTCGGCACAGCTTTGTGGGCCAAAGGGCCTGTATTGTGCTGTAGGTTTTCTGTGATTCTGTGTGTGTAATCACTTGGATAATAGATTTCCCAAAGATTAGCTAAGAGAATGACAAGTTCTTGACCCTGTTGCTATTACGAACACAAACAATTTTGAATTTGGAACAGAGAACGTTGTTCACCTGACAAAAAAAAAACTCATCTACTATTACAAACTATGACAAAAGTGTCACCTCAAAAATATCACAGCAATACTGTGATTTCAAATTTGTCATTTCTAAGAAAGTTAAGACTGGCTCAATTAAGACTTTCATGATTTGTTGAACTATGTGCTTAGAAATGAAGAATTTGAAGAACTCTTAATTCTTGTTGACAACTTTTCAAGTACCTAGTGCAGTCTGCTAACATGGATTCAGTCTTGTGAATTCAATCAAATAGAAATCCAAAAACAGACCAGAAGTGGAACATTTGGATGATCTAATGAGATTAAGACGTATCTTTCAGCTGGATGCGAAATTAATCTGAACAGTGTTTAAAGACAATGGATTTGTAACAGACAATGAGGAAAATTTTATGAAATGTGTACTGTATTTCATTATACTCTTCAATTAATACTTTTTAAAATTTTCGTTCTACATATTCATAGTTTGCATATTACAAAAAAACATTTAAAGTGCCGTGCAGTTTTCTGGCTCTGTAAGAATTCCCTGCTGAGAGTAATGGTTGGTCCATGCAGCTGTAAAAAATATTAGAGGGAATGTTAATTGTGACAAAAAAGAAGTGAGGATGTTAAGGACGTGCAGTGTGTCAGTTTAGCAGGAAAGTCTACAGTCTACCGTCACTGCAGGACTTATATGTGTCCAGTATAAAGTAGTGTGCAAGAAAACTTATTATGGACACTACCCATCCTGCAGACTGCCTTTTCCAAAAGCTGCCATCTGCAAGTGCTATAGGGCTAATAAATCTAAAACTTCACCCCATCTTAAAAGTTTCCCCCCACAGACTGTAATGCTGTAAATATATACTGGTAATTATGCACATATTATTCTAAATCCATCCTTTAGCCTCCGACTTTATTTTTATATCATTCTTTATAATTGCTGAATGTTGTTTCACTGATTCTTGAGAATTTGGATAAAACAGGTTTTAATTTTGAAAACAAAAGATTTTAAATGTTAAGAAATCTGAACTTATATGTTTATAGAACAAGGTCTCAGCAATCAAGCAATATTTCGGTGCAACCTCCTGATTTTGTAATTTTTTCATAAAATATGTGTTTTTCCTGTCATTACTTAGTTTTTGTCAACACAGTCAGACACAATAAAAAGTTAATTATTCCTATTTATTTAGTCTTATGTAGATTTAGAGCTTTTAAATCATTGTGTCTACACCATAGGTACACATATATGCTGTTAAATGTTGAATATTCACTTTTGTTCATTTTTTATATTATTTCACGTGTACTTTTAAAACTCTTACATCATGCAACTTTTATCATTGGCATTAAATACATAAAGTAACAATTTTGGACATAAAAAACACATTTTTAATTTTAAATAAATCAACTTTAATAAATCAACTGTTTTGGAGGAACAGATTGTAAGCATATTAATTTAATACAAAGAAAGTTCCATCTGACGGTGGTGACTGAGACCTGATGGTGGTGGCAGTGGCCTAATTACAACAAACAATTCCAACCTTTTCATCACTCAGGTCAATGCTTCCTTGCTTAACAACTTTATTTAACAATTGGGTACAACAAGTAACTATTTGTCGTGTACATTTTATCCTTCTGTAAATACTAACCACAACGGTAAACAGCAAAATAAAAACCACAGTACAACCGCAATGTTTAAGCATAAACATCAGAAAACACACCAGGAACTAAAAAAAAATTCCATCCATTTCTGTGCTTGAAAATCTTCGAAAACGTTCAATCAGCTTTATCAGGAAGTAGGCGATTAATATGCTCCTCCTCTATGAAGTCCATGACTTCAACAGACAGGTGTTAGATCTCTCTCGTCCTGCTTGCACGACCCAGTGATGATGGCTCCATCAGTTCGACCAGAATATCTTCAATTGGTATGAAGCACATATCCTTTCCATCTGGTTTTGGATGGAAACACGTGTTGGGCCCATGAGGGTGGAAAAACTCCACTTGAACATCTTGATGATGAGCGTCCACAGTGACAGCCTTTGCTAACCACCAATTTTGGTCATAAATGACTGCAAGCCAATCTCCACAATTAATGACACCAGTAGATGTATGTGTCATAGTCCCGTCAGGACCACTCTGGAGTTCCTGCTCCATTTCCTCCATCAGCATTGCCAAGGGCCCTCTGTTCTTTCCCATCGTAGGGCCATCATTCTCCTCAGCCTGTACCCTGGCATGTGTATTTTCAGTCAACTGAAATGTTGTTGGGCTGAAACTCTGCCACATCTGTGGCTCACTGCAGAAACATGACAATGACCTGCAATGGATGCTGTTTCCATAAGGTTTGACCTGATGGATTTTCCTCGTTGCTGGTAGAGGTTTCAATGGTTGAGAAAGGAGTAATTAGGCCACTGCCACCACCATCAGGTCTCAGTCACCACCGTCAGATGGAACTTTCTTTGTATTAAATTAATATACTTACAATCTGTTCCTCCAAAACAGTTGATTTATTAAAGTTGATTTATTTAAAATTAAAAATGTGTTTTTTATGTCCAAAATTGTTACTTTATGTATTTAATGCCAATGATAAAAGTTGCATGATGTAAGAGTTTTAAAAGTACACGTGAAATAATATAAAAAATGAACAAAAGTGAATATTCAACATTTAACAGCATATATGTGTACCTATGGTGTAGACACAATGATTTAAAAGCTCTAAATCTACATAAGACTAAATAAATAGGAATAATTAACTTTTTATTGTGTCTGACTGTGTTGACAAAAACTAAGTAATGACAGGAAAAACACATATTTTATGAAAAAATTACAAAATCAGGAGGTTGCACCGAAATATTGCTTGATTGCTGAGACCTTGTTCTATAAACATATAAGTTCAGATTTCTTAACATTTAAAATCTTTTGTTTTCAAAATTAAAACCTGTTTTATCCAAATTCTCAAGAATCAGTAGACTGCCTACTGCGAGCTGGCTCCTGTATAGTCTGATCTAATGGACTATCTGGGGGAGTTTCTGGGTGTTCTGGGCCCTTCCTCTTACGCTGTTGCTGTCTACGTTTCCACGCCTTTCCCTTTCATTCAAATCACTGATAGTTTTTATCTTCCCATCCCCTACTCTCTTCTTCCATCTTTGCTTTTCCTTTCTCAGGTATTCCTCCTTTAACTCTGGCTCACGATATATTTTCTCTCTCCGTTTTTTTTGGTATTCCCTGTTTCTTCTCCTTCACTCCTCCACTGATAGCTGCTGCCTAGCCATAACTTCCTAAAATACATAAAAGGAAGATCAGAATTTAATAGAATTACTATGAAATTGTGCAAAATTACTATGAATTTAATTATGTTTAATTTGGTGAAATTTTATAAAATGATTATGAAATGGTACAACTAAATTCATTTATGGTTTTAGTCATTAGACCATAAGACCATAAGACAAAGGAGCAGAAGTCGGCCACTCAGCCCATCGAGTCTGCTCCGCCATTTTATCATGAGCTGATCCATTCTCCCATTTAGTCCCACTCCCCCGCCTTCTCACCATAACCTTTGATGCCCTGGCTACTCAGATACCTATCAATCTCTGCCTTAAATACCCAATGACTTGGCCTCCACTGCTGCCCGTGGCAACAAATTCCATAGATTCACCACCCTCTGGCTGAAAAATTTCTTTGCATCTCTGTTCTGAATGGGCGCCCTTCAATCCTTAAGTCATGCCGTCTCGTACTAGACTCCCCCATCATGGAAACAGCTTTGCCACATCCACTCTGTCCATGCCTTTCAACATTCGAAATGTTCCTATGAGGTCTCCCCTCATTCTTCTAAACTCCAAGGAATACAGTCCAAGAGCGGACAAACGTTCCTCATATGTTAACCCTCTCATTCCCAGAATCATTCTAGTGAATCTTCTCTGTACCCTCTCCAACGTCAACACATTCTTTCTTAAATAAGGAGACCAAAACTGCACACAGTACTCCAAGTGAGGTCACACCAGCGCCTTATAGAGCCTCAACGTCACATCCCTGCTCCTATACCCTATTCCTCTAGAAATAAATGCCAGCATTGCATTCACCTTCTTCACCACCAACTCAGCCTGGAGGTTAACCTTAAGGGTATCCTGTACGAGGACTCCCAAGTGCCATTGCATCTCAGAACTTTGAATTCTCTCCCCATTTAAATAATAGTCTACCCATTTATTTCTTCTGCCAAAGTGCATAACCATACACTTTCCAACATTGTATTTCATTTGCCACTTCTTTGCCCATTCTTCCAATCTATCCAAGTCTCTCTGCAGACTCTCTGTTTCCTCAGCACTACCGGCCCCTCCACCTATCTTCGTATCATCAGCAAACTTAGCCACGAAGCCATCTATTCCATAATCCAAATCATTGATGTACAATGTAAAAAGAAGCGGCCCCAACACAGACCCCTGTGGAACACCACTGGTAACCGGCAGCCAACCAGAATAGGATCCCTTTATTCCCACTCTCTGTTTCCTGCCAATCAGCCAATGCTCTATCCATGTATGTAACTTTCCCATAATTCCATGGGCTCTTATCTTGTTAAGTAGCCTCATGAGTGGCACCTTGTCAAAGGCCTTCTGAAAATCCAAATATACAACATCCGCTGCATCTCCCTTGTCTAGCCTACTTGTAATTTCTTCAAAAAATTGTAATAGGTTTGTCAGGCAGGATTTTCCTTTAAGGAATCCATGCTGAGTTCTGCCTATCTTGTCATATGCCTCCAGGTACTCTGTAACCTCATCCTTGACAATCGACTCCAACAACTTCCCAACCACCGACGTCAAGCTAACAGGTCTATAATTTCCTTTTTGCTTCCTTGCCCCCTTCTTAAATAGCAGAGTGACACTTGCAATCTTCCAGTCCTCCGGAACCATGTCAGAATCTATCGACTTTTGAAAGTTCATCGCTAATGCCTCCACAATCTCCACAGCTACTTCCTTCAGAACAAGAGGGTGCATTCCATCTGGTCCGGGAGATTTATCGACCTTTAGACTACTCAGCTTCCTGAGTACTTTCTCTGTCGTAATTGTGACTGCGCACACTTCTCTTCCCTGCCACCCTTGAGTGTCCGGTATACTGCTGATGTCTTCCTCAGTGAAGACTGATGCAAAATACTCGTTCAGTTCCTCCGCCATCTCCTTATCTCCCATTACAATTTCTCCAGCATCATTTTCTATCGGTCCTATATCTACTCTCACCTGTCTTTTACTCTTTATATACTTGAAAAAGCTTTTAGTATCCTCTTTGATATTATTTGCTAGCTTCCTTTCATAGTTAATCTTTTCCTTCTTAATGACCTTCTTAGTTTCCTTTTGTAAGCTTTTAAAAACTTCCCAGTCCTTTGTCTTCCCACTAATGTTTGCTTCCTTGTATGCCCTCTCCTTTGCTTTAACTTTGGCTTTGACTTCTCTTGTCAACCACGGTTGCATCCTTTTTCCATTCGAAAATTTCTTCTTTTTTGGAATATACCTATCTTGCACCTTCCTCATTTCTCGCATAAACTCCAGCCACTGCTGCTCTGCCGTCCTTCCTGCCAGTGTCCCTTTCCAGTCAACTTTGGCCAGTTCCTCTCTCATGCCACTATAATTTCCTTTACTCCACTGAAATACCGACATCGGATTTCAGCTTCTCTTTTTCAAATTTCACAGTGAACTCAATCATGTTATGATCACTGCCTCCTAAGGGTTCCTTCACCTCAATCTCTCTAATCACCTCTGGTTCATTACACAATACCCAGTCCAGTATAGCCAATCCCCTAGTGGGCTCAACAACAAGCTGTTCTAAAAAGCCATCTCGCAGACATTCCACAAATTCCCTCTCTTGAGATCCAGTGCTGACCTGATTTTCCCAATCCACTCGCATGTTAAAATCCCCCATAATTATCATAACACTGCCCTTCTGACAAGCCTTTTCAATTTCCTGTTGTAATTTGTAGTCTACATCACTGCAGCTGTTTGGAGGCCTGTATATAACTGCCATCAGGGTCCTTCTACTCCTGCGATTTCTTAGCTCAACCCATAAAGATTCTGCACCTTCTGATCCTATGTCACCTCTTTATAATGATTTAATATCATTTCTTACCAATAAAGCCACACCTCCCCCTCTGCCTACTTTCCTATCCTTCCGATACACCGTGTATCCTTGGACGTTCAGCTCCCAGAGACATGCATCCTTTAGCCACGTCTCAGTGATGGCCACAATATCATACCTGCCAATCTGTAGCTGTACAACAAGATCATCCACCTTATTCCTTATGCTGTGTGCATTTAAGTACAACACCTTAAGACCAGTATTTGATACTTTTCACTTTGATTTCACTGCAACTTTATCACACTGCAACTTTATCACACTGCAACTCATCCCGATGGCTACAAATTTGCCCCATCACCTGCCTGTCTTTCCTGACATCTTTACTGCTCACTATCTTAGATTTATTTCTGTTTTTCCCTTCCTCCGCTCTATCATTCCAGTTCCCATTCCCCTGCCAAATTAGTTTAAACCCTCCCTAACAGCTCTATTAAACATTCCCGCCAGGATATTGGTCCCCTTCGGGTTCAGGTGTAACCTGTCCATTTTGAACAGGTCATACTTCCCCCAGAAAAGATCCCAATTATCCAAGAATCTGAAGCCCTGCCCCCTGCACCAGACTCTCATCTACACATTCATCTGCCTGATCCTACTATTCTTGCCCTCGCTACCACGTGGCACAGGTAGCAATCCCAAGATTACTACCCTGGAGGTCCTGCTTCTCAGCTTCCTTCCTAACTCCTAGAAATCTCTCTTCAGGACCTCCTCCCTTGTCCTATCTATGTCATTGATACCAACATGTACCAAGACAACTGGCTGCTTGCCCTCTCCCTTCAGAATATTCTGGACCCGATCCGAGACATCCCGTACCCTGGCACCTGGGAGGCAACACACCATGCGGGTATCTCTATCAGGCTCACAGAATCTCCTGTCGGTTCCCCTGACTATGGAATCCCCTATGACAACAGCATTCCTCTTCTCCCTTCTTCCCTCCTGCACAACAGCGCCAGGCTCAGTGCCAGAGACCCGGTCACCGTGGGCGTCCCCTGTCAGGTCATCCCCCTCAACAGCATCCAGAACAAGTTATTTGTTGCTGAGGGGGACAGCCACAGGGGTGCTCTCCACTATCCGGGCATTTTCCTTCCCTCTCTTGACAGTGACCCAGTTTCCTGACCCCCGTAGCCTAGGGATGACTACCTCCCTGTAGCTCCTGTCTATCACCTCTTCACTTTCCCTGACAAGCAGTAGGTCATCAAGCTGCAGATCCAGATCCCTAACACGATCTCTGAGGAGCTGCATCTCGGTGCATCTGGCGCAGATGTGGCCATCAGGAAGGCTGGAGGTCTCCCAGGATTCCCACATCTGACACCCCGAACAAAGCACTAGCCCTGCAGGCATGCTGTCTAATTCTACAGGAACGAAACAGGAAAAATTCGCCGATTCGCGAAAGGGGGTGGGGGGAGGAAAAAAGAGTTGGTGCTTCGCTCTCGCCTCTTCCCGTTAACCACCGAAGCCCGTTGAAGCCGAAGCCCTACACTCTGCTACCACTCACTCTGCTGCCCGCTCCGACAGCTGCCCACTGTATAGGGGGGTCTCCTTTTTAAACTCTCCGCGCTGTCCTGTTACGTCACGCGCCTGCACAGTCTCGCCCTTCTTGCACTCGAAGAAGTTTTTTTAAAAAACTGCTTTCCTTCAGAATTCAGCTTCCATACCGCTCTGTTGTCCCGATCCAAAAAATATATTTGAGGATACAAATATTAAGGAAATATTGTATGCCTGTGTGTGGAAGAAAGAAAGGGGAAATTATGCACAGTATATTATAAATAAAGAGGTTAATGAAACATTACAAGCCGTATTACTATTTATTGTGATCATAAATTATATTCAAGCCTCTACTGAGGATGATTTGGATGTTTTGCCAATACCGTCAAACTATGTGTCACCACCATCAGACAGAAAACCTGATGGTATTGACGTCTGACAGTAGTGACAAAAACACACTTTTTTACATGACATGCATGAGTTGTATACAGGAGCCATCTTGTTTTCCCTCTGCTGCTAGCTGCCTCTGGCCTCTATTTAAAACGCATAAATCTATGTCATAATTTAAAATAATTCCTTCTATACAAAACAGACAGTGTTGACACGTCATGGTTGTGATAGTAGCAACATCAATAAGTATGTAAAAGTTATTGAAAAAATAGCAAACTTATGGAGCTTGTTTAATCTTCTTGCATTTAGCAGATGTGGAGGGTGGAAAGGGGGCCCTCGAGAATATAGTTGAACATGTGGTTGCCTGATCTTATTGCTTTTTTATAAATGTCTGATGGTGTTGACAAAAACTTGGGACACATTTTGAACAACCACAAAATAAGAGTAAATATTGTTGAAAATTCACTGCTTTTAGTTTTAAAGAGGTTTTTCGCTCTACTCTTTCATCTGGCATATATATTATACATATTAAATGATTTTTTCACACTTTTTTATCAAATTGAAATAATAATCCATGTCTGAGGACGACTGATTCTGTGGGTACTGAGCTATCATATAATCATATAATTTATAAAATTAAAAACAAACATATGAAAAAATGTTGCATTTGTGCAAAAGACCCTCAGATGATCAACCCTGATTATCTTAAATAAGAAAATGTTATTCATTTTCAACGGAATTAGCACTTTTCTCAATGGGACGTGTTTTCGCCGAAGTCTGAAGAATCAGTGGTTTGTTGTTGTATGTCGCACCCTGGCCAACACCCCACCACAAGTTCCTAATCTCTTTAAATGCATATGGTGAATAAAGTTGATCCTTCATCACTGATATGGCATTGGGAAAGAGTGAGCTGATTGATACAAGAAATTATAAACTGTGTTTCAGGAGTAAAGATTTATTCTTGATCACTTATATTAAACACACACAACCTAGTAGCAGACCTTGGAAGGACCTGTCTATGGAATTAAGGGAAACAAGTAGTGAGATCATGGAAACTGTACAGATCAAAAAGGAGGAGGTCCTTGCTGTCTTGAGGAAAATTAAAGTGGATAAATCCCCGGGACCTGACAGGGTGTTCCCTCGGACCTTGAAGGAGACTGGTGTTGAAATTGCAGGGGCCCTGGCTGAAATATTTAAAATGTCGCTGTCTACAGGTGAGGTGCCGGAGGATTGGAGAGTAGCTCATGTTGTTCCGTTGTTTAAAAAAGGATCGAAAAGTAATCCGGGAAATTATAGGCCAGTATGTTTAACGTCGGTAGTGGGTAAGTTATTGGAGGGAGTACTAAGAGACAGAATCTACAAGCATTTGGATAGACAGGGACTTAGTAGGGAGAGTCAACATGGCTTTGTGCATTGTAGGTCATGTTTGACCAATCTGTTGGAGTTTTTCGAGGAGGTTACCAGGAAAGTGGATGAAGGGAAGGCAGTGGATATTGTCTACATGCACTTCTGTAAGGCCTTTGACAAGGTCCCGCATGGGAGGTTAGTTAGGAAGATTCAGTCGCTAGGTATACATGGAGAGGTGGTAAATTGGATTAGACATTGGCTCGATGGAAGAAGCCAGAGAGTGGTGGTAGAGAATTGCTTCTCCGAGTGGAGGCCTGTGACTAGTGGTGTGCCACAGGGATCAGTGCTGGGTCCATTGTTATTTGTCATCTATATCAATGATCTGGATGATAATGTGGTAAATTGGATCAGCAAATTTGCTGATGATACAAAGATTGGAGGTGTAGTGGACAGTGAGGAAGGTTTTCAGAGCCTGCAGAGGGACTTGGACAAGCTGGAAAAATGGGCTGAAAAATGGCAGATAGAGTTTAATACAGACAAGTGTGAGGTATTGCACGTTGGAAGGACAAACCAAGGTAGAACATATAGGGTTAATGGTAAGGCACTGAGGAGTGCAGTGGAACAGAGGGATCTGGGAATACAGATACAAAATTCCCTAAAAGTGGCGTCACAGGTAGATAGGGTCGTAAAGAGAGCTTTTGGTACATTGGCCTTTATTAATCAAAGTATTGAGTATAAGAGCTGGAATGTTATGATGAGGTTGTATAAGGCATTGGTGAGGCCAAATTTGGAGTATTGTGTTCAGTTTTGGTCACCAAATTACAGGAAGGATATTAATAAGGTTGAAAGAGTGCAGAGAAGGTTTACAAGGATGTTTTCGGGACTTGAGAAACTCAGTTACAGAGAAAGATTGAATAGGTTAGGACTTTATTCCCTGGAGCATAGAAGAATGAGGGGAGATTTGATAGAGGTATATAAAATTATGATGGGTATAGACAGAGTGATTGCAAGCAGGCTTTTTCCACTGAGGCAAGGGGAGAAAAAAACCAGAGGACATGGGTTAAGGGTGAGGGGGGGGGAAGTTTAAAGGGAACATTAAGGGGGGCTTTTTCACACAGAGAATGGTGGGAGTATGGAATGAGCTGCCAGACGAGGTGGTAAATGCGGGTTCTTTTTTAACATTTAAGAATAAATTGGACAGATACATGGATGGGAGGTGTATGGAGGGATATGGTCTGTGTGCAGGTCAGTGGGACTAGGCAGAAAATGGTTCAGCACAGCCAAGAAGGGCCAAAAGGCCTGTTTCTGTGTTGTAGTTTCTATGGTTTCTATGGTTCTATGGTCATGAAGACACTATTTATTATTTATTTAGGGATACAGTGCAGAACAGATCCTTCCAGCCCAACAACCCGCCTGTTTAACAATAGCCTAATCACAGGACTCATTAACCTTCCAACAAGTACGTCTTTGGACTATGGCAGGAAATCCCAGCTCCTAGAGGAAACGCACACGTTTCACAAGGTGAACGTACAAACTCCTTACAGGTGACACCAGAGTTGAACTCTGAACTCTGGAATGCCACGAGCTGTAATAGTGTCGCGCTCACCCAGATACGTGTAAGCCCCTGCCACATTTCTTCTATAAAATGCTGCAGGTATGATTAATCTGTATTACATGTAGTCAGCACAGACTTCAATGGAACTGGACTTGAGAAGTGGGTAAAATGTGACTTTGCTACGTTACTATTAACTAAAGTGGACGGGGATGAATTTCTTCCCCTTGTTTTCAGGTCAGAGAGGATTTAAAGAGAAGATGATAAAGTAGGGCAGCATATTTGAGAATTAGGAAAACTGAGAGTTGGAACAGTCTGCTGAGAGATGGATAGAGAGCACCAGAGAGAAAGAGAACTGTCAGAAAAGGGTGTGAGCGTATGGTGAGGGAGAGAGAGTGAGGGGTGGTGAGAGGAAGAGGAAAGAGATACAAGGTGGAAGAGCATGAGAGTGCTGAGGGAGCAGGGAGGTGGCTCTGACAGGGAAGTGGAGGATTGAGAGTTATGAGAATAGCAAAGGAGGTCAGGTGGGACAGGCGTAACAGGAGCAAGAGAGCGAGGGACACGTAAGAAGGACAAGAGGAGGTTAGTGGTTGGATGAAGGAAGTGATGAGACCGATGAAATCAGAGGGGAAAGTGAAGAGGCAGGACAGGGAGAAGAGAAGACTGAGAAAACATGAAGGAGTGGGGAGAAAAAATCTGAAGAGTGAGAGACAGAAATATGAGAGCAAAGTGCTGGTACACTTGACCAACATCCATTCATGGATGAGCAGAATTTTCTTGAAGCTAAGCCCTGAGGAAAAAAAAACCTGCAGCCGCCAGTCACCTTAGCAACCACTTTAGACTGAACATGAAGGACAAGCGGAGTGAGATCGGTGAGAGGAGCCAAGGGGGACACCATGAGAAGTGGGGAGGAACAGCATGTTGGAGTGGCATGAGATTGTAAAGGGGTGCTACACAAATGAAAGTTCTCTCCAACTTTCATATTCTTAACCTTAATGCTGTCGCATGGTGAGATTCCAATGGTATTTATTTTGTTTTCATCTTTGCACCTTTGTCTGACTCTATCATTCATTATTCCTGGATGACCTTCTAATACCCCTTTCTCCACCTACATAACTCGCTAGGAAACCCTCTTCTATCTGCTATTAACATAAGCTCATCCAGCATTCTGCTGCCTGGGTCCAAACAGGTTGGAATTCTGTTCACCTAAAGCCCCTGTTCTGACTTGAATTACTTTCTGGTTGAATATTATATTAAGTTTACCATTCTCATCTCCCACTAAATCCCTTCATGGCATGTTTTTACACTATTGATTAATTTTTGTAACGTAGTAACTTACTGCACTCTTTTCTCTGCTGCCATCAGGAAGAAGGTACAGGAGTCTCAGGGCTCAGATCACCAGGTTCAGGAACAAGCTTTACCCCTCAATCAGCAGGCCCTTGAACCACAGGCAATAGCTTCATTCACCTCATCATTGAAATGTTCCCACAATCTATGGACTCACTTTCAAGGACCCTTTATCTCATGCTCTCGATATTTATTACTTACTTATTTATTTATTATTATTTATTATTATCTCTTTCTTTTTGCATTTGTACAGTTTATTGTCTTTTGCACGCTGGTTGAGTGCCCAAGTTGGTGCAGTCTTTCATTGATTCAGTCATGGATTTATTGAGTATGCCTCCAAGAAAATGAACCTCAGGATTGTATATGGTGATATATATCTACTTCAATAACAAACTTGCTTTCAACTTTTGGCACTGTACTGTGGCTGGAAAACAAATTTCAGGATATATCACGCTGATTTGGCAAGGAGAGGCATTGGCAGTAGGTAGATTTTTTCATTATTTTAACTTTCTTTCTGCCTTATGACAATGATTATGAAGACACGTGGTCCTCTTTTATTGTCATTTAGTAATGCATGCGTTAAGAAATGATACGTTATTTCCTCCGGTGTGATATCACAAAACACAGGACAGATCAAGACTGAAAAAACTGACAAAACCACATAATTATAACATATAGTTACAACAGTGCACAATACCATAACTTGATGAACAAGTCTGTGAGCACAGTAAAGTTCAAAGTTTCTCAAATGTCCCACGTCTCACACAGACGGGAGAAGGAAGAAAAACTCTCCCTGCCATGCCGACCACAGTCCAACTCTGAGTCGTCCAAAAACTTCGAGCTCTGATCAGCTTCCCGACACCGAGTACCGAGCGCCCTCTCTGTCCGAACGATTTGACCTCCTTCTCGGTCACCAAAAGCAGGCAAGGCCGGGGATTTTGAGGCCTACCCTCCAAAAGATTCCCGACCGCATAGTAACGACAGCAGCAAACGAGCGTTTCAGAAATTTCTCCAGATGTTCCTCTGTGCTTTCACATCCATTCGCCATCAAATCAGAATTGTCCACAGCCCCTATTTAACAGATACGCTATCATTTTTCACCGGCGGGCTGCGCACACGCGGGCGCGCTCCCATCTTCTCCTCCCGCCGATAAATGCTTTATTGCCATTTAAAGCAGTGGAGATACCAGACAGGATGGGTGGATGCTCCTCTTGAGAGATGTGGAAAGACAGTGAGATCTCCAATGTCCCCGACGACTACACCTGCAAGAACTGCATCCAGCTGCAGCTTCTATCAGACCATCATAAGGAGTTGAAACTGGAACTGGATGAACTCCAGATCATTTGGGAGGCTGAGGGGTTGACAGACAGGATACAAGGAGGTAGTTACCCCCAAGGTGCAGGATACAGGTGACTGGCTGGCCATCAGGAGAGGGAAAGGGGATGGATAGGCAGCTAGTGGAGAGTACCCCTGTAACCATTTCCCTCAGCAGCAGGGGTACTGTTTTGGGTACTGTTGGGGGGGGGGATGACATAGCACAGAAAATCCACAGTGGTCAGATCTCTGGTGCTGAGTCTGGCTCTGTGGCTCAGAAGGAAGCAGGAAGAAAAGGCAAGCTGTACTGATAGGGGACTCTGGTTGGGGGAACAGAAAGGAGGTTCTTTGGATGAGAACAAGATTCCAAGACGGTATATTGCTTCCTGGGTGCAAGGGTCAGGGACATCTCAGATCAAGTCTGAAGTGGGAGGGTGAATAGCCAGAGATTATGGTCCATGTAGGTGCCAATTACATAGGTAGGGAGAGTGATGAGGTCCTGCAAAGACAGTTCAGGGAATTAGGTGCAAAGTTAAAGGGTGGGATCTCCAGGGTTGTGATCTCAGGATTGCAATCTGTGCTTCTTGCTAGACAGGCCAGAAATAGGAAAATTATACAGTTTAACAAATGGCTAAGGAAATAGTGCGGGGGGGAGGAGGGAGGGCTTCAGAATTTTGGTTCATTAGGCTGTTCACAGGGAAGATGGGACTCTTACAGAAGAGACAGTTTGTACCTGAAATGGTGGGGGACTAATATCATAGTGGGAAGGTACAGCACGGTGGGGTTGAGGTAAGTTTTAAACTATAGTTGTAGGGGGATGGGGACCAGAGCACTGGAAAGAAAGGCTCAATGAAAAAGCCAGGAAGTTATAGGCCAGTGAGCCTGACATCTCAAGAG
This sequence comes from Mobula hypostoma, assembly GCF_963921235.1. NCBI lineage: Eukaryota > Metazoa > Chordata > Chondrichthyes > Myliobatiformes > Myliobatidae > Mobula > Mobula hypostoma. Next base: position 92,575,998 of record NC_086097.1, read on the forward strand.
GGCAAGTTACTGGAAGCTATTCTACGTGACTGGATATATAAATACTTAGATAGACAGGGACTGATTAGGGATATTTGACATGGCTTTGTGTGTGGTAGATTGTGTTTAACCAATCTTATGGTGTTTATTGAGGAAGTTACCAGGAAGGTTGAACAAGACAAGGTAGTGGATGTTACTGGCATTGACTTTAGCAAGGCATTTGGCAAGGTCCCACATGGGAGGTTGGTCAAGAAGGTTCAGTCCCTTAGCATTCAAGATGAGGTAGAAAATTAGACATTTGCTTTATGGTAGAAGCCAGAGAGTAGTAGTAGATGGTTGCCTCTCTAATTGGAGGCCTGTGACTAGTGGAGTACCACAAGGATCGGTGCTGGGTCCGTTGCTGTTTGTCATCTATATCAATGATCTGAATGATAATGTGGTAAACTGGATCAGCTAATATGTGGATGCAACCAAGACTGAAGGTGCAATGGACAGTGAGGAAGACTATCCCAGCTTGCAACAGAATCTGGACCATCTGGAAAATGGGCTGAAAAATAGCAGATGGAATTTAATGCACGCAAGTGTGAGGTATTGCATTTTGGGAGGACCAACCAAGACAGGTTTTACACTGAGCAGTAGGGCACTGAGGAATGTGGTAGAACAGAGGGAGCAGGGAATACAGATCTATAGTTCCTTGAAAGTGGTGTTCCAGGTAGATAGGGCATCAAGAAAGCTTCTGGCACATTGGCCTTTGTCTATCAATGTACTGTGTACAGGAGATGGGATGTTATGTTGAAATTTTTAAGTCTCTGGTGAGGCCTAATTTGGAGTATTGTGTGCAGATTTGGTCACATACCTACAGGAAAGATGTCAATAAGATTGAAAGAGTACAGAGAAAATTTACAAGGATGTTGCTGGGACTGGAAGACATGAGTTATAAGGGAAGACTGAATAGGTTAGAAATTTATTCTCTAAAATGTAGAAGATTGAGGGGAGAGTTGACAGAGGTATACAAAATTATGAGGGATATAGATAGGGTAAATGCAAGCAGTTTTTCCATTGAATTTGGATGAAACTACAACTAGAGGTCATGGGTTAAGTGTGAAAGGTGAGACGTTTGAGGAAACATGATGGGGACTTCTTCACTCAGAGTGTTGTTAGAGCTGTCAGTGTAAGTGGGGGTTGCATGTTCAGCTTCAATATTTAAAAGAATTTGGATAGGTACATGGATGGTAGGGGTATGGAGGGCTATGGTCCAGGTGCAGGTTGGTGAGACTAGGCAAATTAATGATTTGGTACAGTCTAGATGGGCCGAGGAGCCTATTCTGTGCTGTAATTTTTTACAACTATTATAAACCTAATTCTGATTATGGCCAGTCTCCCCTGTATGATTTGCCAGTCCCACCATAGACTATGCATTTCTATAAAGGTACCATAGACAATGTATTTTCTATAAAGTTACAAGACGAGTGAGAGACAAGAAGGGTAAAGGAGACAGGAGTGGGGGACAAGAGCAGAAAGGAAATATAGTGAGAGAGTGCAGGTGAGTAAAGAATGATATTTGAGAAAAGGAAAGAGAGGGGGAGAGGGATAGAGAAAGGGGGGAGAGGCAGAGGGGAGGGGGAGTGAGGGAGGGGAGGGTAGGGAGAGAGAGAGGGAGAGGGATAGAGAAAGGGGGGAGAGGCAGAGGGGAGGGGGAGTGAGGGAGGGGAGGGTAGGGAGAGAGAGAGGGAGAGGGAAAGAGGAGACGGATAGGGGAGAGGGATGGAGAGAGGGATAGGGGAGAGAGATAAGGGAGAGAGATGGGGAGAGGGTTTGGGGAGAGAGATAAGGGAGAGGGATAGGGGAGAGGAATGGGGAGAGGGATAAGGGAGAGGGATGGGGAGAGGCTTTGGGGAGAGAGATAAGGGAGAGGGATAGGGGAGAGGGATGGGGAGAGGGATGAGGGAGAGGGATAGGGGAGAGAAATAGGGGGAGAGGGGAGAAGGAGGGAGGGAGGGAGAAGGAGACAGAAGGGGAATAGGCCAGAGAGTGTGTGCATGAAGGAAAGGAAGAAAAGGAAATTTGTGGGACAAGAAGTGCGATGAGGGGGAGGACAAGAGTTAGGGTTAGAGGGTTAGAAAACTGAGGTGGAAGGGAAGGAGGAGTGTAAGGTTGAAAAATGGTCAGTGGGATGAGAGTGGTGAGGAGGGCAGAGAGATGTGTGGGAAAGCAAATGAATTAATACAGAGGGCATAAGAAGTGTGAGGGAGAGAGAGGAAGGGTGAGCGGATGAAAGTTTGTGTGAATGAGTGAGAGGAGAGTGGGAAATCAAAAAGAGAGAGGGATGGTAGAGAGGTGGTAAAGAAAGCAAGAGCAAAGGCGAGCAGTCAGGGCAGAGATGTGAAAGCAGGAGGAAGTATTGAATTGGAAAGGGGCGTGAGAGCAGGAGAGAGACATGAGTGAGCTGAGAGAGTGGAGCAGGAGACAGGTGGCAGCAGTGAGAGAAAACAGAGTGGGGCAGATACCTGAATGAAGTAGGAGAGAATGGGATAAGAGAGGGGAGGCATATGAACTGCTGACGTGCAGTCTGAGGTCTGATATGCTTCACCCTGTGCCACCACAATTACACCATGTGGACGTTAGCAGGAATTACCATCTGAGCATCTGGGACACCCACAGCCAATCCAAGCATCACAGGGAGGAGACTGAACCTCAGGAGATCTGACATGGAAAAGCAAAGAGACAGAGCGTTTGCTTATCAAGGTTTGGTTTTATTTGGACATCACAGGGTAGTCAGCACTGCCCAAGAGCTAACGTATTCAAAGGCAATCGATAATGCACTTGAGAAAATAGTTCACCATGTTCAAACAAATTTGATATGATGCCAGAGTAAACATTCTTACACAGTACTTTAAAAATATCAAAGAGAAAGATTATTTACTCAAATGAATTGCCTGCATCACTGCAAATGAAGGTAAATCACCTTGCTCTGGCCTCAGTCTCTTTCTATTTACTAGCTATATCGGAAATCTAAACTAATTTATGCCTGCAAAGTTCAGTGTGATTTAAGAAGCATTCCATTGAGTTTTACATGCTGTACACATTATCAGTTTAACCATGGCTGTGAAAGAACAAATGATAAGACTTCTTTTTCTAAAGCACTGTGTGCTAATTCAGAAACCAAGTCTATATTTGTCATTCAAACCCTTTACCCTAACTTCTCCCCAGCCACCCTCCTCTTTCTACCTTAGTTGTCATTCCAGCCAGGCAGACTGCCGTTTTTCATTCCCATCCTTCTTTTCTGATCCTTTGTGACCTTGCACAGCTCTTGGATAACCGTGACCTCAATTTTGTTCATCTCATCTGCGTCCCTGATTTTAATCACAGGGGAGGGGGAGGAGGAGAGAGAGGGAGAGGTGGTGAAGAGAGGATAGAGGGAGAGGGAAAGGGAGAGGGAGAGGGGAATGTGGTGAAGAAAGGAGAGAAGGAGAACAGACTGAGAGGGGGTGAAAGCAGGAATGAGTAGAGTAGGAGGAAGAACACAGAACGAGAGAGAGGTAAATTTGTTTATTATTGCCACACGTTCTGAGGTACAGTGAAAAACTTAGCAATACACACAGATCATTTCAAAACGCAACTACATTACAAGAGAAAAGCAATAACAGAATAAGTATTACAGTTACAGAGAAACTGCAGCACATACAGACAATAAAGTGCAAAGCCATAATGAGGTCATTGTACTAAGGGTACAGGAGTTATGTTAAAGTTGTATAATATATTAGTGAAGCCTAATTTGGAATATTGTGTGCACTTTTGGTCACCTACCTATAGGAAAGATGTAAATAAGACTGGAAGAGTACAGAGAAAATTTACAAGGATGCTGCTGAGACTGGAGGGCCTGAGTTATAAGGAAAGATTGAATAGGTTAGAAATTTATTTCTGAGAACATAGAAGACTGAGGGGACATTTGATGGAAGTATACAAAGTTATGAGCGGTGTACTTCAGAAAGGATAAATGCAAGCGGGCACTTTCCTCTGAAGTTGGTTAAGGGTACTTCTAGAGGTCATAGGTTAAGGGTAAAAGGTGAAATGTCTAATGGGACCACTAAGGGAAACTCCTTCACTCAGAGGGTGTGAGAGTGTGGATCAAGCTGCCAGCATGTGATGAATGCGGTTTTGATTTCAATGTTTAAGAGAAGTTTGGGTAGGTACATGTATGGGAACAGCATGGAGGCCTATATTCTGGATGCTGGTCGATGCGACCAGGCGGTTTAGATGGTTCAGCACAGACTAGATGGCTTGGAGGGCCAGTTTCTGTGATTCTCAGACTCCAGTCCTACTCTGTTTCTTTTCTGTCAATCAGTTATTAATCCATGCCAGTGCATCATCTCCCGATCCACATGCTTTACACTTGCACACTACACATCGAGGTGAAACCTTAAGAATTTACTAGAAGTTCAAATACACCACATCCAATTGTTCTCCCTTATCGAGTCACAAAACTCGAGTAGATTTATTAACCATAATTTCCCTTTCATAAACCCATGTTGACTTTGTTTAGTCCTGTTAATGCATTCAATGGGTTCTGTTATAACATCTAAAAGACATGAGGTGACCTAGTCTGCATTTCACTGCCATTCCCCTCCCTGCTATAGTTACATTTGCCATCCCCTGAACTATAGCATTTGTTGTTAAGGTAACAGGTGAGTAATAGGTGGCATATGGTTGGACAAGGGTGTGGATGGTTTTGTGCTGGTGAACATGTACAAAGAGTCAACACCTTCACAATTGACAAGGCAGAATAGATCTCAAGTGAAGCACTAACTACATTTCCTTCTGCTGCAAGCTTCATGACATCTGGACAATGATCCCTTTTCATACTACATGGTACTATTACCATGGCTGAATAACAAAAGAAGACATTGAAGTTATCACTATGACCAAGTAGCTGTTCATTCATTTAATGTTGTTATCTGTTGAACAGGAAAAGCACTCGATAAATCTAAATTATATTTTGCAAGGAAACACCCAATTAACTACTGGCTGTAATTGATTCTAAATAATCTGATATAGGTCCGATTTTAAAGAGCATCTGGCTCCGATTAATTAGACAGTAGCAAATCATGAGGCAGAATGGTGCAGTTATCAGATAATTAGTGTCTCTCCATAAAGGCAACAAATCAGTTCAGCCATTTGGGATGACTTTGAGATCAGGGATTAAAGTACACAGATGTGCTCGAGCAAGGTTTATTTGTGACCAGAAATAAATTAATTAGGACTTCTTTAATCAGGCAGAAACAGAACAAAATGGATGGAACTAACTGAAACAATAGTGTCAGCCGGGGATGACGTTCGAATCCATTTTACTAGTGGACCACTGCAGGCACTCGTTCTGTTTTGCAACTCCAAACCATTGAACTAATTCAAAGGTTAATTCGAAAAGGCAAGAGCTCATACGGCCAAAGGAGATGACTGAGATAAGAGGGCCATCCATGAAGCATTGAGGAACTGAACCAGGGAAGAATTTGAATGCAATGAGAAGAATTTTTAAACTGAAGCTCTCAATCTATATGACTAAGGAAAGGGTTGATGGATGAATAAGATACAAATAACAGTCTTTTAAATAAAGAGGGCATAAGGGGCCAGCCAAGTGATACTGGACTAAAGGACTGCAGAAGGTTAAGAGAGCCGAGAGATGCGAGTCTTAAACTTGTACTTTAAGTGAGGTGTGCACATATCATGTGGTATCGTCATGACCTATGCAATTCATGTATTTTTACATATAACCCATAGTGAATTATTTAAATGAACAAGCATGCTTAATCAAACAATATATTTACAATATTACTGACATATTAACTACACAACAGTACTGCTAATCTAAAACTAGGACAGTGTATGCTGAGAAAACTCTTCAGATGAGGTTGTACCTGGGTAAAGGAGGCAGGAAATGGACAAATTAACAGTCCAGGTGTGAGCTACAACAGAAAAGTCTTTTCATCAAAAACGTAACAATGTACAGCATCCCAAGTGAGTTCTTAAGTGCTTAACCAAAGAAGATTATATCATGCCAGATATAGAAACATAGAAACATAGAAAATAGGTGCAGGAGTAGGCCATTCGGCCCTTCGAGCCTGCACCGCCATTTATTATGATCATGGCTGATCATCCAACTCAGAACCCAGCCTTCCCTCCATACCCCCTGACCCCTGTAGCCACAAGGGCCATATCTAACTTCCTTTTAAACATAGCTAATGAACTGGCCTCAACAGTTTGCTGTGGCAGAGAATTCCACAGATTCACCACTCTCTGTGTGAAGAAGTTTTTCCTAACCTCGGTCCTAAAAGGCTTCCCCTCTATCCTCAAACTGTGACCCCTCGTTCTAGACCTCCCCAACATCGGGAACAATCTTCCCGCATCTAGCCTGTCCAATCCCTTTAGGATCTTATACGTTTCAATCAGATCCCCCCTCAATCTTCTAAATTCCAACGAGTACAAGCCCAGTTCATCCAGTCTTTCTTCATATGAAAGACCTGCCATCCCAGGAATCAACCTGGTGAACCTTCTTTGTACTCCCTCTATGGCAAAGATGTCTTTCCTCAGATTAGGGGACCAAAACTGCACACAACACTCCAGGTGTGGTCTCACCAAGGCCTTGTACAACTGCAGTAGTACCTCCCTGCTCCTGTACTCGAATCCTCTCGCTATAAATGCCAGCATACCGTTCGCCTTTTTCACCGCCTGCTGTACCTGCATGCCCACTTTCAATGACTGGTGTATAATGACACCCAGGTCTCGTTGCACCTCCCCTTTTCCTAATCGGCCACCATTCAGATAATAATCTGTTTTCCTATTTTTGCCACCAAAGTGGATAACTTCACATTTATCCACATTAAATTGCATCTGCCATGAGTTTGCCCACTCACCCAACCTATCCAAGTCACCCTGCATCCTCTTAGCATCCTCCTCACTGCTAACACTGCCACCCAGCTTTGTGTCATCCGCAAACTTGGAGATGCTGCATTTAATTCCCTCATCCAAGTCATTAATATATATTGTAAACAACTGGGGTCCCAGCACTGAGCCTTACAGTACCCCACTAGTCACCGCCTGCCATTCTGAAAAGGTCCCGTTTATTCCCAGTCTTTGCTTCCTGTCTGCTAACCAATTCTCCACCCACACCAATACCTTACCCCCAATACCGTGTGCTTTAAGTTTGCACACTAATCTCCTGTGTGGGACCTTGTCAAAAGCCTTTTGAAAATCCAAATATACCACATCCACTGGTTCTCCCCTATCCACTCTACTAGTTACATCCTCAAAAAATTCTATGAGATTCGTCAGACATGATTTTCCTTTCACAAATCCATGCTGACTTTGTCCGATCATTTCACCGCTTTCCAAATGTGCTGTTATCACATCCTTGATAACTGACTCCAGCAGTTTCCCCACCACCGACGTTAGGCTAACCGGCCTATAATTCCCCGGTTTCTCTCTCCCTCCTTTTTTAAAAAGTGGGGTTACATTAGCCACCCTCCAATCCTCAGGAACTAGTCCAGAATCTAATGAGTTTTGAAAAATTATCACTAATGCATCCACTATTTCTTGGGCCACTTCCTTAAGCACTCTGGGATGCAGACCATCTGGCCCTGGGGATTTATCTGCCTTCAATCCCTTCAATTTACCTAACACCACTTCCCTACTAACATGTATTTCGCTCAGTTCCTCCATCTCACTGGACCCTCTGTCCCTTACTATTTCTGGAAGATTATTTATGTCCTCCTTAGTGAAGACAGAACCAAAGTAATTATTCAATTGGTCTGCCATGTCCTTGCTCCCCATAATCAATTCACCTGTTTCTGTTTGCAGGGGACCTACATTTGTCTTTATCAGTCTTTTCCTTTTTACATATCTATAAAAGCTTTTACAGTCCGTTTTTATGTTCTCTGCCAGTTTTCTCTCATAATCTTTTTTCCCCTTCCTAATTAAGCCCTTTGTCCTCCTCTGCTGAACTCTGAATTTCTCCCAGTCCTCAGGTGAGCCACTTTCTCTGGCTAATTTGTATGCTACTTCTTTGGAATTGATACTATCCCTAATTTCTCTTGTCAGCCACGGGTGCACTACCTTCCTTGATTTATTCTTTTGCCAAACTGGGATGAACAATTGTTGTAGTTCATCCATGCAACCTTTAAATGCCTGCCATTGCATATCCACCGTCAATCCTTGAAGTGTCATTTGCCAGTCTATCTTAGCTAATTCACGTCTCATACCTTCAAAGTTACCCCTCTTTAAGTTCAGAACCTTTGTTTCTGAATTAACTACGTCACTCTCCATGTTAATGAAGAATTCCACCATATTATGGCCTTGGACTCTTTAAAGAGGGAAAGAAAAAGGAGAAAAAGAGAGAAAAAGAGAGAGGTTTAGGGATATTCTGGAGTTTAAAGTCTGGGACACAATGAAAACTGGGAACGTGCAAGAGATCATAGGGCCAAAGGAGATGACCGAGATAAGAGGGTCATCAATGAAGCGTTGAGGAACTCAACCAGGGAAGAATTTGAATACAATGAAGCTCTCAATCTATATGACTGAGGAAAGGGTTGATGGATGAACAAGAAATAAACAGCAGCCTTTTAAATGAGTAGAGTATAAGGAGCCAGCCAAGTGATACTGGAATAAAGGACAGTAGAAGTCACAAGGACATGAAGAAGTATAAGCTCCAGAGGTGACACTGGGCAGTCCTTTTCCTGGGGTCAGACCTGCAATCTTCCCATTTTGTGACCAGGATCTCATCTCTCTAAACAAGCACCAAAGAGCTGAATCCCAGAAATGAGCTAACTATAAGACCATAAGACATCAAAGCAGAATTAGGCTATTTGGCACATTGATGTTGTGCTGCCTTTCCAGCACGGCTAATTTGTCATCCCTCTCAACCCCATTCTCTTGCCTTCTTTCCATAACCTTTGATACTCTTTACTAATCAAGAACTTATCAACTGCCACTTTAAAAATACCCAATGACTTGGCCTACACGGCCATCTGTGGCAATGAATTCCACAGATTCACCACACTTTAGCTAAAAAGCTCATTTTGACTCGTTTGATTGGAGCAGTCAAAGTTCTAAGCAAACTGTGTACTTTTCCATTGATTACACTCAGTAACACTGGCACTTGCTTTTCTTTGGCTATTTCATTTGCTTCAAAATACTGCTCAATTTGTTCAGTATACTACATCCAGTCTTCCGTTGTGCAATTGAATGCATCTATCTTTCTGATGTAGCCAGCCATTTCTGCTTTTTTAAAAATTATTAGTATTATTATCCAGTACTCATTGTTTATGAACTCTGTCAACTTAGTAAAACCCGAACTTACCCACACAAAGCCATATTGGCTCTCCCTAGCTAGGCCATAGTTCCCCAAATGCTTGTAACTACTATCCCTGAGAATTCTCTCCAGTCACTTCCCTACCACCGACATGAGACTGACTGGTCTATAGTTTCCAGGATTATTTGTGGTACACTTCTTGAATAATGCAACAACATTAGTAACTCGCCAGTCCTCCAGGACCTCACATCAGGCTAGGGAGGACATAAAGATACAGGTCAAGGCCCCAGCAATCTCTTCTCTTGCCTCTCTCGATAATCTAGGGTATATCCCATCAGATCTGGAGATATATCTAGCTTAATGCTCTATAAGAGACACAACAGTACCTCCTCCTTCACCCCAAAGTGCCCTGGCAAATCAATACACTCAGCACTGATCTCCCAATTCTCCACATTCTTCTTGGTAAAAACTAATGTAACATATATGACTCACTAAGGATCTCACCCACAGCCTCTGCATCCAAGAAAATATTCCCCCTTTATCCTTGAGTGGTCCTACCCTCTCCTTTGTTATCTTCTTGCTCTTGTTGTAGGTACTGACTACCTTGGGATTCTCCTTAATTCTACTTGCCAAGGACACTTAATGGCCCCTCCTGGCTTTCCTTAAGTTATTTTCTGGGTTTTTTATAATCCTCAAGGGCTCTGTCTGATACAAGCTTCCTAAACTTTAAATACATTCTTGACTAAATTCATCACCTCTCTTGACATCCAGGGTTCTCTTATCTTGCCATCCTTGCCCTTCCTCATAGAATCATAGAAAAATACAGCACAGAAACAGGCACTTCGGCCCATCTAGTCCACGCCAAATCATTTAAGCTGCCTCATCCCATCGACCTGCCTCCATACCCCTGTGGAGGACCACAGCCCTCCATACCCTTACCATCCATGTACCTATCCAAACTTTCCTTGTGTTGAAAATGAGCTCACCTGCACCACTTGTGCTGACAGCATGTTCCACACTCTCACGGCCCTCTCAGTGAAGAAGTTTCCCCTCATGTTCCTCTTAAACATTTCACCTTTCACCCTTAGCCCATGACCTCTAGTTGCCTCAGTGGAAAAAGCCTGCTTGCACTTACCCTATCTGTACCCCTCATATTTTGTATACCTCTATCAAATCATCCTTCAATCTTCGACGTTCCGAAGAATAAAGTCCAAACCTATTCAATCTTTTCTTATAACCTGGGTCCTCCAAACCCGCAACATCCTTGTAATTTTTCTCCATAATCTTTGAATCTAATTTACATCTTTCCTGTAGGTAGATCAGCAAAACAACACACAATACTCCAAATCAGTCCTCACCCAATCCTGTACAACTTCAGCATAACACCCTATCTCCTGTACTCAGTACTTTGATTTATAAAGGCCAATGTTTCAAAAGCTTTCTTTACATTTCCATCCACCTTTGCTGCCACTTTCAATGAATTATAGATCTGTATTCCCAGATCGCTTTGTTCTATTACACTCCCCAGTGCCCATCCGCTCACAGTGTAAGACCTACTCTGGCTAGTCCTTCCAAAGTGCAACACCTCACACTTGTCTGCATTAGATTCCATCTGCTATTTTTCAGCCCATTTTCCAAGCTTGTCCAGAACCTGCTGCAAGCCATGATAGCCTTCCTCACTGTTCACTACACCCCCAATCTTGGAGTCATCCAGAAATTTGCTGACCTAGTTAATCACATTATCATCCAGATCATTGATATAGATAACAAACAGCACTGATCCCTGCAGCACTCCACTAGTCACAGGCCTCCAGTCGGAAAGACAGTGATCTACTACCACTCTCTGGCTTCTCTCACACAGCCAATACCTAATCCAATCTACTACCTCATACTGAATGCCAAGTGACTGAAACTTCTTGACAAACCTCCCATGCAGGACCTTGTCAAATGCTTTGCTAAAGTCCATGTAGACAACACCCACTGCCTTGCCTTCATCAACTTTCCTGGTAACTTCCTCGAAAAAGTCTATAAAATTGGTTAGATATGACCTACCATGCACAAAGCCATGCTGACTATCCCTAATCAGTCCCTGTCTATTCAAATACTCATATATCCAGAACCTTTGAATTCCTTCCAATAACTTTCCCACTGCTGATGTCAATCTCACCAGCCTATAATTCCCTGGTTTATTTTTAGAGTCTTTCTTAAACAGCAGAACAACATCATTTATCCTCTAATCCTCTGGTACCTCACCTGTCACCAAAGACGATTTATGCATTTCTAAATGACAATAAAAGAGGACTGAGTGTTCTCATAATCTAATCTAATCTAAAAATCTTTGCTAGGGTCTCTGCAATCTCTGCATTTGCCTCCCACAGAGGCTGAATGAACACTTTGTCAGGTCCTGGGGATTTGTCCACCCTAATTTGTTTCAAAACAGCAAACACCTCCTCCTCTGTAATCTGTATAGGGTCCATTGCTGCTTTGCCTCACTTGTATGGACTCTGTGTCTGTCTCCCAAATAAATACATTCTGACTGGAATATACCTGTCCTGTACTCTGCATTTGGTCTTTAAAAACCTTCCACATATCTGACGTTGACTTGCCCAAAAACAGTTGTTCCCAATTAACCCTGTTTCTGACTACTGTTCTCATAATTAGTCCTGCTCCAATTTAATACTGTCTCACAAGGTCCATACTTATCCTTATCTATAGTGACAGTATCTTAAAATTTAAAGAGTTGTGGTCATGTTCCATAACTGTTCACCCACTGGAAGGTCAGTCACCTGACTGAGCTCATTACCCAACACCAGATCCAGTACAGCCCCTCCTCCTGTTGGACTATCTACATATTGATTTAAGAAACCCTCCTGAATGTACCTGACAAATTCTGCCCCATCTAAACCTCTTGCACTCAGAAGGTCCCAGTTAATATTAGGGAAGTTGAAGTCCCCCACGACAACAACCCTATTTTTTACAGCTTTTGTTAATCTGCCCGCATATAGGTTCCTCAATTTCCTGGTAGCTACTGGGGGCCTGTAGTACAATCCCATCTCTTCTTTTTAAATTCTACCCATATAGACCCAGTTAGACGAGCCCTCTATTTTGTCCTGTTAAAGTGCAGCTGTGATATTGTCCCTGCAACTCCACCCTCCCCCAACCTTTCCCTCCCTCTCTATCTTTTCTAAAAATTCAAAACCCTAGGACATTAAACACCATTCCTCTCCCTCTCTCAACTAAGTCTCTGTAATGGCCACAACATCATGGTGCCTTGTACTAATCAATGTTCATCTCCTGTACCCATAATACTCCAAGCATTGAAATAACTCATTCCCACCATATCTGTTACTTCGCTTCTACTAGCCCTGACATCTACCTTCCTGTCCATCCCTCCACTTTCTGACCTGGTGCTCTGGTACCCATCACCCTGCCAAACTAGCTTAAACCTTCCCGAGCAGCATTAATGAACCTCCTGTCCAGGATGCTGATTTCCCTCCAGTTTAGGTGCAACCCATCCCTCTCATACAGCCACCCCTGCCACAGAAGAGGTTCCAATGATCCAAGAAACTGAAACCTTGCCCCTGCACCACTTCCTCAGCCATTCATTCATCTGTTCTACTATCCTATTCCTGCCCTGACTAGCACATGGCACCAGGAGTAATCCACAGATTACTACCGAGGAGATCCTACTCTTGATCCTCTTCTCTAAATCCTTATACTCACTGCACCAGACCTCTTCCCCCTTTCTACCCAAGTCATCGGTGCCAAAGTGCACCACAACCTCTGACTGCTCATCGTCCTCCTGAAGAATATTCTGCAGCTCCACTGAGACATCCTGTTCCTGAGCACCTGGGAGGCAACGCACCATCCTGGCTTCCCTTTTGTGGCCACAGAATCTCCTATCCATTCCCCCAACTACTGAGTCTCCTATCACTAACACTCTGCCTGGCTTTACCCTTGTCTGTGAGCCTCAGAGCCGGCCACAGTGCCACTGGCCCAGCTGTTGCTCCTGTTCCCTGTCGGGTCATTCCCCCCTCCTCCTCCCCACCACCCCCTGTGGTAAAAGGCATGTACTTATCGCTGAGGGGAATGCTTACTCCCCTTAAATCTGGTGGTCACCCACCTACCATCTGAAACCTGCACTCCAGGTGTGAACATCTCAGTAAAAGTGTCATCTTTATGTATTCAGCCTTCTGGACGATCTTGAGCACATCAGCCCCAGCTCCAGTTCCTTGACCTTGTCAGTCTGGGGCCAAAATTGGGTGAATCTCCTGCAGAAATAGTCATCAGGGAGACCATGAGGTACCCTGAAATCCCTGGATTCATAGCCTCAGAACTTTATGAATAAGCCTACCATGAGAAACCTTGTTTGACACCTTACCGAAATCCATATACACCACATCCACTGCTCTACCTTCGTCAATTTGTTTTGTCACTTGTTAGGCTCATGAGGCATGACCTGCACCTTACAAAACCATGCTTACTATTTCTAATCTGACTATATATCTCCAAATGTTTGTAATCCTCTCCAATAGTTTGCCCATCACTAATGAGTACAGGGCTACGGTAGGAAATTTTGTCACATGGTGTGAGCAGAATTATCTCCAGCTTAATGTGAAAAAGACTAAGGAGCTGGTGGTAGACCTGGGGAGAGCTAAGGTCCCAGTGACCCCTGTTTCCATCCAGGGGGTCAGGGTGGACATGGTGGAGGATTACAAATATCTGGGGATACGAATTGACAATAAACTGGACTGATCAAAGAACACTGAGGCTGTCTACAAGAAGGGTCAGAGCCGTCTCTATTTCCTGAGGAGACTGAGGTCCTCTAACATCTGCCAGATGATGCTGAGGATGTTCTACGAGTCTGTGGTGGCCAGTGCTATCATGTTTGCTGTTGTGTGCTGGGGCAGCAGGCTGAGGGTAGCAGACACCAACAGAATCAACAAACTCATTCGTAAGGCCAGTAATGTTGTGGGGATGGAACTGGACTCTCTGACGGTGGTGTCTGAAAAGAGGATGCTGTCCAAGTTGCATGCCATCTTGGACAATGTCTCCCATCCACTACATAATGTGCTGGTTGGGCACAGGAGTACATTCAGCCAGAGACTCATTCCACCGAGATGCAACACTGAGCGTCATAGGAAGTCATTCCAGCCCGTGGCCATCAAACTTTACAACTGCTCCCTTGGAGGGTCAGACACCCTGAGCCAATAGGCTGGTCCTGGATTTATTTCCTGGCATAATTTACATGTTACTATTTAACTATTTATGGTTTTATTACTATTTATTATTTATGGTGCAACTGTAACGAAAACCAATTTCCCCCGGGATCAATAAAGTATGACTATGACTATGTAAGACTCACAGGTCTATAATTCCCAGGATTATCCCTATTACCTTTCTTGAATAAAGGAATAATGTTTGCCACACTAAAGTACGTTTACACATTGTGCATTAGTTCATATCTACTTAAAGAGAAGAATGTTAAATGTAATTTTGGTGCTCATATTTACTTCAGTGTCTATTTTGTTATTTGGTAAATTTAGTTAAACTAAAAAAAAAGGGATCTAATGCTTCCCTGGCATATATGATGAATAAACTTTTCTCAGGCTTCCAATCAGGTACAGTTAAACTATATAATTTAACCCCAATCACATTAATTGTGGTATAATTATATAATTAAGGTAGATTTTACTTCATTTACAAGGAATGTTATAAAACTCAATTGCATGGAAATAAATGCAAACATCATGACCTGACAGCGTAATAACCTAAGTAATGTGGTATAGCAGCTGGTGTTTAATAAAGCTTGATATTTTTGCGCATCACAATTCCTCTTTAAAGAAAATTCTCATTTAGATTCCACTTTTCCAATTAATAATTAACTAACTCTGCTGTGCCCTCTGATAACAGAATTTACGTCCTTTTATCTGGGTAAACAAAAGTGCTTGTTAGCGAATGCAGCAATGTAATGCTGAGCCAAGCTGAGAAGTGCTAGTGGTGTGGGGAGCCCCGTTCTGCAGTACACCCTGAGTACTCAGTTAATGGCTGGCTCCAAGACACATCAGCTCCTATTAATGGACTCCATTCAAGTTCATTACTAGGACCCAGAGTGAGCTGTGTTAACCTGACAGCCCAGCAGTCTAACAAAATTATCGGCAGTCTCCTCCAAGTTAACTGTTCAGCGACCCATGAAGATTATTCAACAGAACTGATGACCCAGCTTTCAAAAAGGTTTCTGTGTTCCGCAAGAGGGAATTATAAATTAATTACAGAAAAGGAAAAAAAAGAACTTGCATTTCCATGACATCTTTCACAGAGACAGAGGCCATCCCAAAATAATTAAAGATACAGAATACTTTTGAAGTACTGTCATTGTTGAGTTGCAGAGAGTAAAATTGTATTGACCAGAACATCTGCTTTTAGCCGATATTTATCAGGATGTCTGCATTTCTACACAATAGTGCCACAACACCGGAACTTCTGAAGATACTGCTCCTTTCATAAACTTGCTTCAACATCTGCACAACTGGATCTAAAACACTGTATTCTTATTTTTTCTTTTATTCTTTTTGCAAGATATGAGGTGTCATCGATTTGGGTAAGTAGTTATTGCCCATTTTTAGACAGTGCCTCCAAGCTCAACGGCTTGCTAGCCATCTCAGGTGGCTACAAAGAGTCAATTTCCCTGCTTTGCATCAGGACTTATTTATTGAATGATTGATTGATTGATTGATTGGAGATACAGCACAGAGTCGGCCCTTCCTGTCTCTCAATTTAATCCTATCCTAATGACAGGACAATTTACAATGACCAGTTAACCTACCAACCAGTACATCTTTGTACCATAGGAGGAAACCGTAGCACCCAGAGGAAACCTTCATGGTCACAGGGCGAATGTACAACCTCTTTACTGGCAGCAGTGGGAATTGAACCTGGGTCGCCTGTACTGTAAAGTGTTATGCTAACCACTACACTCTCATGCTGCCCCTTACAGTACATCAGATATGGATGGTCAATTTCCTTCCCTGAAGCATATTAATGAATGAATTAGAATCAATGTTCCTTTCCATTCACAAGTCTACAGATAATGACGCAGACCATATAACATTAAGACAATGGACTAAATGCTGAAAAATGGGGTCAGTATAGATTAGTGAAGGTCCAAGTATTTAAAAATCTGAAGTTCATAATGCAATAAATAAGATGAAGAAAGGAAAGACAGAAGGTCCTAATGAATTAGTAATAGAACAAATTATTGCCCTTGAAGATTATGGAATTGAAAAACTTACTGATTTAATCAATGACATTTATGAGACTGGAATAATACCAGAAGAGATGAAGAATCAGTATTTATCACTCTTCCTAAGAAACCTGGAGCAATAGAATGTGAATTACATAGAACCATAAGCTTAATGAGTCATATCACCAAGATACTTCTAAGAATTTTGATGACAAGAGTTAAAAGTAAGGTGCAAGCTGAAATAGGTAAAGAACAATGTGGTTTTGTGAAAGACAAAGGGACAAGAAACACAATATTGATGTTAAGGATACTATCAGAACAAGCTATTTAAGTGCAAAAAGATTTGTTTGTTTTAACAACTGCACAAAAGCATTTGATAAAGTGAAGCACAATAAGTATTTGAAATATTTCAGAAAACTCTAGATCTAGATTTGAAAGACCTCCGCCTAATCAGAAATCTGTACTGGGAACAAACTGCCGCTCTAAGAATAGATGGAGAAGTGAGTCAGTTTACAAAAACCAAGAGAGATGTTAGACAAGGGTATGTTTTCTCCCCTGATTTATTTAATGTGTACAGTGAAACAATATTACAAAAAATAAGAGACATCTTGGGAATCAAAGTTGGCGGTGAAAACATCAATAATTTCAGATATGCAGATGACACTGTGTTAATTGCAAGTACGGAGGAAGAACTACAAAACTTTATTGATATAGTTGTTGAAGAAAGTGCAAAAATGGGTCTATCTATCAATTGCAAAAAGACAGAATGTATGGTGATATCCAAAAAGAAGGAGAATCCTACCTGCAGGCTGAGAATAAACAGGGAAGACATAAAACAAGTATAGAACTTTTGCTACTTAGAAAGCTGGGTGACATCAGATGGCAGGTGTGACATGGACATCAAAAGAAGAATAGGGATGGCAAAAGACACCTTTATGAGAATGAAGAGTATACTGACCAATACTAAACTAGGCATGACAACCCGCCTCAGAGTACTGAAATGTTACGTTTATCCAGTTATGTTATATGGCTCAGAATGTTGGACAATATCTAGCAACATGAAGAAACGAATTGAAGCAACAGAGATGTGGTTTTTGAGGAGGATGCAAAGAATATCATGGATGAAACGAATATCTAACAAGGACGTCATGAACAGAGCAAACACAAAAAGAGAAATAATGTATGAGATCATGAAAAGGCAACGTAACTTCATTGGACATGTGATTAGGAAAGAGGAGTTAGAATGCACGGTAATTATGGGAAAGATTGAAGGGAAGAAAGCAAAAGGAAGACAAAGACAAATGATGATGGAGACAGCAGCCAGAGAACTAGAAATGAATACCAATGAATTGATCCACTTGACCCGAAACAGGAGTGTGTGGGCCATGGCAGGCAAAGCTCAAACTGGGCACGGCACCTGATGATGATGATGATAGATTTGTATTTGATGGTCAACATAGGCACAGTGGGTTGAAGGACCTGCTTCTGTGTGGTATGACTCAATATCTCCAAGATCTCTTTCAACCCATGTCTTTCAGTTCACACCACAGCCAAGACAAAAGTATCAAGTAAAATTTGCACCACCCACAAATGACAATCAGTGACTACCTCCAACAAGAGAAAATCTAATTACCTACCCTTGACATTTAACAAAATTAACATTGTTCACAAACATCAATATCCCAGAGGGTCACTATTGTCAGATATTCAATTGGACCTGTCAATAAATACTGTGGCTTCAAGATCAAGTCAAAGGCTGGGTTTTCTGCAGCGAGTGACTCAACCTCTGACATCCTAAGTCTTTCCACTACCTGCAAAGCACAACTCAGGAATCTCCATTTGATTCTACCTCTGCCAACAAGAAGGACAGGGCAGCAGATTCAAGGAAACACCATGTGCTTCAGATTTCCCTCTAAGACATGTGTTATCCTGACCTGGAATTATAGTTTTTTTTTCTGTTTTTGCATGATTCTGAAATCCCTTCCTAAATAGCATGGTGAGAGCATCCTTGCTAGAATTCTATAGCACTTCAAGCTAACAACTCATTTTTACTTCTCAAGGGCAATGAGTGACAGGTAATAAATGCTGGTCTTGCCCACAAAACACATTCTACAAGACATTTAGCAGGTACGTGAATTGAGGAACATGGGCCAAATCAGGCAAATGGAGCTAGCTTGAATCAAGATCTTGGTAGGGATGGACAAGTTGAGCATGGAGACTTGCCTTGCCCACAACATACTTTTTCACAAAACATCTAGACAGGTACATGAATTGAAAAAGTTTAGAGGAATGTGGGCCAAATGCTGGCAAATGGGACCAGCTTGGATGGACATCATGGTGGGCATGAACACGTTGGGCGTAAAGCGTACTTACGTGCTGTGTTTCTCTCTGACTCTTTAAGACCATTCTGATGACTTAGTGGTCATCAGTAAGTAACACTACATTTTATTTACAGATTTATTTGCTTTGATTTAAATTCTTCAGTTGCCATTGTGGGAATCAAACACATCTTTGGATCAATAGATCTTGCTTCCAGATATTGCTCCAATTAATTATATTCCAAGTTGAAGCACCATATTATATTGCTGGTACTCACCTGTACATAATCGTTTATCTCTCATCACAGCCAGAAGATAAATGGCCAATGGATTACATTATAAGACTATAACTTCCAGTCACGTGCAGACAGAAATGGAGAAGGGTAATGAATACAGGACTGAAGGTGTTACATTTGAATGCACACAGTAGACGAAGTAAGGTAGATGATCTTGTAGCACAGTTAGAAATTGGCAGGTGTGATGCAGTGTGTATCATTGAGTCATAGCTGGAAGATCACAGTTGATGGCTTAACATCCAAGGACACACATTGTATCAAAAGACAGGCAGGTAGGCAGAGGTGCTGGGGTGGCAATGTTGGTAAAAAATGAAATCAAATCCTTAGAAAGAGATAACATATGATCAGAAGATGTAGGATCATTGTACAGTATGTAAAGTTAAGAAACTTTAAGGGTAAAAAGACATGGGGGATACAGGCCTCCGAACAGTAGCTGGGATGCAGGATACCAATTACAATGGGAGATTTTAAAAAACACATGTAAAAAGGACAATGTAACAATAGTGATGGGGGATTTCAATATACAGGTAGATTGGG
Organism: Mobula hypostoma; assembly: GCF_963921235.1. Classification (NCBI taxonomy): domain Eukaryota; kingdom Metazoa; phylum Chordata; class Chondrichthyes; order Myliobatiformes; family Myliobatidae; genus Mobula; species Mobula hypostoma. Next base: position 92,595,672 of record NC_086097.1, read on the forward strand.
CGTCAGGTTTGTGTTGGACCCAAGAGAGTGAATTTATAGAATGCCTGCACAATGGCTTTTTATAAAGCAGCTTGTGGTTGAGACCAATAGGAGAAAGGCAATTCTGGATTGGGTGTTGTGTAATGTACAGGATTTGATTAAGGAGCTTAAGGTAAAAGAACCTTTAGGAACAGGTGATCATAATATGATAGAATTCACTCTGCAGTTGTGATGGATATTCACTTTCCAGGGCCTGAGAGATTCATTCCTAACCTCAGCTTCCTAGCCCAGCAAAATGACCTCTCCAAAGAGTCAGAGTTGTTTGTGACAAAGTTAAACTTCAAGCCGATATTCCTTACTCAGCTTCCTATTGTAAACAAGAACCAGTCGTCACTTCTTAATGAAAGATGCCAGCAATAATCGGTCTGAAGTTAAAAGAACAGCTTTGCAAACAAACAGCACTGTCTATTAGTGCATAGGATACTGGCCCACAGCAGCTGATAGGCTGCTCAAGTGATACGGTTTACAAAGAGAATGACATGAGGTGTTCCGATCTACATCAGCTAAATGTAAAACAATGGGAATATGTTAATTAGCCTGCATCAAACCAGGCAAAATCAGATACATCAGTATTATAGTGGATTAAAGGGAACAAAAGAGACATGAGAAAGGAGCTGGCCAAAACTGATTGGAAGGAATTCTAGCAGAGATGATGGCAGAATATCAATGGCTGGAGTTTTTGGGAGCAATTTGGAAGGTGTGGGATAGATTCATCCTGAGGATAAAAGGAGGATGAGGCAACCGTGGCTGACAAAGGAAGTCAAAGACACCATAAATGTAAAATAGAGGGCATATGATATAGCAATAATTAGTGGGAAACTAGAGGATTGGGGAGGTTTTAAAAATCAACAGAAGGCAACTAAAAACAAAAATATTAAGGAGAGAAAATATGAAATATGCAGGTAAACTAGCTAATAATATAAAAGACGATACCAGAAGTTTTCTTTCAGATATATAAAAAATAAAGGAGAGGCGAGAGTGGATATCAGACCTCTGGAAATGACAATGGAGAAGTAGTAATTGGGTATAACTAAATGGTGGACAAGAGAAGTATTTTGCATCAGTCTTCACTGTGGAAGGCACCAGCAGTACGCCAGAAATTCGAGAGTGTCGGGAAGCAGAAGCAAGTGTAGTTGCCATTACTAAGAAAAAGGTGCTTTGGAAGCTCAAAGGTCTGAAGTCACCTGGACCAGATGAACAACACCCCAGGGTTCTGAAGGACACAGCTGAAGAGACTGAGGAAGCATTAATAGTAATCTTTCAAGAGTCACTCGATTCTGGAATGGTTCCAGAGGACTGGATAATTGCAAATGTCATTCCACTCTCAGAAGAGAAGCAAGCAAAAATCTATAAATTATAGGTCAGTTAGCCTGACTTCAGTGGCTGAGAAGATGTTAGGATCTATTATAAAGGATGAGGTTCTGGGGTACTTGGAGGCACTTGATAAAAGAGGAAAGTCAGCATGGTGTCCTTAGGGGGAAATATTAGCTGGACAGCTCTGGAGCATCAGAGGCTGTGGGATGACCCGACACAAGTTTATGAAGTGAGAGTCACTGATGGGTAAATGGTCAGAGTCCGTTTTCCCAGGATGAAAATGCAAGAGGGCATAGAGTTAAAATGAGAGAAAAAAAGTTAAAAGGAAATTTGTGAGGAAAGTTTTTTTCTTAACTGAGAGAATGTTATGTGCCTAGAACACAATGCTGGGGGACAGATAGAACAGATTGATTTAGAGGCATTAGGACATACACATGAACAGGTAGTGAACAGGGGAACACAGATCATGTATAGACATATACGATCAGCTAGATTGCTTTAATAGTTGGTGGACATGATGGCCAAAGAGTCCATTTCTGCAATGCACTCCTCTATTTTCTACATTTTATGTTCTACCATAAAACAAGTGTTAATAGTAAAATAATAAAATGACCAAGCAGAGCCAGCAAGGACTTGTGGAAAATAAATCATTTTTAACAAATCTTTTGCAATTATTTGAGGCTATAGCTAGCATACTGGATGAAGATAGAGGAGGGGAAGAATCTTACCTCAGAAAATCAAGAAGTGGAATCATTTTGCCTGATGCTAGGAAATATCAAGTGGCAGAAATCATCAAAAGATCCCATGTAGTGATGTTTGAGCCAGAGGTTAAAAGATCCACGTTACAGTGGTAATACAGTGATCAATGGGGACTTTTTCTACATGTAGACTGGGAAAAGTATTGAACAGTAATAGTGCAGGGGACAAATTCATGGAATGTATAAGAGATTGTTTTCTAGATCAACGTATTGAGGAACCAATGACAGAACCAGTTATTTTAGATGTTGTCTTAAAAAATGAGAAATAGTTCATTGAATAACTTGTACTTAAGGGATCTTTGGGGAACTGTGCTCATAATATAAAATAATTTTATATTATTATTGAAAGTGATTTTTTTCTGAATCAGGGCCTTAAATCCGAATAAAGCAAACTATGAAGGCATGATACATGTGTTAGACTATGATAAATTGAGAGACTACATTGAAAGGTGTAACAGTTAAAAAAAATTATTACATAGATTATAAACAAAACTAAATAAGAAGTTAAAGGTAGTTTGGATCAAAGGAAAATGATTTAAAATTGTCCCAGAAAATGTGATAAACCAATGATTACAAAACTTCATAGTTCAGGAAAGGAGGACCAATATTGTTAAAGGAAGGGAAGGTGGTGCGGGAGAGAAAAACACAAGGTGCATAAAGGTTTGATACTGTAAATATGTAAAAAGGAGAAAACCGCAAAAAGTAAACATGTGTCCTTCACAGTCTAAGACGGGGGAAATTATCTGTGATGTAAGGAAATGGCAGGAAATAAACCAGATATTCTATACACCTTCACAGAAAAATGTGTGAAATTCTAATTGAATAAGGAGTTCAAAGATTTACATTAGTTTAAAAAGACAATAAATGCCCAGGACAGTGTCCTTCAAACATTAAACAGAACTAATGATAACAAACAGAATTTATTTCATCCTGAACATGACTATGAGTATAAATAAGAACATTTTACAATCGTTTATAATTTTTGAAGGTTATGGCTATGGAGATGGTGGTGCATATGTATTGTTTTCCAATATTCCATGGATTTTTGTACCGTTCCCACAGATTGAAAGGAAGCAAAGGTTTCTTTTTCAAAAAAAAAGGGAGGGAAAGAGGAAAAGGGGAATAGTAAACTAATTAACCAGGCATCGATAACAAAGTTCCGAAACTTATTACTACAGAAGTGGCAATAGGGCAGTTAGCATTAAGTATCAATCTGGGCAGAGTAAGCAAAGATTTATGAAAGGGAACTCATTTTTATCATATTTGATGGTGTTTATGAGGCCATAATTAGTAGGTTAAAAAAAGACAAAAACAAATGAGCTTAGTTTACTTGGACTTTCAGAAGATCTCCTATGAGGTGTCACACCAGAGGTTATTAAACAAAGTTATACTGCACGGTACTGGGGGCAAAATACTGACATGGAACAAGGATTAACTAATGGACCACAAACAGAGACAGGAATAAGCAGCTCATCATCAGGTTGAAAGGCCGTGATCACTGAGGTGATACAGGGATCAGTATTCTAGCACAGCTGCTCACAATCTATTTCAACAGTTTGAATGAGGGATCAAGTATAATATGTTCGAGGTTGCTGATAATACAAGGTGGATGGCAGTGTGGGTTGTGAGCAGGATATAGAGAGGATTTGGTGAATCCAGGCAACCCAATAAATGTGCTAAGGCATATTATTTGGAAAAGTGAAAATCCATGTACTTCATATACTTTACTTTCTATACTAAAGAAAATAAGAATAATCTGAATGTGCAAAATAGACTGAAAACTATTGGTGTTCAAAGGGACCTGGGAGTCCTCAATCATGATGCATTGAAGGTTAATGTCCAGGAATAACAACCAATTTTGAAAGTAGACAAAATCATTATAAGATCAGACATGTGATACTCCAATTCTATAGGACTCCAGTGGCATTGTTCTCCCTTCCTAAAGGAAGAGGGGTTGCAGTGAAGGATCACTAGACTGATTCCTAGGATCACAGAATTTGTCAAATGAAGAGGTCAAACAGTCAGGAACTATATTCTTTTCAGTATTTCATCAGTAACAACACATCAAAATGACATCATTTACTGTCCAGGATTTTGGAAGATCAAGTGGTTGTGAAAGATTGTGTAGGAAGTCAACCTTTTTCTTCTCTTTTATGCTAAAATCTTGCCAAAGTGATGCACGCTCAAATCCCAGAAAATTTACAGCAGAGGAGACAGAGATTTAACTCATCATTTCTATGCTAGTTGTAAAAATAGCCATCTGTCTAATCCCACCTATATCACTTCTAGCCTTATAGGTTTTGGTTCTTCAAGTGCACTTCTAAATGCAGTACCAATGCAATGAGGGGTTTTGCTATTACCAAACTCTGAGTGACTACATTAAACCCTCCCTGCACCACCTCACCCTAATCAATCTCCCTAGTAGTTTAAACTTTTGTTTCTGACTTTGAAGGCTTAAAACGATAAAATGCTTTCTCAGACAAATGTAGAGTGCAATGAAACACTGGTGTTATCATAGGATCCAACCAACCATGCAAACAAGCCGGGTCTTTCAGAGTGAGCTGTCACACAACTAAATTCATGATCTGTTAAATCACAATGCCATTGAACAGAGCAATTTTCACAAACCAGAGATTTTGGAAATTAGGCAGAAAATATGCAAAAGGCCAATTCAAAGTTCACATTACCTAATACAATTTTGGGCTTTATCCAATTAAACCAAATTAGGTATTCATCTTCATTAAGACTTATGGATAAGATGCAAACCTGCTGAGTGTATGAATGCAGTTGTTATGATGCAGGGCTGATGTTTGTTTTGGAGGCTTGGACAAGTAATCCAGGCAGCACATGTTCAAAAAACCTCATGATGGTTCAAAAGTTCAAAGTAAATTCATTGTCAAAGTATATACATGTCACCACATAAAACCCTGAGATTAATTTTCCTGTGAGTATACTTAATAATAATCATAATAAAATCAGTGAAAGACCACAACAACCTGAGCATTCAACCAGTGTGCAAAAGACAACAAACTGCGTGAATACAAAAAGAAAAAAAAATAATAATACAGTAAATATTGACGAGATGAGATGAAGATTCCTTGAAAGTGATTCCATTTCAAAGATGGGGCAAATGAAGTTGTTCTCTTTGGTTCAAGAGCCTGATGGTTGAGGGGTAGTAATTGTCCTTGAATCCCGTGGTGTGAGTCCTCAGGCTCCTGTACTCTCTTCCTGACGGCAGTAGCGAGAACAGAGCATGTCCAGGGAGGTGGGGGTCCCTGATGATGGATACTGGAGAACTCTGATATCTGTTTAAGGGTACCTGGAATATTATGGTGAATATTAAATTGTTTGATTATCATTAAGGTTTAACTGGTATTGAGCAAGTCATATTTGGAGTCCCTATCAGGCTGGTGAGGTCTGTATATGATTCCAGACTGTTGACTCTGTGTGCTCCATAGAATTTATTGAAGAAGCTTCTTTGTTGTATCAAGGAGTAACTAGAGAGAGGCACCAACTGATGAACTTCCAGTAACACCCATATCCGAAGACAGGTGCATGTACAGGAAAGATTTAGAGAGCAATGGACCAAACACAGCCAAATGGGACTACCTTTCATGGCCCTCTTAGAGAGAAGTTGAACAGAAGGGTCTGCTTCTACACTGTATAACCCTGTGGCTCTAGGAATTAGGAAAACCAACAAACCAAATCGGGGAACATGGACATTCAGACTGGCTTTGCCAAGATGCATGAATATTAGATTATTAGATTATATTATGAGGACACACAGTCCTCTTTTACTGTCATTTAGTAATGCATGCATTAGGAAATGATACAATGTTCCTCCAGTATGATATCACAGAAACACAAGACAGACCAAGACTGAAAAACTGACAAAACCACATAACTATAACATATAGTTACAACAGTGCAAAGTAATACCGTAATTTGATAAAGAACAGACCATGGGCACAGTAAAAAAAAAAGTCTCAAAGTCTCTCGGAAGTCCCATCATGTCACGCAGACGGTAGAAGGAAGAAAAACTCTCCCTGCCATGAACCTCCGGCACGGCAAACTTGCCAATGCAGCACCCTGGAAGCACCCGACCACAGCCGACTCTTGAGTCCGTCCGAAAATGTCTAGCCTCCAACCAGCCCTCCGACACCGAGCACCGAGCACCATCTCTGCCGAGCGCTTCGACCCTGGCCCCAGCCGCCAAGTAATAGGCAAAGCCAAGGATTTGGGGCCTTCCCCTCCGGAGATTCTCGGTTGCACAGTAGCAGCGGCAGTGAAGCGGGCATTTCAGAAGTTTCTCCAGATGTTCCTCCGTGCTTCTCACGTCTGTATCCATCAAATCAGGATTGTGCATGGTACCCTACGTAACAAATACAGATATTATTCCAGGGCGGCTGTGCACTCTGCATTGTGCCGCCATCTTCTCCTTCCCTAAATATACATGAAAAGATAAGGATAAAGGAACTGGGGAAGGTAGCAAATGGAATTGAAAATGTAAGAACTAGGAATAGGAGTAGTACATCTGACCCTGCTCTGCCATTCATGAAGACTGGTCTTCTAACTCAGCTTTGTTTCAATACCATCCCCACATTTACATGATGCAATGCCTCAGGAAAGCAGCATCTATCATTAAAGATCCCTGTCATCCAGGCCCAGCCATTTTCTCACAGCTACCATCAGGCAGGAGGTACAAAACTCAAGTCCCACACCAACAGCTACTTCACTTTAACCATTCAGTTCCTGAACCAACTGGCACAAACCTAATCGCCATAGTACAGCAATGCTATGACCACTTTGATCACTTTGCAAGAAATGAACATTTTTTAAACTTATGTTCATCAATAAAAATTATGTATAATTTATATTTAATTTATACTTTTCTTGTGAATGCTGCTGTATGTTTGTCATGTACTTTACTCATGTATGTAACAATAAACCTAACTTTGACTATGCTAACATCCTGAAATCTATCAAGCTCTGTTTCCCATGAATTCGCTAATACAATTTCTGAGTGAAGATACCTCTCCCTATCACAGTCCTGATTGGCTGGACACAGGGCGGGAATTATAGATAGTTTAAGAGTGATCTGAAGATTTTAGGGCCTATTTTGGTTCAAACAGAGGCTTCAAACTTTCCCATGAAGTAGGAGGTAACTGCAAACCTGAGGGAATTTCAAAAAGCTGTAAGCTCATTATCAGCAAATGTGAAGCATTTACTGCCATTTTCAGTAAACAAAAATTGTTAACAGTAACACTTTGGAAAAGCCTACAGAAAAAAAGGGAATGCTATGATTTTGGGCTAGGGAAGCATTTAAACCAGCAACTCAATGGACTGGCTAAAAAATTGTAGAAAATATTGAGTCTATGTAAGCCTGCACCTGAGTGTTAGGTGAAGGCTTGGCCACGTTGCAGGAGGAATGAAGGACAGCAAAAAGGGTAGAGTGTTGATTTACTGGGATGCTGCCAGCTATGAGGAAATGCCAAGACTTGAACAATAGGAACATTTTTGGCATAATAGAAGGAATTATAGGTTGATGTAGTGGTGTGTATGGCAATTTGAAGGGATGGTATAGAGTTGGTAAAGATGGTTTCTAATGGTAAAGATCTAAGGAGCTCATACCTCACACCCAAGGCTTGCCTGTCTCTTTCCTAGCAGTAACGGTTCCAGTAAGCATTGCTCAGCAATGCCTCACCCACCTTGCAGAATGCGTAGTGTACTACAGGCTCTCTTTCCACTGCCTCATTGGAGCAGAAGGTTTTAACAGTACCATCACCTGCAAGGGTGCGTGCACTGGTGAAGCCAATGTTAAAGCAGCACTCCCCCAAAAACTTGATTTTTTTTTTTGAAACGTCCCGGGCAAAACAGACAGATGAATTTCCTCCGCTCCATCTGCAAAAAACAGAACTTCCCGACGGCCAAGTATTTTATTTCTGATTCCCATTCCCATTCCTACACGTCAGTCTACTGCCTTTTCTTGTGCCGTGATGAGGGCACCCTCCGTGTGGAGGAGCAACACCTTGTATTCTGTCTGGGTACCCTCCACCCTGATGGCATGAATATTGGTTTATCCTCATGTTAAAAATATTTTCCCCTCTCCCTCCCCTCTTCCACCTGCCTATCCCCCTCCCCAGGTCCCCTCCTCCTCCTTTTCCCCTCTGGTCCACTCTCCTCTCTTATCACATTCCTTCTTCTCCAGCCCTTTATCTTTCCCACCCATCTGGCTTCACCTATCACCTTCTAGTTATGCTCTTTCCCTCCCCCCCACCTTTTTACTCTGGCCTCTTCCTCCTTCCATCTCAGTCCTGAAGAAGGATCTGAGCCCAGAACCTCAACTGTTTATTCATGCTGCCTGACCTGCTGAGTTCCTCCAATATCTTGTGGGTGTTACTTGAATTTCCTTTATTATTAGGCAACATGGAAAAAATTCTCCCTGAGTTCTACCAGGGCACATCTTACAAATGCAGTAAAACATTTTATAATTTTCATTATGAATATTAATGTGCAGAGTACAACTCCACAGTATTAAACCCATTAACATTTTAATCATATCCTGCTGCCTTGTATACTCATGGCCTTTTTATACAAGTTTGAATGTCACTCTGTTTCAAAAATTCCAAATGTTTCGGGCAGAGGTAAGTTTTTTTTAACATAGAGAGTAGTTAACTGATGGAACTTGTTCCCTGGCTTGGTAGTAGAGGCAGATACATTAGGGGCGTTTAAGAATGGATGAGAAAACATGGAGGGCTCTGTGGGAGGGAAGAGTTAGATTGATCTTGGAGTAGGTTATATGGTCAGCTCAGCATTACGGGCTGTACAGTTTGATGTTCCATGTATTCAATTAACCACATGGCTTCCTACTGTTCCTTGATCCCTGCATTTTTCTAATTACTTACTAAAATGGGAAAAAATAATTTTTAAAGTGGTCTATTTCTGAAAAATAATCAAGCTTCTATGTCCCAGCAGAGGGGGGTGGGGGGAGAAGGTAAAGAATAACGAGGGGATATAGACATGTTAGTTATTGGAGGACAGCACGGAAGCTATAATAAGACAGTATACACCTTGAGGCCCTCATTGCTCAGGGGCAACCGTTGATGTTGAGTCCCAGCTGTCTATGTGATACGCAAGCCAGGGCAGTATGATACGGAGAGCAACGTGGTGCCCATGCAGTCGGCTCCCCCTCTCCATGCAGCTGATGAATCAAAAGGAAAGGGAAGGCCCCGAGTCCTCGACTTCGCCTGTTGCTCGGCGGCTGGGGCAGGGTCGAAGCGCTCGGCAGAGGATGGTGCTCGGTGCTCGGTGTCAAAGGGCTGGTCAGAGGCTCGAAGTTTTCGGATGGACTCAGAGTCCGCAGCGGTCAGGTGCTTCCAATGGTGCTGCATCGGCAGGTTTGCGGCGCTTGGAGGTTCACGGCGGGGAGAGTTTCTCCCTTCTACTGTCTGCGTGAGATGATGGGGCTATCAGGACTTGAGACTTTTTACCGTGCCCATGGTCTGCTCTTTATCAAATTACGCTATTGCTTTGCACTGTTGTAACTATATATTATAATTATGTGGTTTTGTCAGTTTTAGTCATGGTTTGTCCTGTGTTTCTGTGATATCATTCTGAAGGAACATTGTTTTTAATGCATGCACTACATGCATCAACAGGTTAGCTCACAAAAAGAAAGTGAAATCCTATTTCCAAGCACGACCTTAGATCAGGGCTTCCCAATCATTTTTTGGCATTAAGCAAGTAGTCTGTGGATCCCAGCTTGGGATCCTCTGCCTTGGATGGAGTGGAGTCAGTACAACTTGTTTGTGTCTTCTGTTTGCACTGAGAGAGAAACTTTCAATGTCTGCTTCGATTCCCACTATGTTGTTCCAGAGCCATAACTTTCTGGTTTAACAGCAAGCTCGGCCTGAGCTTGTCCACGATTAACATGATCTATTGCACCTGGTTTTGAAGTGAGCAGATTCAAAGATGTGACTTTCATTCCTCACTAATCATTGAGATAGAAAACAGAGGATGATAGTAGAGGTAAAGCATTAAGCACCCAAGTGAGGTGCATAATAGCACCAGGAGACGGCATGCAGGGAAATGACACAGACAAGGCTGGAGCAGTGTTGAGTATATAAATACAGGTAAAATTACAATTGCACTCAGAAGGCACAGAAACGTTCAGAGCAAACGGGACATCCATACTAGATTTATAAATCTGGAATGCTCTGGATAAAGTGGTGCTGGAAGCAGATTAAGTAATATCCTTCAAATCGGAATTGGATGCACGTTTAAAGAGCAAAGGTTTAAAGGTTTTTCAAGGAAGTGCAGGGAAATGCAGGGAACAAATTGGCAGCCACGATGGGCCGAATCCTGCCCATGACCAGATGTTAAAAGACACAAAGAGATCTGGCTTTTTGTTTTCTCACAAACAGCTGATGGGGTCAAGGGATTGGGAAAATAGAATGCAACTAATGCGTTTTCGCAGCAGGAGTGCAAGGATTGAGATCCAGCTGCATCTACATTCCTCGGGCAGATCCTGAATGAGGGAGAGCAGCATTGGCACTGGGAATGCATCAGCCCATGGCGGCTTTCCATAGAGGTTGCAAGGAAGTACCTTCCATGTACATTACGGAACGAGGCTACACGGCAGATGTTGAGAAAAGATACATCTGTAATTTTTGAACGTTCTAACTCAAGCAATCCAAAATTAGTGCAGAGAAAACCTCATTGTTTGGATCAACTGCAGGCTGCCCATTTCCTTGAAACTATTCCACCATTCAAATAGATTGTGATTGAGGAATGCCTTAATCCTTCAGCTGGCCTTAAACCCCCTTAACAAATAAAATCTCAGCAGCGTCAGTTATTAAACTCTCTGACAAACACCATGGTTTTCTAAGAAGTGAGGCCTTTGAGAAGGACGATGCTTCCGCAAGCTGAGAGGCCTGCATCTGATTTTAATCTCATAGATACTTGCAATGGAGCCCCACATCTCCCTACCCACCCTTGGATTCACATAGGGATCTTGGGGTCCGGACCTTGGCTCTCTGAAAGTGACCATGCACGTAGATAGGGTGCTTAAAAAGGCATATGGCATGCTTGCCTTCATTGGTTGGCCACTGAATATCAGAATCAGGTTTATTTTTGCTGGCACACATGAAATTTGTTGTTTTGTGGTAGCAGTACAGACCAAGACATAAAAAATACTATTGCTTATAAAAATAAATAATAATGCAAAAGAGGAATAGAAAGGTAGAGTTCATGGACTATCCAGAAATATGATGGGGAAGGTCAAGAAACTGTTCCAAAAATGTTGAGAGTTGGTATTCAGGCTCTCTGTACCACCTCCTTGATGGTAGTAATGAGAAGAGGATGGTAGGAGTCCTTAATGAGGCACTGTTTTCTGAAAATGCCTTTGATGTTGGTGAGGGCGATGCCTGTGATGGAGCTGTAGAGTCTACAACCCTCTGTAACCTCTTCCGATCCAATGCTTTGAAGCCTCTATACCAGACTGTGATGCAACCAGTCAGAATGCTCTCCAATAAACATTCATAGAAATTTTCAAGAGTCTTTGGCGATATCCTCCATCTCTTCAAACTCCTTATGAAGTACAGTCATTGAGGCAACTCACCCTGCTCGTTTTGGGACATCGGTGTAATTGGTGGCCTTCTGAAGCGGGTGGCAACCCTGGACTGTAACAGCAAGAGATGGAAGATGACCTTGCTCAGCTCTGCCTATTTCTCAGCACCCTGCCCGGTACACCTCAGATACCTGACGCCTTGCCAGGATACACCCTCTTGAAAGATGTTCTGATGTCAGCCTCCTAGACAGAGGTCACAGGGTTGCTCAATACTGTGGGGATTGACACAGGAGTAGTGTTATTCTCTCTTTTATGCATGCTTTAAAACTTTCAAACCTAACAGCATAAATGGCAGAGATGCTTCCCTTCCTGATGAGCTCAACATCAGGGAGTGAAGCGTCTCCTGCCATTTATACTGCCCGGCTTCACCTTCTAGAAAGTAAAAGCATTTCCGAGGGTAGAAATGTCAAGAGCGTGTATTGAAGGTAAGAGGGAGAAGGTTTAAAGGAGGTGTGCATAGGTAATCTATTTTTTTATGCAGTGGTGTCCAGAACTGGCTGCCAAGGGTGTTGGTGGAAGAAGAGATGATAATAGCATTTAAGAGGCAGTTGGGAACACAGATATACAGGGAATGGAGGGACAGAGACTATGTACAGGCAGATGAGATTTACCTTAATTTAGCATCATGTTTAGGGCAGACTTTGTGAGCTGAGAGAACTGTTTCGGAGCTGTTTTATGTTCTACAAATCCTTGAATGAGCGTGAAGGCATCTATTAACATCTGTAATCCGTGTTTGCAATTTAACACATTGACACAACTGCGCTTGTACATTGTGGACCCCTTAGTAGCGATGGCCTCACTGTTTCCATCACAGCTCCTAATTCCGAGAGTAAGGAGGCTGAATTCAAAGTCTGAGATCAGCACAACCCATTCCAGCTGACACCTTCCCAATCAGTAATTTGATGATATTACGTCACCATATAATTGAAGATGTACTTTTCAACGCAAGAGCAAGACCTGGGAACTAGCACTTCATTGCTTTAAAATGTCTCCTAAAGCGAATGCACCGTGGCCAATGCCGCAGCTGAACTGACAGCCATTGTGCTCAGCTCTGACAGCTGCAGGGTCCGCGTCCGTGGATACGAAGCTTGCTGGCTAGTTATTTGTGCTCGTCTGCTTTGAATGTGTTTGCAAAATGCAGCTGAGGCTTCTGAGGCCGCCTGTCAACTTTAGTCTAGATTTGTTAATTTTCCAGGATTGCCTCAAGCTCTCTATAAGTCAGAGAGTCAAGGTCGGAGAGATATTCCAGGGAAATAGGTCCTCCAGCAAACTATAAACCACCCAGTTACACTAATCCTACCCCGCAGTTACACTGATCCTACCCTAACCCATTGTATTAACACATAAGCCACCGGGTGAGTGGAACACCCTGCCAGGTGTGGTGGTGGAGGCAGATACATCAGGGACATTTAAGATAGGCACATGGATGATGGGAAGATGCAGAGCAGTGTAAGGAGGGAAGGGTTAGATTGATTTTACAAGTAGGTTAAAGGGTCAGCACAACATAGTGGGCTGTATTGTATTATTCTATATAATCCCACATTAACCAGAACATGCCAACTCATTGCTGCTGCTACCCCAATTTGCATCAAATTCCATTCACCCATCAGTGCCCTGCAGTTGGTCCCTACCCAATAAAAGACCCCATCCTAGTTCGAATCCCTCCTTGGTCTCAAAGTGCCCAATTTCACCAGCCCTATAACCCTTAGATATCTCCCTACCCTCGCCCACCACCACCCACATGTGGTCCTCCCAATTATCCTCAGATATAATTACTCCACCACGAAGTCCATGGACCCCTTGTTCAATGCTATTGGTCCATGGCAAAAAAAGGCTGGGAATCCCTGCTTTAGATGGTTAGGATTTAAGCTCTCAAGTTCTCTCCTTAGACCTCTCTGTTGTAATGTGACCATTATAAAAGTAAGTTAATACTAATTAGGATAATGGGGGGGGGGTTACTTCCGTTATTTTTACTTCTAGTGTGCTCTGTATATAGTGTTCCTGCCATGCCGTACGGGTTGTGAAAGCCTCTGTATATACATAACGGTTTGACGTTCGAGATAAAGTTGTTTCTTTGGGCATGAAGTTGTTGAGTGTGCCTTTTTCAAAGTAGAAGTTACCACATATTTTTGGCGACAAGGTAAACTGGTTTTGTGGACGTGTCGGCACTTTTCGAACGGGAGCAGCAGCGCCGATAGGGGCCTCACGTTCAGATGGCTACGTTTGGGACTATCGTTGAACTTGTGGAAGTAATGGAGGACTGGCCGGAGTATGAGGAAAGGTTGGGACACTTTTTCTGTGCTAATGGAATTACGGAGGAGGCTAAGAAGCGCTCTATTCTTCTGAGTGTGTGTGGGGCGAAGACTTATAGGCTATTAAGGAATTTAGCCTCACCGCGGAAACCGGGGACATTCCATATGACGAACTGATCAAGCTCGTGGGGAACCACTACAATCCGAAACCTTCTGTGATAGTCCAATGGTGTAAGTTTCACAGCCGTTTCAGGAAGCCAGGTCAGTCTGTGGCCAATTTTGTGGCAAAGCTTCGGCAGCTGTCGGAGCATTGTGATTTCGGAGCGGTGTTGAATGACATGCTCCGTGATCGATTGGTATGCGGCATTAATAATGACGGCATGCAACGCCGCCTGTTGGGGGAAACCCCACCGTTGACTTTCAGGAAAGCCTTAAAGATTGCCCAAGGCATGGAGATGGCTGTTAATAATGTCAAGGATATCCAGAAAGGACATGGGGGTTGCAGTCGGCGGCAGTGCACCAAGTCGGGAGGGAGACTGGTAAACAGGCAAAGCGGGTGGAATGTTTCCGGTGTGGAGGGACGCACTATGCAAATGATTGCAAATTCACTGACAATGTCTGCTATGCTTGTAGCAAAAAGGGACATTTAGCTAAAAAGTGCAGAAGTTCAAAGGGTAAGATGAAGCCTGGGCAGCGGAAACCTCAACAGGGCTCAGGCAGCCACACACCATCTAGAAGAAGCAGATGAAGAGGCAGCGTGTGTCTACAACATGTTTGCAGTGGAAACAGATGAGGAACCACCTGAACCATATTATGCCACAGTCACTGTCAGGGGAAAGGACATTAAGTTTGAGATTGATTCAGGGGCTACTGCATCGGTCATTAGTGAAGAGACCTTCAGGAGGACATGGGGGTCCAACCTGCCTCCCATTAGACCATCAAAGCTCAAACTTAGGATCTATACGGGGCAGCCCATACCTCATTTATGGGTGTTATATGTGGACATTTCAGCCGGGGGTCAGAAGGCTGAAGCCAGGCTAGTGATAGCTAAGGGCAGGAGAGACTGTGTTTTCATTGGAGAGGCTGTCAGAGACACCTGTAAAGGTGACCCAGATCAGGCAGTGGACAGAGAGGGACCCAGTCCTGTCCCAAGTCAAGACTTTTCTTTTACAAGGTTGGCCCAGAGTCCTGGAAGGAGAGGAACTGAGGCCTTATGCCAAACGCAAGACAGAACTCAGTCTGCAGAATGGCTGCATTTTCTGGGGGGCGAGGGTCAAGGTGCCTCCCCCGGCCATTCACAGATTGTGGAGGAAATTCATGAGACTCACCCAGGGGTGTCTCGAATGAAAAGCCTTGCAAGATCCTACGTTTGGTGGCCAAGAATGGATCAGGATCTGGAGAACAAGGTAAAATCATGCACGCAATGTCAGACTAATCAGAATATGCCACCACCAGCTCCTTTGCACTCATGGGAATGGCCAGACCACCCCTGGCCTAGGCTACATTTGGACTTTGCTGGCCCTTTTCTGGGGCAGATGTTTCTTGTAAAGGTAGATGCGCATTCTAAATGGATCGAAGCTCACATCATGAGCAACATCACATCCCCCTCAACCATAGACAAACTCAGGCAAATGTTTGCAGTCCACGGGTTGCCTGACACTCTGGTCACTGATAATGGCCCGACGTTCACCAGTGAGCTGTTCAGTGAGTTCATGCAGCAGAATGGCATTTGTCAAATTCAGACGCCCCTTTCCACCCAGCATCCAGTGGTTTGGCTGAGCGGGCTGTTCAGACAGTGAAGGAAGGCTTGAAGCGGATGACAGGGGACTCTCTTAGCATTCGGCTTTCACGTTTCCTGTTTAAATACCGCCTCACGCCACAGACTACGACTGCCCGCACTCCAGCAGAGATGCTGATGGGGCATAAATCCAAGTCAAGATTGGACCTACTGTGCCGGACATGAAAGCAAAAGTGAGACAGACTATGGTGGAAGCATGTCCACCAGTGACTTTGCCAGAGGGCGAGACGCTGGCAGAGGGGTCGGGGTCCCCTAAGGAGGATGGACATTCTCACACAGACACACAGACCCCTCTCATGCCCCCAAAACACCCTCACCTGCTGGGTCACCAGGGGTAGTGCACAGATCACAGCGCACTCGTAAGCCTCCTGACAGACTGAATCTTTAATGGGACAGTTTTTTTTTATTGTTGTTAGATTGAATGTTGAATCTGTCATGTTTTCCAGATGTTTTGTATTGGTAAACTGTTGCTGAGATATTAGTATAAGTTTTCAGGGGTACGCAAGTTAATAACACCACTGTTTTTATTTCCTAGTTTTTTTTTACATTTGGGGAATGTTGGATTTTAAAGGGGGAGAAGTGTTGTAATGTGAGCATTATTAAAAGTAAGTTAATACTAATTAGGATAATGGGGATAAAAATGGGGATAAATAGGATAAAAAGAACTTCCGTTCTTTTTACTTCCAGTGTGCTTTGTATGTGGTGTGCCTGCCATGCCGTACGGGTTGTGAAAGCCTCTGTATATACATAATGGTTTGACGTTCGAGATAAAGTTGTTTTTTTGGACATGAAGTTGTCGAGTGTGCCTTTTTCAAAGTAGAAGTTACCACACTCTCCTGCCTCAATAATACCTGTGAAGCATCTAGTCAGGACTACTATGCAATGGGATGGCTTATGTGTTTCACAGTACCCCCTCTGACTCACCCACCCCTTATCTTTACATTGGTTTTGCACTTGCTTAAAAACTTCTAACTCTAACATTTTCCAGTTCAAATGCGAGGTCATTAAACTGAAATACCAAGCTTTATGGCCTTGTCCCACAAATTCAGGAATCTACTAAGCATTGCCAGTACTGTGCTTTTTATTCACGTCACAGGGTCTCACAGACTGCTGACTTGTACTTAACTCTTCTCACTACCAATTCAACAGTGCCACCTGCTGAATTTGAGGAAGGCAGCCTTAGAAAGATCAAAGTGGGGACATTTAAACCAAAATTTATGGAATTAATATTACAAGAAATAATTTGTATTTGCATAGTATCTTTTACATCCTCAGCATGTCCCAAGGCAGTATAGCAAGTATATTTTTAAATTACACCTTCAGTAATATAGAAAATAATTCAAGAATTCATGAGGATATGATAATTATTAATTAATTAATGTTTCTCAGAAGAACAAATATTGGCCAGGACCCCAGATAAATTTAACTCCTATACAAAAACACCTTTTGGTTCCTCATGGTTTATCTTCATGTGCCTGCTCCCACCCCACACTGCTAGAAATGTATCCTTCTCTGAAACATATTCAGCGACTAGGTCTCCACAGCTTTCTGTGGTAGAGAATTCCACAGGTTCACTACCCATAGAGTTAAAAAAAAAACGTAGATCTTTTTTTCATTCACAAAGACTGATGGTACCTTAGTGTAACCTTTCAACTGAAGGTAATCTATCCTCAGGACTACACGGGACAATCGATCTGGGTTTTTGGAATCTGGAGAGAGTGCTTCACTGAGCCAGGGTTGACACACATCTCCCCAGACAGAGACACCAGAGACATCTCAGAATTGAGATGTGAGAAGTAATATAGGAAGAGACAATGTAAAGCGAAAGATATAATCTAGACCTGAGGTGCAGTAGCAAATAATTGGCTGCACATTACTGGCAAGACAACTTGAGAAAATTGTTGAAAAGGCAAACCAGTTTCTTGGCTCTCCAAACAAAAGAGTACAAAGTTAAGGAGCGCATGCCAAATCTCATCAGTTTACATTAAACTTTTAAAACTCCGTGGAACTTGTATTAAATATTTATAACCCACTGGAACTTATGCAAAACCTTTACATCTCATTGGCAAGGATTAAATCAGTTTACTATTGTCACACATACATTGGAAACCCTTAGACTGTGACATCCAGGCAGATCATTCCACACGCAAGCACATCGAGATAGGAAAAAGGAAACAGAATCCAGAATATATTGTTGCAGCTACAGAGAAAGTGCAAAGCAGGTAGAAAAATAAACTGCCCCTCAGCCCAGTGGGGAAGAGAGAATGACCTAGGGATGGAACGGGTCCTTGAATGGGTTCTGGCTGCTTTCCCAAGGAAGGAGGAAGTGTAGACACTGTCAATGGAAAGGAGACGAGTTTGCCTGATGGACCGGGCTGTGTTCATAATTCTGTACAATTCCTTGCTAGATGGCAGAGCAGTTGCCATACCCAGCTGTGATGCATCCAGATAAGTTGTTTTCAAGGTGCATCTGTAAAAACTGGTGAGGGTTTTCAGGGACACATTTCCTTAGTGTTCTGAGGAAGTAGAAGAGCTAGTGCGTTTTCTTGGCCGTGGTCGTGAATGTGTATTAGACTGTAGTATTGTGTCAATGTTGGGCACTGGGAAGGATATCATGGCCTCAGAAAGGGTGTGAGCAGATTTATTTGAATGGAATTAGGGATGAGAAGGACAGAATAGCAGTGGGATACAAGGAAGGATCACACTTTAAGATCAAGCATAAGTATACACATGCAGTTTTTCTCCGTAAAGATATGGCAGTAATAATTTTGTACACATTTATAGCAAGTGTATTAGATAAACTTGATTAATCTATTTAAGGTTTGGTGCAATTCAAAGAGATTCCCCACCAATAATACTTGTGTTCTAAACAGGGTAGATATCCGAGCCCTGATGAATTGCTAATTAGAGTGCTGAGCTCTGGGGTAAGTCACACTAGTTGAACTGTGGTTCGATCGATCGCTGGGTAAGGATATCGTGTTAGTCCAGACCAGCAGTGACGTAACTGAAGTCGTGCTACCTGATAGAATCGGGACATGCAGAGATGATGTTGAAGTCCAAAGATGGATTTCCACAATCCAAGCCACAGAGGACACCCCTTTCAGAGAAAGGTCTCAATGGTTAGCACTAGCAGAGATAGAGGATGTTTGGCAGCATCTGTTGAAACTAAAGGAAGCTAGAATTATCACAGAGTCCCTTTGCATCACCCATAGTGGTGGTGAGGATGAAGAATGGGAAGGTACAAATGTGTGTTGACTATCTGACACTGGACCGACGCACTGTCCCCGCCCAGTATACTGTTCCACTGCTCTGGCCTGACTGAGTGGAGCAAAATGGTTCAGTGTGTTGGACCTAAGGAGTGAGTATTATCAGATACCCATGAGCAAAGTTAATAAAGAGAAGTCAGCATTTCTATGTCCACTTGAATTCTTCCAGTTTGAAAGAAAACCCTAGGGCATATCAAGAGCACTGGCGACTATCAAATGTGTCATGGAGAAGACTGTTGGGGACATGAACTTGTCTGAGGTACTGGTGTACTTGGATGATGTCATAGTGTTCGGATCTACACTGAAGGAGCAGGAGATGAGGCTACTGAAAGTGCTGGACTGCCTGAAAGCTGAATGGTTAAATCTGTCACTGGACAAATGCCAGTTCTGTAAGACGTCAGTCAACTACGTCAGGCACAGTGTCTCACAGGATGGAGTAGGTAAGGATCTGTCCAAGATATGGATGGTAACCACATGATCAAGGCCCAAGAATGTGATTCCCTAAACTATTCCTTGGATTCTGTGAGTACTACCAGAGATTCATGAAGGACTACTCCAAAGTATGCCACTTTGAATCAGCTTCTATGTAGTTACCCTCCCTTGGGGAAGAAAGGGAGGAGAACGAAAGAAGGAGGTAAAGTCTATTTCAGCCCTTTGGAGCCTTTTGGGGAAAGATGGGATGCAAGATGTGAAGAGGTCTTTCAGCTGCTGATAGAGTTGCTGACTAAAGCATCTGGTTGGCCTTTGCAAACCCCCAGTTGCTTTATGTGCTCCATGCCAATGCCAGCCGTGAGGGCTTAGTGGGTGCTTAACTTCCTTACCACAAATTAACTCCCCTTCAACCCTTTTATTTCTTTGACCGAAGTGCATGATCATACACTTCTTGACACTGTATTCTGTCTGCCAATTCTTTGCCTATTCTCCTAATCTAAATTCTACTGTAGCCAACAGGAATTCTGCAGATGCTGGAAATTCAAGCAACACACATAAAAGTTGCTGGTGAACGCAGCAGGCCAGACAGCATCTCTAGGAAGAGGCGCAGTCGACGTTTCAGGCCGAGACCAGTCCTGACGAAGGGTCTCGGCCTGAAACGTCGACTGCACCTCTTCCTCGAGATGCTGTCCGGCCTGCTGCGTTCACCAGCAACTTTTATGTGTGTTTCTACTGTAGCCTCTCTATTTCTTCACAACTATCTGCCCCTCCAGCTATCTTCATATCATCTGCACACTTTGCAACAAAGCCATCAATTCCATCATCCAAATCATTGACATATAATGTAAGAAGAATCAGTCCCAACACAGACCCCTGTGGATCACCATTAGTCACCGGCAGCCAAGCAGAAAAGGCTCCCTTTATTCCCACTCTGCCTCCTGTCAATTAGGCACCGCTTTATCCATGCTAGAGTCTTTCCTGTAATACTATGGGCTTGTAGCTTGTTAAACAGTCTCCTGTGTGGCACCTTGTCAAAGGCCTTCTGAAAATCCAAGTACACAACATCAACTGATTCTCCTTTGTCTATCCTGTTTGTTACTTCTTCAAAGAATTCCAACAGATTTGTCAGGCAAGATTTTCCCTTGAGGAAACCATGTTGACTACATCTTATTTTATCACATGCCTCCAAGTAGCCTGAGACCTCAACCTTAATAACTGACTCCAAAATCTTCCCAACTACTGAGGTCAGATTATCTGGCCTAGTTTCCTTTCTTCTGCCTCTTTTTCTTTGTAAAGAGTGGAGTGTCATTTGCAATTTTCCAGTCTTCTGGAACCATTCCAGAATCTAGTGATTTTTGAGAGATCATTACTCATGCCTGCACAACCTCTTCAGCCACCTCTTTCGGAACTCTGGGGTGTAGGTGACATCTGGTTCATGTGGCTTATATACCTTTAGACCTTCCAGTTTCCCAAGAACCTTCTCTCTAGTTATGGTAACTTCACACACTTCATGCCCCTGTCACCTGGAACTTCCACCATACTGCAAGTGTCTTCCATAGTGAAGACAGATGTAAAATACTTATTCAGTTCATCTCCATTACTACTTCGCTGGCATTGTTTTCCGGCAGTCCAATATCCACTCCTGCCTCTCTTTCACACTTCACGTATCTGAAGAAATTTTAGGTATCCTGATACAATCTTTGCTCATTGGACTACGGTTTCCTTTACAAATAATGTATTCATCTATTCCATGTATAAGGTCAATCCTCTATGGGTTCTGTCTATACTTCTTGCAGCCAGTGTAATCAAAGACCCCACCACCCCCCTCACCCCGGCAATCCTCTCTTCTCTCCCCTCTCATTGGGCAGAAGACACACAAACCAGAACAGACCATGCTCAAGGACAGATTCTATCACACTGTTATCTGATTCATGAATGGACCTCTTGTACAATAAGATGGACTAGACTTCACAATCTACCTCGTTATGATCTTGCACTTTATCGTTTATCTGCACTGTACTTTTTCAGTAGATTTTATACTTTATTCCTCATTGTTACTGCTTTACCTTATTCTAGCTCAATGCACTGTGCAATGATTTGATCCGTATGA
This sequence comes from Mobula hypostoma, assembly GCF_963921235.1. NCBI lineage: Eukaryota > Metazoa > Chordata > Chondrichthyes > Myliobatiformes > Myliobatidae > Mobula > Mobula hypostoma. The sequence continues at coordinate 92,617,269 of NC_086097.1, forward strand.
ACAGTATATAAGACAAGTTTTTTGTTGTATTTTGGTACATGTGACAATAATAAACCAATACCCAATCTCACTTTTGAGGGCATGCCACTTAAAATAGGATAACACATAAAATGGACTTATTTGCTGCCAAGCAACCCTCTCCAAACACCACCAGAGGTCAGTAAAGTATTGATAATAAGAGACACTAGCAGTTCCATAATTGACAAAGTCAAAAGCCTTTATTTCAAGTCACAGATTTGGAAGAGGTACAGTGGGGAACAGTAACATCACTCTCACCCTTTTGGATTTTCTCCTAGACTGTCTCTGAGGGTTGTTGAGAATAAAGCCTAGCACTGACAATAGTAAAACCAGAGAAATGAGTGGTTAATATTCAAACAACAGGAATTCTGCAGATGCTGGAAATTCAAGCAACACACATCAAAGTTGCTGGTGAACACAGCAGGCCAGGCAGCATCTCTAGGACAACGTCGACTGTACCTCTTCCTAGAGATGCTGCCTGGCCTGCTGCGTTCACCAGTAACTTTGATGTGTGTTGGTTAATATTCAAATCTTTGCTCAGCCAGCAAAGTAAACTCCAATTATCCATAAATTTAAGAGCAGGGAGCACTGGCAAAAAAAAATGTCCTTCTTGAAGATGTTATCCTTGACTGTTGAACCTGCAGTAAGCTTGCATCATGTTAAGTCACCCATTCTTACTATCTGTGCTAAAGAAGTCTCCATCATTTTTGGTATCCCTAGTGCAAGGGCATTGTTCAGTGAGTCATTCCTCATCACAACTTTGTTGTTGAGTCTTCAGTGGAGAAAAACGCCCCACATCTGGAAGTGTTGGGAATCTGGTTCAGAGAATCTGGTATACGTGGCAAAAATTGATTGGAGTGGATAGCCAAGGTAAAACAAAAATTGAGCCCAGGAGAACAGTAACTCCTCTTGTTGGTAAACAGAGAAATGGTCATCAAGTGCAAGGTGTGCACAGTGTTGCTGGATGTGGCACCATAACCTGCTGCTGCATTGTGACAGTCATTTAAGCTATTTTCCACTTCATCTGGAGATTCAGGATGGAGCATGTCCAACAGGTTATAACATACAAGTCTCCAGACAACAGAGGAAGCTCTCCTTCGCCTAGTTTTTGGAAAATCAGATCACTCTTCGATCCTGCTTTTACCGATGTACAGGCAGAAGCTGAAACAAGAGATGGCCATAGTTAAAACCATCCACTGTTGGTCCCACCAATCGGTCTCCATGCTGCAGGACTGTTTCAATGATGCTGACTGGAATGTTTTCCATGATGAGGATGCCTCCAAGTTCATGAATAGAGTCACGTGCTTCACCTGGAAGTGCATCAATGATGTTGTCCCCCAGAAGTCAGTCAGGGTCTTCACGAACCAGAAACCCTGGATCAATTGTTCCACTTCCACACGACACAGAGCTTACACTGCCAGCAATCAGGAGGAGCTCAAGAAAAGCAGCTACGATCTGCGCAAAGCTATAAAGGCTGCGAAACAATACAGGGTCAAGATTGAGTCAAGAGTCACTACGAACAGCACACGTGACTTGTGGCAAGAGTTGCATACCATCAAAGCCAAATGTAATGATGCCGCCAACATCATGGCCTCTCTCCCAAATGTGCTGAATCACTTTTACTCTCAGTTCAATGTCACTAACTCTGAGCCTCCGAGGAAAGCCACCGCTACAACCTGCAACCTGGTCATCTCTGAGGCTGAGGTATGCAGATGTTTCCAACAAGTGGACAGTCACAAGGCTGCAGGACAGGACAGCATCCCAGGGCAAGTACTCCAGATGTGCGCAACACAACTGACAGGTGTGTTTACAAACATTTTTAATCTCTCCCTCTCCCACTGTAGAGTGCCCTCCTGTTTCAAATTATCCACCATTGTTCCTGTACCAGAAAAGACCGAGGTAACACATCTCAACGACTGGTGCCCTGTTGCACTCACCTCAACAATAAGCAAATACTTAGAGATGCTGGTCAAGGACTACATCCAAGCTGGACTCAATAGCCACTACTCTACATACCGTCCGCACACATTTAAGAAGGATGCTTATGTGAGAATGCTGTTCTTGGACTACAGTTCAGCATTCAGCACCATCATTTTCTCCAGGCTCGACAGGAAGCTCAGAGACCTCAGACCTGACCCTGCCTTGTGCAGCTGGATCCGGGACTACTTATCAGATCACCAGCAGGTGGTAAGAGTGGGCTCTCTCACCTCCAGTCCTCTGACTCTCAACACAGGAGCCCCTCAGGGCTGTGTACTAAGTTCCCTCCTTTACTCCCTGTATCCCTATGACTGGGTCACTGCCCACAGCTCTAATCTGCTAATTAAATTTGCCGACGACACTACACTACATTGATTGGCCTAATCTCAAACAATAACGAGGTGGCCTACAGGGAAGAAGTCATCTCTCTGACACAGTGGTGTCAAGAAAACAACCTTTCCCTCAATGTCGCAAAAACAAAGGAGCTGGTTGCGGATTACAGGAGGAATGGAGATGGGCTAACCCCTATTGACATCAATGGATCTGGGGTTGAGAGGGTAAACAGCTTTAAGTTCTTCGGCATCCACATCACCAAGAACCTCATGTGGGCTGTACACACCAGCTGTGTGGTGAAAAAGGCACAACAGCAACTCTTTCATCTCAGGTGGTTGAGGAAGTTTGGTATGGATTCCCAAATCCTAAGGACTTTCTACAGGGGCACAATTGAGAGCATCCTGACTGGCTGCATCACTGCCTGGTATGGGAACTATACCTCCCTTAATTGTAGGACTCTGCAGAGAGTGGTACGGACAGCCCAGAACATCTGTAGTTGTGAACTTCCCATAATTCAGGACATTTACAAAGACAGGTGTGAAAAAAGGGCCCGAAGGATCATTGGGGACCCAAGTCACCCCAATCACAATCTATTCCAGCTGCTACTATCCGGGAAACATCGCAGCATAAAAGCCAGGACCAGCAGACTCCAGAACAGCTTCTTCCATTTGGACCTTTGTGCACAACTTATCCTTCATAGAAAATTTGCTGTGGAGAAACAACTTCTACTACAAATGCATCCGGCAGTGGTCAACACAGAATGACTCTGATTTATTGGCAGTTCCCAGGGACTCACACTGATATAAACATCAAGTGATGCTCGGAGGTCAACAACTCAGTGAAGGATGCATTTTGGTTTTCTTGAAACATGTTGGACTCACAGTGTAAGGAGATGGCAAGAAGGGAAGGCTGCCAACTGGCACAGTATGAGCTCAGGGATACAATGAAGGTCAGTGCAGCAAAAGTTTTATGGACAAGGACCACAATCTTACATCCTCCTGCCACTGAGCATCGAGGGGCTGGTCCCTGTTTCTTTTCACAGATGAATTATTGAAAGAGAAAACACAAGCAACAATAATTCATTATAAATAGAAGATACTGCTATGATGACACAATTAACATAAAGAAAGCCTTACTGATGTTCTCCAGAATTGCAGCTGCTGCAGAACAATAAATTTCATTTCACATAAGTCAGTGATAATAAATCAGATTCTGATTGTTTTGTAGCAACACACAAAGGAAATGGAAAAACCCAAGTCAGGTTGCATCTGTGGAGGGACATGAATAATCAATGTTTTGGGTCAAGACCCTTTATCAGGACTTGATGAAACACCAAGTGTCCATTTCTCTCCATAGATGCTGCCTGAACTCCTGAGTACCTCCAGCTCCTTTGTGTGTTATTAGAGACTTCCAGTCTGTCATGTCTCCTAATTGTATTGTAGTTTATGCAGATATTTTTATGAAAAGGTTTATTTTTGAAACAAAAAAATTATGGAACCAAATCTTATGCTATTTAGAGTTATTAGAACAATGACCAAATAATTAGCCAAAGAAGAGGGTTTTAAGAACCACCAAAGTAGGAAAAAGAGACAAAAAGGGCTTTAAGAAATAGATTTCCTCAAACAGCCTAGCCTGTTGAGGGCACTGTTCTCAATGATATAGTGATTAATATTGCAGATTCAAAGTACATTTGTTATCAAAGTATGTATGCAGTAGAGATACATACTGTCTGTAGTTCCCCAACGACAGCCATGAAACAAAGGCAGCTATGGAACTTGCTCAAAAAAAAATCAACACACCCCCCCATACATGAAAAAAGTCATGTAAAACGGCAACAGAAGAGTGAAAAACACAAAATCGAAAGTCTAGGCATATTCATTTCAGCTCAATGTCCGTTATCTGCCAGCCGTCCTGATTCAAAGTTGCCCAAAATAGCTGCAAAAAAGAGGAGCAACCAAAAAACCAGAAACACATCATAACATGAACTACAGAGTCCAATCCACAAACCACATTGATTAAACCTTGCCTGAGACCCAGAACTCCAGCACTACCTTTCGACAGAATCGAGGGAAAGAGAGACCATTCAAACACATTCCACTGGGAGCAGCGAGCATGAGAGAGACCGTCACACACAGACACCTTCATCTGGCAGCAATGAGCAAAGGGCTGGTAGACTGCGCTGAACACCCGCTGGCTTTCCACAGATAATCTAAAGGCCACAACTCATAGAGCTCAAAGAGCTCAGAATTTTAAAGGACTACAAGAGTTTAGAGATAGATGTTGGTGAAACAAAAGATGGATTCAAAAGCATGGATGAGGATTTTAAAATGGAAGAATCGCCAGCCTGGGACTAATATGGGTCAGAGATCCTCACGTAGGACTGGTGAAAGGGACAACACAGATGACTTCAGGTTTACAAGAGGTGCAACACCAGAGAAAAACAAGGAGAGCACCGGAGTAGTTACTGCAAAATTCAAACATCTTGAGTCCAACATTGGCCTTTGTGCAGGGTGCAGAAAATCAGCCATGCCCCTTGATCAGTCCAAGAAAATGTTGGTGGCAATTACATACTGTTGCCTTGTTGAGTAGCTGTTAAGCCTCCTGCAGTCAATTTGTGGTGTTGAGAGTAATCACTGTGTCTTGTGGTTGAGTAAGAGTGTTGGTTAGAAATAGTGCTTCCTGCAGAATTCATTAGTGTCCCTTATCATTACAGTAATCAATTTACATTGATTGATTTACAACTAAACATCCAAACGATTATTAATCAAAGAAATTAATCTGACCTGCTCACAGCATGGTACAAGAATTAATCTGCATATTACAGGTATGATACATAAAAGAGAGATGTAGCATAGAATGCATTAGGGGGGATGATTTGCCCAGTTGACTGTCATTGGCTCTTACCCTCACTGGTACAGCTTGTTGTGTCAGTCAGTACAGGGTTACTATGATACTATCTTATTACCATACCCAAGCCACTGGCAGAAAACTGGGAACCACAGCCTTGCCCCTCTGCCCCCTCCTCCCATTCTCTCTGTAACCTCCAGTAACCACTCAACCCTTCAGGGTTTTTGGTCTGATCCAGTAACGGACTCCTGTGAATCTCTCACCAGGTCCACCATGAACAAAAGCTGTGACTTCCAGAAATCCCTCTCCTTAAATAAGTTTATGGCTCTGAGCAATTTTTTTTTCCTTTTCCATCGTGAAGTACCTTATGGCTTTTTAATGGTGTTGAATTGCAAATGGAAGTTGTTTTGTTTGGTAGAGGAGAGTTTGTTGATGTCTTGCAGCGTTTTTAATTATCTTCCTGGATGACTTTGTAACTTTGCAGAGGAAACAGGCCATTGGCCTACTTTTGTTTAAAGCATTTGTGATCATTTTTGCGGTCTCCAAGTACCCAAACTTCAATGCCCAACTTTAGCTGAGAGCTTTTAAAGGAACATAGCCTCTCAATTTGCCTCTCCACAGCATCCATTGTATTGTGTTTCACAGAATATACATCACAAGAGGCCATTCAGCCTATCAAGTCAGCCCTGAACAACTTAAACACAAGGAAATCTGCAGATGCTGGAAATTCAAGCAACACACATCAAAGTTGCTGGTGAACGCAGCAGGCCAGGCAGCATCTCTAGGAAGAGGTACAGTCGACGTTTCGGACCGAGACCCTGCGTCAGGACTAACTGAAAGAAAAGCTAGTAAGAGAATTGAAAGGGGGAGGGGGAGATCCAAAATGATAGGAGAAGACAGGAGGGGGAGGGATGGAGCCAAGAGCTGGACAGGTGATTGGCAAAAGGGATATGGGAGGATCATGGGACAGGAGGCCCAGGGAGAAGGAAAAGGGGGGGGGGACCCAGAGGATGGGCAAGGGGTATAGTCAGAGGGACAGAGGGAGAAAAAGGAGAGAGAGAAAAGGAATGTGTGTATATAAATAAATATCCGATGGGGTACGAGGGGGAGGTGGGGCATTAGCGAAAGTTTGAGAAGTCAATGTTCATGCCATCAGGTCATAACAGCATCTCCTTTGAATTAAGTCATTTCCTTTAAATTGGTGTTGACCACCCTGCTGTGAAACATCCTCTCCTGATTACTCCATCTATTGAAGTTTCCCATTAATCATCCTTGTTTTAAAGGCATTTTCAGTTCCCCAGTTTCTTCATTTAATTGAAGCTCCTCACCCCAGAATCATTTCAGTAAATCTCTTTTCAAATCTCTGTACAGCTATGGCATCCTTCTGAAGATAGGGTATCCAGGAATGGATCAATGCTCTTGCTAATACACAGCTAGTAAGTCAGTAAAAAACTCAAATCCTACAAACAACTGGTTCCAGTTTTTTCCCTGATCACATCATCTTAGAGTCAGAGTTGAACAGTAAAGAAATGGATCCTCCAGCCCACCTTAACCAGGCCAAACTTTCTGCCCATCTACACTAATCCCATTTTCTGCATTAGGTCTGTACCCTCCCAATTCAAGTGCCTGTCTAAATACCTCTTAAACATAATAATTGTATCTGATTTCATCAACTCTGGCAGTAAGTTCCAGCTATCAGTAACTCCAGATGCCCGTCATTTCCCAGCCACATCACCGGCCTTTGAATGTGGAGTGGAGGCCTGGACTACGAATGCCCTTTGCCCCACATCCAAATTGCTGATCCTTTAGATTCCCTTTAAAACTCCTTCCTCTCACTTTAAACTCATGCCCTTTTGTTTTTGATACACCTATCATAAGGAAAAAAATCTATCTATGCCACTTAATATTATATACCTCCTCCCTGTCTCCTTTTAGCCTCCTTGCTCCAGAGTAAATAAGCCCAGCCTATCCAATCTCTCTCTATAATTGGTCCTCCACTCCAGCACAACCACATCCTTTCTATAGTCTGACAACTACAACTGAACCACAATACTCAAGTGCAGTCTAACCAGTGTTTTTTAAAGTTGCTACATAACATCCCAACTTTTATTTTCTATGCACCGACCCAGGAAGGCAAACGTGCCATATGCCTTCCTCACCATCCTACCTACCTGTGTTGCCACTTCCAGAGAACTATAGACTTCTGCCCCAAGGTCTCTCTGCTCGTCAACATTCCTCAGTACCCTACCATTTTCTGTACATGTCTTAACCTTATATGACTTCATAAAATGCATCACCTCTGACTAGTCAAGATTAAATTCCACCTGCCAATGCACAGCCATCTTTCCATTTAATCAATATCTTTACGTAGCCCGAGACAATCTTCTTCGCTATTCACACCACCACCAACATTCGTATCACAAACTTAGTAATCATACCACCAACATACAGAACAAAATCATTACTATATATCACAAACAAAGATCCCAATAGTGAACACTAATTACAGACTTCCAGTCAGAAAAGCTTCTGTCCACCAATTAGCCATCTTGCCTTCCACGTGCTTTACCCTCCTACACCATCCTACGATGCAGGACCTTATCAAATGCCTTGCTAAAGTCCAAAAAGATAACAACTTCCATCTGTCATCAGTCTTTACAATTACCTCCTCAATAAACTCAAACAAATTAGACAGACAGCATTTCCTTTGCCCAAGTCAGTTCCTGCCTTTCTGAATAAATACTACCCCTTAGAATTATTTTTAGAAATTTCCCAACCACTGCTCACTGGTGTGTAGCAATCCAGCTTAAGTCTGCAGCCCTTTTTAAATGAAAGAACATTACCAACTCTCCAGTCTTGATGCACACATATTAACAGTGATTACACAACATCTTTCGTTTTTAATGTACTTTGTTCCTGTCCATGCAGTTGTTGTAAACAATGACAAAGTGAACTGACATTATGTCAAGTAATCACATCCCTGGAAGAGTAGATGCCTAGCTCTGCATAATTCACAATATGCCAGGCTGCCCAGAGACCATAAAACTGGAATAACCAATTTTGTTTCTCTTTCCCAGAAATCTTCACTTGCTTCAAAGAAAAATATGGACTTTTTGGGTTAATCCTTGATTCCTGAGTGAGGATAGACACAATCTTCCTATTCCACTGTGCAGCTGGAACTTTGCAAATAGAAACTTGAACCAGCTCAGGACAAGAGGGTGGTCGGCACAAGGCAGTGAAAACAGCACTATTGAGGGGATCAGACAATCATTTGATGAAAGGCAGGGTCAGTACTCCATCCAAGTACAACCTGATTATCACATACAAGTTAAAAAGTAATCACAAGTGGCACTTGGCTTTTCCCCAGTCGTCTGTGATCCTGCTGCCAGCAATGGTCGATGCAGAATCAGAGGGTCCAGTGTCACGTATACCCATTCAAGGGAATTGAGTCCACCTCTCCCTGCTTATTGTGCCTCCTACTCCTTCTCCAGATGCAGTAGGTCTCCAAGGACTTTCTGCAGCCACTTTTGCCTCATAGGAGGCAGCTCCTCGTACATGTCGAACCCGATGGATGACTCCACGTTAGGCAGCTTGAAGTGAAGCAGATGCCTCCTCAACACCTGATCAAGAGAGGGAGGGAGAAAAGAACCATGGTTAAATACACATATTCCATGGTTTTGTTGTCTCACAGCACTTTACAGCCAACTCTGAAGTGCAGTCACAACTGTAACATTAAAAATGCAAGTTGGCTTACACACAAAACGTAGGTGCAAAACAGCAATACACTAATGACTCACAATCAATGATACAGAAACAGCTTCCACCTCTCCACCATCAGATTTCTGAATGGTCTTGGAACACTAGCTCTTTGTTTATTCCTTTTTTCCCCTCTTATTTTTCTTATTCCTTTTTTTTGCACTATTTATATTTATAGCAATTTTATGTCCTTACACTGTACTGCTGCCCCAAACAACAAATTTCATGTCATACAAGTCAGTATAAATCATATAAATCTAATTCAGTCCATTTAAGTATTACTGACGGATAGATAAAAGCTGGCTTGGTCAAGGAAAATAACTTGCTTTGTCCTTTCTTTGAAAAATGCCAAGGGATCTATTACATTCACTCAAGGAAGGACCCAGGATCTTGGTTAATCAACATACCTCTAATACTTCAGTGCTCTCTCAGCAATGCACTACAGTATCAAATAAATTGTGACATCAGCTGTTGGACTTGAACCTATAACCTAACACAAGAAAAGAATTGCCACTGATAAATTTAGCTCATTACTAACTGGTGCACTGAGAAATCCTCTCTCATCAATGCCTTTATAAGGACTCTTGAGGGCTGGCCTTCCTCACATTCAAACCAAAGGTTAAGAGCACAGGCTCCACTCTACACAATACTGAGACAGGCCAGATCACAATGCTAGAGCAGTGGTCCCCAACCTCCGGGCCGCGGACCGACACATTACTGCGAAGAATGCAGTGGTACAGCAGTAGCCGGAACGCACCCAGCACATCTGTAAGAAAAAAGCCGAAATAAACAAGCTAATTAATTAGGTGCCTCCTGGCACGTAAATGTCGGACCAGATCAGAGGTGATTGCCGATTGCATTGCCTCTGATCTGGGCCGACATTTACGTGCCGGGTGGCACTTAATTAATTACAAACAACAGGAATTCTGCAGATGCTGGAAATTCAAGCAACATACATCAAAGTTGCTGGTGAACGCAGCAGGCCAAGCAGCATCTATAGGAAGAGGCGCAGTCGACGTTTCAGGCCGAGACCTTAGTCCTGACGAAGGGTCTCGGCCTGAAACGTCGACTGCGCCTCTTCCTATAGATGCTGCTTGGCCTGCTGCGTTCACCAGCAACTTTGATGTATGTTACCTAATTAATTAGCTTGTTTATTTCAGCTTTTTTCTTAAAGGTGCGCTGGGTGCGTTCCAACTATTGCTGCACCACTGCATTCTTCGTGGCACTGTATTGGTCCGTGGCCCGGAGATTGGGAACCACTGTGCTAGAGGATCGAAAGTTTGAACACACCAATACAAAGGTGTATTTAGTGCATAAACTGGCCCTGAGTTCACTGTTTTCTGGGAAAGGATCATCTACTGGAATCCAATGTCGAATTGTCTTTACACAATTTAAAATGGTAACATCTTGTTCATTCCCACGCAATTTAATTGGAGCAAGCTGTCTATTCTCTTCAACGCATCATGATCTCAGCAGCTTTAAAGTGTAAAGGTTCTCTGCACCCTATTCAGAATCACAATATCTTGTGACGGAACCGAAACTGAACAAGGGTCAGGAGTTATTTGTAAAAAGGAGAAATTTGTACTTATCGAGAGGAAATTCATTCATTCTCCAATATCAGTCATACCAGAGGAGATCAATATCCTTGTACTTCTTCGCAGTTAGCACTAGTATCACCTCTCCACACCTTGACATCCATTCAACCTGGTCAGCAACAGCAATTCAGCATTTTTGAGTGCTTGGGAGCGTACACTTCTATATGCTGAAGTAGGCAAAGTAAAGTTCAGAACTTCCACACATTAGATTACCATTCCCTGAACAACTGTGCTCCTCTGCTGGACTCCTCAGAAGTCTAGCGGGACAGCAATAACCTCTGCATATTTCCCCTCATACTGGCAGGAAACCTTGACACATGAAGCAGATGTATTCATCTGAATGGGAGGAAATGGACACAAAGGGAAAAACACTGGCAAGACCATATTCATTTAACACTTTAATTATTTTCCTTTCATCAGGACTGATTAAGGATCTTGGCCCAAAACCTCAAATGTTTATTCTCTTCCATAGATGCTGCCTGACCTCCTGAGTTCCTCCAGCGTGTGTGTTACTCTGGACTTCCAACATCTCCAGAATCTCTTGTGTTAATTAGTTTACAGTGATTTAAATTTTAACTGTTCTGAGTTACATAGTATTCAGAAGCGTTTTTAAATTTTAAATATTTGTGAATGTCAAAGACATTCAAGACAAGCCTGATTCTTCAATTGCAAAAAAAAATCCTGCACTGTATCTCACGGTTCAGATGAAACCTGGTCTCGTGTGCTGGCACCCCTCTCCAGTAATCAACAGGTTGTAAATTGGTGAGCTCAGGCAGGTTGGAAGCAAGAAAATCCCAGATCACACAGCCTTAAAAATAAGTCACACAGAGAAAGCACCTACTAACTAGAACATAAGTGCCATACAGATTATAATAGTATAAAAAAAATACTGTGAAAAGAATATTCTTGAGTATTGCAACACATATTTAAATGTTCATTTGGGGTGTGGGTGTCAAAGAACTGTTTCTTGTGGCCCAGCTTCAGATACCCTCATGGTGAGGATAGTGCGTTACCTCCATGCTCTGGTAGAGGGCTGTGTTCTTCCCAGGATCAAAACTGGAAAAGATACACACTGCCTAGTCAGGATGGCTGTTAATTGGAGGTGGGAGCTCCAAGCAACTCTGTTGTAGGAGGTCCAGAAGCTGTTTGAATGAGAGACTGGCAAGGCAGTATAACTGACAGTGACTGCAGGTGACGAGATGAGGAGAAGTTCATTTAGTTCAGTTTTGCCATCATCAATATTTGATTATATAATTCCTCCAACCTAATTTTAGTTTTGGTAAAAGAACCTCAAGCTTAGGCAGGCTTTTTTGATAATTATAGCTTCTCATCCTTGTATTATCCCCAGGAATCTTTTCTACACCTTCCTCAGTGCCTCACCACCCAACCTGGAAGAATGGAGTCAGAATGACACAGTTCCCAAAATTAGTTAGGGCTCTGTTCCTCCCTAATCCCACCTGCATTTTTTCCTTAACTTCTTAAATGTATTTATACCTTTTAACTCCTTTTATACCTGTTAGTGTACATAATGTTCAAATCATGATTGATATCAATCCTTCGACTGATACCCACCTCATCTGTTAATAGGTATGACTTTCGCAGCATACTCCTTCGGGCAGCATCAAACTCCTGCAAAACAAAACATCATTAAAGGGAAGGTGGGAAATATTATAATACACAATATTTTTGATAGGAAATTAAGCATCGAGTTTCCACTCAGAACTGTTTGATACTAACTGTGCCTGAACATTGGAGAGGATGTCAATTGTAATTATTCTGCTAGTTTTACGGCCTCAGTGTGAACTGGCCAAGCAAACCTAACTTAGTATTTCAGTGATTACAGTATAGTCTAGTAGTGTGGACAAGGTCTGTTAATTCAAATAACGAGTTCTAAAATTCACAGCAATTCCAATGCAGAATTCTTGCATTATAAACAGTACACTATTGTTGGAGAAGCTAAACCATATTCTATTACCACCTAGAGTCCAAGATCCCAGTGGATCAGTTAAGTCCAATAGAAACAAGCTAATCAAGCTTTTTCCATGGAGTCCAATGCCTAAAATTCAAGTGAATCAAACAAACCTCCTAGTTAATCCCTTATTTCAGATTGTAGTTAAATTGAGTTCTTACGCAGAACACAGCGCAAAAATACATACCTACAAATCTATTTCTTTTTCCATCATGCATTTATAACTTTTCCCTTTAAGAGTCAATGCTACTAATCTCAACCAAGTCTTACAACAGCAGGTTTCATATCTCAATTTTTCTTTTTACACTAATTTCATCCAAATTCCATTTGCGGTTTATCAGAGGTTATTTACAGCTGCAAACTGACCTACCTCTACAACTCTCAATCATCTTGGCTGTGGATATTTTCAATTCTTGGCCTATTTTTGTTATCTCCTCTAACCAGTGAGACTGTACTTCCCTGATTCTGGCAATTTTAAAGACCTCTAGTTATCCTCAACGGCAGTTGTAAACATAAAGCTGACGTCTTAAAACTCTGGAATTTTTTTCCTAATCCTTGCCATCTCCTTTAAACCACTATTCTAAACCCACCTCTTAGCCTTTCACACTTTACCACATTCTTAATGCGAGGTGTTGTGGTGGTACGTCGATCCCATTGATTGCCCTCAATTTTTAAATAACTCAGTTAATTATTTCTTATTTATTATATAAATGTATGTTTGTACTTGGGAATAGAAAGTCTTCTGCTTCAGAAGCAGTACTCATTACCAGCTCAGGTACTGAGAAAAACTCAACTATGTCCGAAAATTTATCTCAAACTCAACAAGGGACCTCTGAAGCTCTGCTTATGACAATTTTCCACATTTCTTCCCTTCAGCCTTTCTGAACAGTGTTGCCATTTGTAAACTCAGCAAGTTAAATTAGCTCCTTGTGGTGCTTGGATGCAATGGTCCTGGGGAGTTCCTGCTCACCAGATTTGGGATATCTAACCATAAAGTGCCACCCACACTACCAGCTGTACTGCTATGACGGAGCTCTGGCAGTGTCCTCAGATCCTGAGTGGATCAGCTGGCAGGGTATTGCAGACATTTTTAACCCCCTCCTGATTTCAACCTGCTTTAAGAAGACCACTATCATCCTGATGCCTCAGAAAAATAAGGTAACATTACTGAACAGCTACTGCCCAGAGGCTGTGAAATCCACAATCCTGAAATGCCTGAGAGGTTGGTCATAACATACAGTACAGCAGCTCCAGCATCTCAGGCAACCTCAACCCCCTGCAATTCACCTACCAGCAAAACAGGTCAAGGCAAATACCGTTGCCAAGGCCTTACACTCACCTCTGAAGTGCCTGAAGAACAAAGTCAGGCACCTCATTATTGCATGCAGCTCCATCTTCAACACCATAACTCAAACTCAGCTCCTAGGTCTAGGACTCAGTACCTCTCTTATCAAATAGAACCCTTACTTCCTGGCCAAAAGTAAGGAAGTACTGGAAGCAATCAGTAAGGTTAGGCAGCAACATCTCTGCCATGATTATCCTCAACCCTGATGACCTGCAAAGCTGCGTCCTCAATCCCTACTCTGTTCTCTATACACTCAGCTGTATGGCCAGATTCTGCTCCAGCTCCATACAGAAATTCACAGATGACACCACCATAGTCAGCCAGATCTCAAATAACGAAAAGACATAGTACAGGAAGGAGACAGAGAGAGCTTAGTGCCTTGGTGTCAAGACAATGTCCTCCAATGTGAAATAAACTAAACAGCTGGTCATTGACTTCAGGAATCCAGGTACAATACATAACATAGTCTGTATCAATGGTGCTGAGGTGGAGATGGTTGGCTGCTTCAAGTTCCTAGGTATAAATATCACATTATAACTTGTCCTAGTCCAACCACATACAAGTTATGACCACACCAGTGCCTCTAATTCCTCAGAAGGCTAAGGAAATTTGGCCTGTCCCCACTGTCCCTCACTAATTTTTATATATGTACCACTGAAAGAGTCCTATCCAAGTGCATCACGGGCTTGGTATGGCAACTGCGCTACCCAAGACAGCAAGAAATTGCTGGAAGTTTTGGGCACATTTCAGTACATCAGGAAAACCAGCCTCTCCTTCACGAATGCTGTCTACACTTCTCCATGGGAAAGCAGCTAACATTATCAAAAATTCCCTCCCAACCTGGTCATTCGCTCTTCTCACTTCCATCAGGCACAGATTCAAAAGTTTGAAAACAACCATTACTAGCCTCAAGGAAAGCATCTACCCCACTTCTTCTTGGATAGCAAGAGGAATTTTTCATCTCACTACCTAATCCACTGTGGCCCTTACACCATATTGTCTACCTGCATTATACTGTTACTCTGTATTCTCCATTCATGTTACTGCTTTTTCTTTTGTACTGACTCAATGTACTTGCGTCTTGAAATGATCTGTGCAGATGGCATGCAAAACAAAAGCCTTTCACTGTATCTCAGTATGTGTTACAATAATAACTAATTATCAACTGGAACTGCACAGATTATTTTCATATTACGTGGCTAAAGCCACTATGAAAGTAAACTTTCAGCTTCCAGTCCCGATCGAGGCAGTAAAGATGAAAAATATTCCAAATTTTTTCTTTACCAAATAGGGTGCTCTGTGAATTTACATTATTTTCATGCACATGTGGTGAGGCAATGGGCATGAATCAAAGAAGAAAGAACTCCATTAGCAACAATGATGTGCATTTATATAGCACCTTTTCTAAAACAGAATGTCCCAATGAACTTCCCAGCCAATGAGATACTTCTGAAGTGTAGCCACTTTTGTTATCTACAGAAATGCAGCAGCTATTTTACACAAAACAAGGTCACACATAAGCAATGAAATAACTGCCAGATAACCTTTTCAAACTTATGAGTAAAAGGATGAATACTGGCTGAGGGAAGACTGCATTTCTACAACAGGGCTGCAGTGTAAAACCTCAACTGAAAATTGTCAATACATTAAAAAAAAACACTGCTCCCGGTTCTGCTGCATTATTTGGTCAATTTTCTTGAACCTTGAACTCTCATCTTTCTGATTCAGAGGTGAGGTAGCTAGGAATGAAACGCCACAAAATCAGATTCTTAAATGGAAGCCCCAGTTCAGCATAAGCACCTACAGTGAGTGACAGGGAGCATTTAAAATCATCTGCTGACCATCAGGGATATCCTAACTCTTCATCAAGAGCATATGTGCTCAGTCAAAAGCATTACTACAATAATTTTATTAAATTATCTTTGGGACTTCCGGTAAGATGACAATAGGTTAGTCGCTCAACACCGTCGCTCCATTCCATTTCTTTCCCTCGCACTTCTTATCTTCCTTTTTCTATTCTGGACTGTTAGTTTTTTCTTGTTTTCTTACCTGCTCATGACTGCCTCCTGCTCTGCCAACATCACCGCCATTCTGGACCAGCACTGGCAAGACATTATATCTGAATTCAAGTCTGAATTTAAGGCTTCCTTCACTTCGCTGGAGTCAAAATTGGATCAAATTAATTCCAAAGTGGAGGAACATGCCGCTCGTCTTTCTCATCTTGACTCAGAAACCAGAGATTTAAAAGGTTGGATTCAACAGCTGGAAACCATTTGTTCTAATTTGAGCAAGAACAATGCTAAATTATCATCCAAAATAGCTGATCTCTGGGTTTACCGTGGAATTTTATAAGTTTTTTGCACCTTCATTAATCCCTTGGTTCTGTAGGGTTTTGGAGGCTTCATTAAAACTTGGTAAACTTCCCGAATCCTTTTATAGAGCGTCAATCTCTCTAATATTAAAGAAGGATAAAGATCCTGCTCAATGTGCATCTTATAGACCAATATCTTTATTAAATGTTGATTCTAAAATTTTCTCTAAATTACTAGCAAACAGATTAGAAAAAGTACTCCCTTTTATTATTTCGGAAGACCAAACGGGTTTTATTAAAGGTTGCTACTCTTTCTATAACATTCGCACACTGTTAAATATTGTTTATACCCCCTCACAAAATGTTCCTGAGTGTGTTATCTCTTTAGATGCTGAAAAAGCTTTTGATGGAGTAGAATGGCCTTACTTATTTAAGGTGCTTGAAATGTTTAATTTTAGCTCGAAATTTATATCCTGGATTAAACTGTTATATCATTCTCCTATGGCCTCGGTCCGTACTAACTCTTTAAGCTCACCTTTTTTCCCTCTTTTTCGAGGTACTCGACAAGGTTGTCCTCTTAGTCCTTTATTATTTGATATTGCATTAGAACCTCTTGCAATTGCCATTCGAGAATCTCCAAATATTATTGGGATAACTCGGGGCCTAAAGTCCCATAAAATATCACTCTATGCTGATGACTTACTTTTATATATTTCTAATCCTCAAAAATCTATCCCTGCTGCTTTAGATTTATTAGCACAATTTAGTCTTTTTTCAGGTTATAAATTAAACCTTAGTAAGAGTGAACTTTTTCCGATTAATAAACTTCCCTTGTATCATAACTTTCCGTTTAAATTGATTAATAATTATTTCTCATATCTTGGGATTAAAATTACTTGTAAATACAAAGATTTATTTAAGACTAATTTTTTACCCTTAATTGATCATATTACTCAACTTTCATCTAAATGGTTTCCATTATATTTAACCTTGATTGGTCGTATTAATGCAGTTAAGATGTTTATTCTGCCAAAATTTTTATATATATTTCACGCATTACCGATTTTTGTTCCAAAATCTTTTTTTGATAAAGTTGACTCTAAAATTTCTTCATTTATTTGGCAAAATAAAAACCCGTGATTGGGTAAAATACATTTACAGAAAGCCAAGAGAGATGGAGGTCTAGCATTACCTAACTTTAGATTCTATTATTGGGCAATTAATATTCGACATATGAAATTTTGGTTACTTGACCAAGATACACTATCCATTCCTAAATGGGTAGTATTGGAATTACAATCTGCTCAGGGCTATGCACTTGGCTCCATTTTAGGTTCCTCTCTTCCTTTTGATTTGAAACGCCTTAAACTGGTCTCTAACCCAATAGTTAAGCTTACCTTGCGTATTTGGTTTCAATTCAGAAAATTTTTTGATCTCAACCAATTTGGGCTAGCGATCCCTATTTTAGGTAACATATTTTTTCCTCCCTCTTTCACGGATCGTGCGTTTCAAATTTGGAAGACTAAGAGTATTTCACGGTTTTTGGATTTATTTTTAGATGGTTCCCTTATGTCTTTTGAACAATTATCTAATAAATATAATTTACCAAGAATACATTTTTTTAGATATCTCCAAGTTAGAAATTTCCTAAGTACTATACTCTCTTCCTTTCCGATGCTACCTCCTACATATATTTTAGATACTATAATTAACCTTAATCCATGTCAGAAAGGTGTAACGGCTATTATTTATAATATTATTATGAAACTTAGGAAAGCTCCATTTGATAAGATTAGGTCAGATTGGGAACAAGAATTGGGTTCTATTATTTCCGTGGATGACTGGGGGCAGATTTTACAATTAGTTAATACTTCCTCTATCTGTGCTAAACATTCCCTAATTCAATTTAAAGTTGTTCATAGAGCACATATGTCCAAAGATAAATTAGCTCGTTTCTATTCTCATATTAATCCTTTTTGTGATAGATGTCCGGGGCAGATAGCCTCTTTAACTCATATGTTTTGGTCTTGTCCTACTCTGGAAACTTTTTGGAGAGACATTTTTAATATTATCTCAAAGGTATTGAATATAGATACTTCTCCTCATCCTATTACTGCTATCTTTGGATTACCTAAAATTTCCAGTAATCTTTCCCCTTCAGCCAGTAGAATGATTGCATTTCTTACTTTAATGGCGAAAAGATGTATCTTACAACATTGGAAAGAGCCTAATGCTCCAACTACTTTTTTTTGGTTTTCCCAGACGATATTATGCTAAAATTTGGAGAAAATTAGAAGTAATCTTTATGATTCCTCACTTAACTTTGAACAGACCTGGAGATCTTTTATTCAATATTTTCATTTAATGTAATTTATTTTCTCTTTTGTTCCATATTTATATTCCCTTCTTCTCTTTTTTTAACTGTTTTTAATGGAGGTTGGGTTTGAGGACGTGATTTTAAGTTCTTTAACTCTACCTGTTTCCAAGTTAGCCCATTGCTTTGCTTTGCTTTTAGTTTAGTTGCACGGTGGGTTTTTTTGGGGGGGTCTTTTTTTGGGTTTTTTTTTCCTTTTCTCTATTGATATATATATATATATATATAAATCAGTATACTATTATTTTACCATATTTAAATTATGTTTAAATTGCACTGTTTGTATCAATTTTTTCTTCTGTATTAATATCTCCTGTAATTTTTAACAGTGTATTAGTGCCTTTATGGTTTACCCTTTGTATACTTATTCAATAAAAAGATTTAAAAAGAAAGAAACAAAATAGCTGCTCTCGAAGGTCGGAGCAGAAGGCACAATTTACGTATCCTCAGTCTGCCAGAGGCTATCGAAAGCAGAGTTCCTGTTGATTTCTTTTCTTCTCTACTTTGTGAGGTTTTTGGGAAAGATATTCTTCCGAATTTACCTGAGTTAGACAGAGCTCATTGTATACAGGTATTTCGTTCTAAGCCAGAAGCGGGCTCTCGGCCACACCCAGTTATGCTTTGTTTTCAATGCTATCAGGTGAAAAACCTGTTGATTATGGAAGCATAACGCAGGGGAAAATTGGATTATAAGGGACATTCCATTCGTATTGTTGAAGATTATATGAGGCTGCGCACCGAATATAAAGGTGTAATGAAAGAGTTTTATAACCGTGGACTCAGGCCTTTGCTACATTATCCCGCCAATTTCCAAATAACTCTTAGTACTGGGGATAGCAAATGGTTCAAATCAGTTACAGAAGCTCAGAAATTCATCGAAAGTCTCCCTGCCGTTACGACTTCTTCAGACTCGATCTGACTATTTAAAATGGCTGATTATTTTTTTCTCTCTCCTTAGTTTGTTTTGCCTTTTAAATTAAATTTTTAAATCATTGAATATGGTTTATTTCTGGTATAAAAGTTCAGAAATTTACTGAAAGTTTCTTCGTCATTGTGATTTTTTTAGACTCGATTTGATTATTTAAAATGGCTGATTCCTTCTGTTTCTCTCTTTTTTATACTTTCTTGCTTTCCTTTTAAATTCAATTTTTAAATTACTGAAGATGGTTTAACTCTAAGTAATTCAAAAATTTACTTAAACTCTTTGCTATGGTGACTCTTTTCAAACTATTTTTAAATTACTAAAAATGGTTTAACTCTGCTATAAGTTCAGAATTTTACTGGGAGTCTCCTTGTCTAGGTTTCTCCTACAGACTCGATTTGATTATTTAAAATGGCCAATTGCTTTTTTCTCTCTCTCTGTTTTTTCTTTCTTTCTTTCTTTTTAAATCTTTTTATTGAGTAAGTATACAAAAAAGGTAAGCCATATAAACATTAATACAATGTTAAAGTATAATAAAATTCCAAAAGATAACAATACCAAAAAGAAAATACTACAAACAATGTAATTTAAGCATAAGAAACCAAAATAACATAATAGTATACTAGATTTTATATATATCAATGGAAAAAAAGAAAAAAAAAACCCCAAAAAAAAACCCACCGTGCAACTAACTAAAAGCAAAGCAAAGCAATGGGCTAACTTGAAACCAAACAGAGTTAAACTTAAAATCACGTCCTCAATCCCGACCTCCATTAAAACAGTGAAAAAAAAAACAAGAAGGGTAAATATTACATTAAATGAAAATATTGAATAAAAGGTCCCCAAATCTGTTCAAATTTAAATGAAGAATCATAAAGGTTACTTCTAATTTTCTCCAGATTCAAACATAAAATCGTCTGAGAAAACCAAAAAAAGGTAGTTGGAGCATTAAGCTCTTTCCAATGTTGTAAAATACATCTTTTCGCCATTAAAGTAAGAAATGCAATCATTCTACGGGCTGAAGGGGAAAGATTACTAGAAATTTTAGGTAGTCCAAAGATAGCAGTAATAGGGTGAGGAGAGATATCTATATTTAATACCTTAGAAATAATATTGAAAATATCTCTCCAAATGTTTTTTCTTATATTTTCTTATGTTCTTTGCTTTCCCTTTAAATTTAATTTTTGTATTACTGAAAATGATTTAACTCTGCTATAAGTTTAGAAATTCACTGAAATTTCATATTACTTAAAATGGTTTTACTTTGTTATAAGAAGTTCAGAAATTTATCAAAAGTTTCTTTGTTATGGAGTCCCCTTCAGACTCAATTTGATTATTTATAATGGTCTATCGGTATTTTTTTTCTTTCTTTTTTTTCCCTGCTCTTTCTTTTTTCATTTTTTTAAATTACTGTATTTTTTATCTCTTCGTGGGTTTGCTAATCTGGATTATTATTTCAATGCTAAACCTAATACTTTTTGATAGTTCCAAGTGCGTAAGCCATCTGTTTTTTTTAAATTGTTAATTAAATGGAGCTTATGAAGTTATACCGAAACTGGAAGTCGGGGTTAGAGGTAGTTTCTTTCTGAAGAGCTTGCTGCTGTTCTTTGATAGCTTTCTTGCTTTGGGTTCCGGGGGGGCGGTTCCCAGTGCCAACACTATTTAAAAAACTTTAGTTATTCTCTGTTACTCAGGACTTCTTTTTGTCCTGATTTTCTTGTTTTTTATTTCTGCCCCAGCGCTGTTATTAGAATGTCTGTCCATATTTATGCCTACTACCTTGTATATTTTTTCTATATGATAGTGGTTAACCCATTGGATTTTATAAGCTGGAATGTTAAGGGATTGAATCATCCTGTTAAAAGAAGGAAGGTGTTTTCACATCTCAAGCAGCTTAAAGCTGACATTGCTTTTTTGGAAGAAACACATATTCATAGTTTTGATAATTCTCGCCTAATGTCTAGGTGGGTGAAACAGCACTTCCATTCTGCTTTTCTGGCTAAAGCCGGGGGGGTTCAATTCTCATTAACCAGAATGTTCCCTTTCAGCTTCATAACAAAATTTTGGATACAAATGGTCATTTTATTATTGTCTCTGGGAAATTGTATAATAACAGGGTAGTCTTGGCTACCTCTATGCTCCCAACTCAGATGATGTGGACTTTTTTGACTTTTTTTTCCTTACTGCCTGACTTGAGTTTATATTCCCTCATATTGGGTGGTGATTTTAATTGTTGGTTAGATCCAGTATTGGATGGATCCTCTTCTGTTCTTAGACTCCCTAGTAAATCTGCTTTATCTATCCTCTCTTTCCTTTCTAATTATGGTATTTCTGATATGTGGCATTTTTTCCATCCTACTGAGAGAGATTATTCTTTTTTTTCACATGTCCATCATACTTTTACTAGAATCAATTATTTCTTAATGGATAATCAGTTGATTCCATTGGTTCGCTATTGCAATTATCAGAGTATAGTGATTTCGGATCATGCTCCAGTCACCCTGTCCATAAATTTTTCTGGTTCTCCTCAAATGAATAAACATTGGCGTTTTAATCCGACCCTGTTGTCGGATAATGATTTTGTAAAATTTATGAAGGACCAAATAACCTTTTTTCTAAGTACTAACATGTCATCTGAAATCTCATCCCAGGTTGTCTGGGATGCCATGAAAGCATATTTGAGGGGTCAAATAATTTCATACACTGTGAATTTGAAAAGAAAGACCCATATAGAGCGTTCAGATTTGATTGCAAATTAAAGCAATAGACCAATTATATGCCCAGACTAAAGATCCTGAATTGTAGAAGAAGAGAGTAGAACTTCAAACCAAGTTTGACCTTATCTCCACTTGGCCAGTTGAAAGAAAGGGCCGATTTTATATTCATGGGGATAAGTCCGGTAAATTTTTGGTTAAACAATTAAGGCGCTCCAAAGCTAAACAACAAATCACAAAAATTCGAATGGGAAATGGGAACATTACTTTGAATCATTCTGATTTCAATGTCACATTCAAGAACTATTATTCTCAACTTTATACTTCCGAATCTTTAAATGAGAATATCTCGGTTGAACATTTTTTAAAATAGTTTAAACATTCCTTCGCTCTCCTCTGACTTTAAAGCTAAACTTAACGAACCATTATCATTAGAGGAAATATCATCTGCCATCTCTGCATTACACTTGGGTAAATCTCCCGGACCTGATAGCTTTTCAGCAGAATTCTATAAATCATTTTCTTCTCTGCTTTCGTCTCAATTATTTTTAGTTTTATCTGATTCGTTCAAGCACGGTAAATTGCCTGCATCATTCAACGAAACGTACCATTCTTTTAGCCAAAAAAAGTAAAGATCCGACAGAGTGTTCTTCATATAAGCCGATTCGTATAGGTGGGAGGAGAAGCTGGCAGCACAACGCAGTGCACATAGCCTCTTCAGTGAAATGATATCGTATTGTTAAATAGGGGCTGTGCACAATTCTGATTTGATGGAGACAGCCGTGAGAGCACCAAGGAACATCTGGAATAACTTCTGAAATGCCCGGTTCGCTGCCGCTGCTACTGTGCAATCGAGAATCTCCGGAGGGAAGGCCCCAAAATCCTCGGCTTTGCCTGCTGCTGGCAGCTGGGGTTGGGGTCGAAGCATTCGGCAGAGATGGTGCTTGGTGTCGGAGGGCTGGTCGGAGCTTGAAGTTTTCGGACGACTCAGAGTCGGACTGTGGTCCGGTATGGCAGGGAGAGTTTTCTTCCTTTTCCCGTCTGTGTGAGATGTGGGACTTTCGGAGACTTTGAACTTTTTACTGTGTTAATGGCCTGTTCTTCATCAAGTTACGGTATTGCTTGCACTATTGTAACTATATGTTATAATTATGTGGGTTTTGTCAGTTTTTCAGTCTTGGTCTGTCCTGTGTATCTGTGATATCACACCGGAGTAATGGTGTATCATTTCTTAATGCATGCATTACTAAATGACAATAAAAGAGGACTGCGTGTCCTCGTAATCTAATCTAATCTAATCTAAAATGACAATGTTAAAATCTTGGCTAAAGTTTTGGCTAGTAGATTAGAAAACATTATACCCTCTGTTATTTCCGAAGACCAAACTGGTTTTATCAAAAATCGTCTTCCCCATTTTAATATACGGCACTTATTTAATATCTTATATTCACCCTCAGCTGGGATTCCTGAATGTGTTATTTCTCTCGATGCGGAGAAAGCGTTCGATCGTGTCGAATGGAATTACCTTTTCGTAGTTTTAGAAAAATTTGATTTTGGACAAAGTTTTATTACATGGATTAAATTGCTATATTCATGTCCCACCACTTCTGTTTTGACCAACTCTCAGCTATCCCAGTCTTTCAGTCTTAAACGCAGCACTTGTCAAGGTTGCCCTCTAAGTCCCTTACTCTTCGATTTGGCTATAGAGCCACTTGCCATTGCATTTCGTAGCTGTGCTGAAGTGATGGGGATTTGAAGGGGAGGTGTTGAGCATAACGTTTCCCTTTATGCTGATGATCTTTTACTTTTTACATCAAACCTAACTACCTCCTTACCCTCAATGTTTTCACTTCTTAATAAATTTAGTCAACTCTCTGGTTATAAACTTAATTTACGTAAGAGTGAACTCTTTCCAATCAAGGAGAAGCACAAACTTTAGGACCTCCCTTTTAAAGTAGTTAATAATCAATTCATTTATACTGGCATTACAGTAACAAGGAACTTCAAGAATCTTTTTCGTGAAAATTCTACCAATCTCCTAAACTCTACAAAACAGAGTTTGACACAGTGGTCACCCTTGTCTACGTCTCTTGTAGGTCGTATTAATGTTATTAAAATGTATATCCTTCCTAATTTTTTGTAATTATTTCAGTCTCTACCAATTTTTATTTCTAAAGCTTTTCTCGATGGGTTAGATTCCACTATTTCGTCTTATCTACGGCAGAGAAAACGCCCTAGACTTAACAAAGCTCATCTTCAAAAATCTAAAAAAGGAGGTATGGCCTTGTCTAATTTTCATTTATATTACTGCGCAGCCAATATTCGTTGTCTTATTTTTTGGTCTTTCTTTCATAATAAGTCGGACTGCCCAAAATGAGTGGCAATGGAGTTGAACTCTACTAAGGATCTTTCAATTCCTGCACTTCTCGATTCCGCACTTCCTTGCATTTACCTAGACTTATTGCTAATCCTCTTATTAGACATACTTTAAGAATATGAGCTCAGTTCAGAAAATGTAATGGTCTTCATGGTTTTTCTCTTTCTAGCCCTATCATCTTTTCCTACCTTCTATGCAGGATTCAACATTTCATGACTGGCATAGAAAGGGTATTAGGCGCTTTGAAGGTCTTTTCATAGATAATCGTTTTGCAACTTTTCAACAACTGTCTGTAAAGTTTAATTTACTTAATACTCATGTCTTTAGATATCTTCAAATTCGACATCTTATTAACCCTCTGATATCAAACTTTGCTGACATGCCTGAGAGAAATGTTTTGGATTTGTTTTTATGTACCAACCCACTGGGTAAAGGTTTAATATCGGCTATTCGGGATAAGTTCGTGATTTTGAGGCGTGGTCCTTTCGGTAAAATTAGAACTGCCTGGGAACAAGATCTAAATATCTCTTTATCCGATGCAGTTTGGATTTAATTCTTAAGTCAGTTAACTCAACCTCTCTATGTGCTCGTCATTGCCTTTTGCAGCTTAAGATTGTACAAACTCATATAAAACTAAATTATCGCGGTTTTATCCTGACATTAGTCCTGTTTGTGATAAGTGTAAAGGGGCTGAAGCTTCCCTTATTCATATGTATTGGACCTGTCCTAGTCTAGAGAAATTCTGGAGAGAAGTTTTTTTAACCCTATCTCATATTCTTAACTGTCATTTAGAACCTAACCCTCTGGTTGCTCTTTTTGGCACCTTGGGTGAAGTAGATGTGCACGTGAGTACGGCTAAATGCCAAACATTATCTTTTGCCTCTCTTTTGGCTAGACAGTTAGTTTATCTTAGGTGGAAAGATGCTGCCCCGCCCACTCATGCTCAATGGCTTAGTGATATTATGGCCTGTTTAGACCTCAAAAAGATTAATTATTCACTTCTTAACCTGGACATAAAGTTTCATAAAGTGTGGGGACCTTTCCTTGAATATTTTCACAGCGCTTCTTTAGGGTAAGTTTATCCTTTTTTTAAGCATGCTACAATCCCTTACTTTCAGCTTTTTTTTTCTTGAAAGTTATGCGGCTTTTTTGTTATGAATATACTTTTGGTAGTCAGTATTATGTTATTTTTTGATATATATTTACAGTTCTCTGGGGTTGAATGTTCTGATTGATTTTTTTTAATATATGTAAAGTGGTTGGCCTGGGTTTTTCTTTTTTTTCAGTGGGAGGTTGGGGGGGATATTAATTTTACATAATTCTCTTTAGGGTGCTTTTTTTTTCTTACTGCTATGAACTATATAGTCCTTCCAGGTGAGGCAACACTTCATTTGTGAGTCTGTTGGGGTCATCTATTGCATCCAGTGCTCCCGGTGTGGCCTCCTCTACATCGGTGAAACCCGACGCAGATTGGGGGACCGCTTCGTCGAGCACCTCCGCTCCGTCCGCCACAACAGACAGGATCTCCCAGTAGCCACCCACATCAACTCTGCTTCCCATTCCCATTCAGATATGTCCATACATGGCCTCCTCTACTGCTATGATGAGGCTAAACTCAGGTTGGAGGAGCAACACCTCATATACCATCTAGGTAGTCTCCAGCCCCCTGGTATGAACACAGAATTCTCCAACTTTCGGTAATTCCCTCCCCCTCTCTTCCTCTATCCCTATTTCACTCTGCCCCCTCCCCCAGCTGCCTATCACCTCCCTCATGGTTCCGCATCCTTCTACTACCCATTGTGTTTTCCCCTATTCCTTCTTCACCTTTCCTGCCTATCACCTCCCCACTTCCCCTACCCCACCCCTTTATCTTTCCCCTTACTGGTTTTTCACCTGGAACCTACCAGCCTTCTCCTTCCCACCCTCCCCCCACCTTCTTTATAGGGCCTCTGCCCCTTCCCTCTACAGTCCTGACGAAGGGCTCCGGCCTGAAACGTCAACTCATCGTTTCCACGGATGCTGCCCGATCTGCAGAGTTCCTCCAGCCTGTTGTGAGTATTGGATTTGTTTGTTTTGCACTGTATAAATTTCCATTTTGTTGCTGGGTTCTTTGTAGTTTCATTGTAGAAATGCATAAAAAAAATTAATTAAAAAAAAATTATCTTTAATGTGAGAATCACAGGAAAAGAGCCAGGCCTCATGTTCCAGAACATAAAGTTCGAAACGAACAGGAACTAATGCAAAACCAATTGGATGGCTGTAGTTAGGCAAATACCAAAATTTTGGCCTTTAAAACTGATATTGACCTAAAAGATTGCAAGTAATAATTCTGAGATATGTGTAAAGAACAAGAGATTATAAGGTGACATCCAGTCAATGAAAAGACACAGCAGACCAGAGTCGCTGGAATCTGGAGCATAAAACAAACATTGGATGAACTGTCAGACTGGACTCCAGATGAAGAATCTCAACCCAAATTATCACGGTCCATTTCTCTCCAGAGATGATGCTTGATCTGCTGAGTTCCTCCAGCAGTTTGTTTTTTTAGCTCCTTTTGAAACAAAACTCACAGCAGAAAAATGCAGTATGCTAAAGACGTGAGTGTGAATGGAGCAGAGGATGTTTTCTGGCAAACAACAATATGCATTTAGATAGTGCTTTCAAGGTGCATTATAATTAGACAAATCCTGACACCAAGTCATGGCAAATGGTATCTTAGTTCAGGTGTCAAAATAGCCCGGTCAAAGAGGTAAAAAAAAAATTAAGGGGAGTCTTGATCGAGGTGGAGTGTTCTGGTGAGAGAGGGAGGGCGGCGGTCATGGTGGAGTTCCAGAGTCGATGACATAGATAGACAAGGTGCGGCTGTAACTCGAGGAGAACCTGAAGGCTTGCACTCCTATGCAATTAAGGATGAAAACTCACTAGTGAGGCCCCGAAGCCTTCAAAGATTAAAATCTAATCTCCAGGATATTTTCAAAAACCAGAAGAGAAATCACTAGGCACTAGGTGGTGATTTGGCGATTTGAGGGTGATCATTACAGCAGTTGGTGTTGCTCCAATTGTCAGAAAGTGGATCTATTCCCATTGAAAAATGGGAATTGGCAGCAAATCTTGTCTCGTGGATGCTGTATCATTAAATTCATTCAAATGAGTGCTGGACTGGTTTCTGTGGCGACAGAGGTCATCTCTTAGGTCAGTAATTCAGTGTCAAGGTCACTTCCTGAATTCCTTCTGATGATCTAGATGGATTTGATAGGAACTGCACATTATGTGCTTTTAAATCAATCAGTGTGCATATATTGTATCACAACCGAGTGGTACATGAAAGGAGGGTTGTTATTCGTCTTCCCTCTGAATTCCCATCAACCTTTATGACTCAGAATTACTGACCTAAGAGGCGACCTCCGTCTTCACTGAAACCTGCTCAGCACTCACATGAAGGGGGTGAATTTAATGATTCAGCATTCAGCACACAAGATTGTTGGCAATTACCATTTTTCAATGGGAACAGATCCACTTTCTGACAATCAGAGCGACATAAACTGCTCTAACAACCATCCTACAATCACATCCACATCCTCCTCCTGCTCCCAAGGTGCAGTAATGCAACATATTACTACTCCTTGGGAGCAGGAGATGAATGAATGCCATAAACCCTATCAACTTTCAGAAGCATGCATTGGAAGACTGATTACTTCCTGTTTGCAAAGAAACTAACACTTGAACAGCTGAATCACCACAGAATTTATCATTTGCATATTTTATTCCATATTTTCTCTCCTTCCAGTGGTAGAGTCATGTACCAGAGTCTGTTTTCAATCAACCACCTTATACTCATCCTACACTATTCTCTCCTTATGAAATCCTTCTCCTCACCTCCAGATTGCACGACTCACTGGCACACTAGACTCAATTGACTTGCAAACACACGTTTTTAGAACGTCTGAGGAAGCTGAAACAGCCAGGGAAGGAATCCATAGTCATCAAGTCATACCATACAGAAACAGGCCCTTGAGCCTACCTTCTTTGTGTTGACCACCAAGCACCCACCTATACTAATCCCATGTAGCAGCACTGAGTCCGATGTTGGAGAAGGCTCTCCCTGTTAGTTGTAGCATGCTGTGTGGACTTTGGGTGCTGTCTGAGCAGCCGGCAGTCAGTTCTGAAGCTGACCAGTCTGGTCACCTGATGCCATCAGGGTGTTCCTCTGCACAGCCTAAAGAAAGTCACTTGCACTTAGACTGTTCCATAATGATCGATGGTTGTACTCTCAATAATTGATCATTGATGATTGAATGGTCAAGGCAAATGTGGAAGGTGAGTGCAAGCTGCCTGCCTTTTGATCGCTGGGGACAGCTCTACGACCCGAGAGGAGAAAGCCCACAGCTGTGTCCAGAGAACATTACCCAGGTTTTCTGCATTTTGGATATGGACTTGGACTATAGACTTTCTTCTTTCAGTTTTATAGTTTTTATATTCTTGTGTGGGGGTGAGGGATTTGGGGGCTGATGTGCCTGTTCAATTTTTGTTTGTTATTTTGTGCAGGGAGGGGGGTGACTTGGGGTTGATGATCATGCTGCTATTCTTTTTCTTTCTTGGTTTTGTGGCTATCTGACGAAGAACATTTTCAGAGTTGTATAATAAATTAACCTATGAACCTTTTGAACTTCAATTTACTTTGGTACAGAGGAAAATGAATACTGCACAGTGCGACATTATTAGGCACATTTGGGAATCCGGAAAAACAGCACACACACTGATATGAACAGGGTATGGCAGTCTCTACTACACATTCACCCAGTAATATTCCCCAGATTAAACTCTCTTTGTGCATCAACTCCACCATCCTGCCTCTCAAGTACTCAAAGGGAACTTACACAACTGTTCTTTTTTAATGTATTTCTTTTTTTAGTACTCAGGACATAACGTGCAATCTGCCCAGAGTCTTTGCTGACGCACCAAAGCAGACTCATCAATCCCATTCCTTACTTACTTCCCTATTACCTATTCCTTCTTAAAACCATCAACTCCATCACACAATTCTGCTAAGACCACGTTCCCCCATTACGTGTCATATCATGCATTGTGGGCAGTCATGGTCTTTCCATGCCCATGATTGTTCTTGGCAAATTTTTATACAGAAGTGGTTTGCGAATGCCTTCTTCTAGGCAGTGTCTTTACAAGATGGGTGACTGCAGCATTATCAATATTCTTCAGAGATTGTCTGCCTGGC
The DNA here is from genome assembly GCF_963921235.1 of Mobula hypostoma. Taxonomy (NCBI): domain Eukaryota; kingdom Metazoa; phylum Chordata; class Chondrichthyes; order Myliobatiformes; family Myliobatidae; genus Mobula; species Mobula hypostoma. The sequence goes on from NC_086097.1 coordinate 92,647,040, forward strand.
GCTAGTGGTCACATAACCAGGACTTGTCACATGCACCAGCTGCTCCTACAATCATCCACCACCAACTCCCATGGCTTCAAGTGACCCTGATCAGGGGCTAAGCAGATGCTACACCTTGCTCAAGGGTGACCTGTAGGCTGGCGGAGGGAAGGAGTGCCTTACACTTTCTTTGTAAGAGACAGATCCCCATCCTCCACCAATACCTACCCACCCAATAAGGGATAATTTACAAGAATCAACTGACCTACCAAACAGCACATCTCTAGAACGTTGTTGGAAACCACAGCAGTTGAGGGAAACATGCGTACTCCACAGAGACGGCACAAAGTTCAGGAATGAACTCTGATGGCAGGACTTATGTAGCACAACATTATTCCATGGTACTAACTTCTGCTGGGCAATGAGACCCAATCATCAGCCTTCCACCAGTACTCTGCCCAACAATAACACTCAAGTGATAGACAGCAAACTTTCGTTGTGCTCGTGTCTTGCCTTCATGCTCAATTACACCCAGTCTTGAAGAGTCTTTGATTTAAAATGATCAAATCATCTTATATCTCAATCAACCCTATTGATGTAACCCCCACCATACCCATGCACCAACCAAGGTCTCTGCCCTCTTTCATCTTTGCCCCCCCCCACACTGCCCACTGCCCCTATCTTTCCTCCTTCATCCCTATCTGGAGCCATGCATCCTGCTGCCTAATTGTAAACTCTGCAGTTCCTTCCAAAAACATCGCTGCCTTCTTCGCTGAGGTGATATTAAAATCTACCCCTTTGACAAAACATCTTGTCACCTCCATGAGTATCCCTTCATGCAGCTTACAACAAAATTGTGCAGTGACATCCCCAGGATGCGTCACCACCAAGTTAAGATGTTATGTAGATGATTATAGTTGCTGCTGATTGGGACGGACCCACCGTAATCCTCATACTCTCATTATATTTGGGCTCTCCATTGTAAGGACATAACATGACAAATTCAGACCAATCTCGTAACACTTTTGTTTTGCTGTACTTCTTGGTGGCCTTGGAATCAAGACAATAGCCTGTCGAGTACGAGCTTGGAACAGGGCTATTGTCTTTGCCATCCACCTATTGCCAATAAACGAAGGGAGAACGAAGGACACAGGAAGAAAAACTAATCAGATATGTGGTCAGCCGTACATATGCAGTCAGCATCAGATCTGACAAATGCTCAAGGTGTTTACAAAGAAATGTTAATAACAACGAGATTCAGAAAAACACTTCCCTGCACGAGGCAGAAAAAGAAACAAATGCACCATAAAGCACTTGCCACAGGACATTACTAAGTCCTCGCAATTAAAGTTTTGAAATATAGTCATTATATTTTTGTACAATGTACTGCAATCAGAAAGATCCCACAAACAGCAATGTGACAATGACAGGATAATCTATTTCTGGGTTGTTAATTAAGTGTTAAACACTAGTCAGAACCAACAAACAAGGATAGAGGGACTAGGCGAGGAAGTATGGGGAAAAGGAGGGTTCTAGTGAGGGAGTGACTGGACTTTCCCTTATGGTAGTGCTGTGAGATTCGTCAGCCAAAGACAGTTATGTGGAGCCTTGGTGTAACACGTCATAGCATCACAGGACAAACAGTTATGTTTTTTAATCTGTCACATTCACTACCTTGAGAAAGACAATCCAGCAAGCCATTATCACATTATTGGTGCATATGGGTCAAGACACATGTCATTACCAAAAGAGTGGAAAAAAATAAAAAATTACATCAAATACATTAACAAAGAAAGAAACCTTTTAAATTTTAAAAGAACTGGGTCAGGTCACAGATCTCTCAGTGGGTGAGCATCTGGGGGACAGCGACCACCGCTCCCTGGCCTTTAACATTATCACGGAAAAGGACAGAATCAGAGAGGGCAGGAAAATTTTCAATTGGGGAAGGGCAAATTATGAGGCTATACGGCTTGAACTTGCGGGTGTGAACTGGGATGATGTTTTTGCAGGGAAATGTACGATGGACATGTGGTCAATATTTAGGGATCTCTTGCAGGATGTTAGGGATAAATTTGTCCCGGTGAGGAAGATAAAGAATGGTAGGGTGAATGAACCATGTGAGGTGGAAAATCTAGTCAGGTGGAAGAAGGCAGCATACATGAGGTTTAGGAAGCACGAATCAGATAGGTCTATTGAGGAATATAAGGTAGCAAGAAAGGAGCTTAAGAAGGGGCTGAGAAGAGCAAGAAGGGGGCATGAGAAGGGTAAAGGAACACCCTAAGGTATTCTACAATTATGTGAAGAACAAAAGGACAACAGGAGAGAAGATAGGACGGATTAGAGTTAAAGGTGGGAAGATGTGCCTGGAGGCTGTGGATGAGCGAGGACCTCAGTGAATACTTCTCTTCGGTATTCACCAATGAGAGGGAACTTGATGACGGTGAGGACAATATGGGTGAGGTTGATGTTCTGCAGCATGATGATATTAAGGGAGAGGAGGTGCTGGAGTTGTTAAAATACATTAGGACGGATAAATCCCCGGGGCCTGACGGAATATTCCCCAGGCTGCTTCACAAGTCAAGGAAAGAAATTGCTGCGCCTCTGGTTACGATCTTTATGTCCTCATTGTCCACGGGAATGGTACCGGAGGATTGCAGGGAGGCGAATGTTGTCCCCTTCTTCAAAAAAGGTCGTAGGGATAGTCCGGGTAATTATAGACCACTGAGTCTTACGTCTGTGGTGGGAAAGCTGTTGGAAAAGATCCTGAGAGATCTATGGGCATTTAGAGAATCATGGTCTGATCAGGGACAGTCAGCATGGCTTTGTGAAGGGCAGATCGTGTCTAACAAGCCTGATAGAGTTCTTTGAGGAGGTGACCAGGCATATAGATGAGGGTAGTGCAGTGGATGTGATCTATATAGATTTTAGTAAGGCATTTGATAAGGTTCCACATGGTAGGCTTATTCAGAAAGTCAGAAGGCATGGGATCCAGAGAAGTTTGGCCAGGTAGGTTCAGAATTGGCTTGCCTGCAGAAGGCAGAGAGTCGTGGTGGAGGGAGTACATTCAGATTGGAGGATTGTGACTAGTGGTGTCTCACAAGGATAGGTTCTGGGACCTCTACTTTTCATGATTTTTATTAACGACCTGGATGTGGGGGTAGAAGGGTGGGTTGGCAAGTTTGCAGACGACACAAAGGTTGGTGGTGTTGTAGATAGTGTAGAGGATTGTTAAAGATTGCAGAGAGACATTGATAGGATGCAGAAGTGGGCTGAGAAGTGGCAGATGGAGTTCAACCTGGAGAAGTGTGAGGTGGTACACTTTGGAAGGACAAACTCCAAGGCAGAGTACAAAGTAAATGGCAGAATACTTGGTAGTGTGGAGGAGCAGAGGGATCTGGGGGTACATGTCCACAGATCCCTGAAAGTTGCCTCACAGGTAGATAGGGTAGTTAAGAAAGCTTATGGGGTGTTATCTTTCATAAGTCGAGGGATAGAGTTTAAGAGTCGCGAAGTAATGATGCAGCTCTATAAAACTCTGGTTAGGCCACACTTGGAGTAATGTGTCCAGTTCTGGTCGCCTCACTATGGGAAGGATGAGGATGCATTGGAAAGGGTACAGAAGAGATTTACCAGGATGCTGCCTAGTTTAGAGAGTATGGATTATGATCAGAGATTAAGGGAGCTAGGGCTTTACTCTTTGGAGAAGGAGGATGAGAGGAGACATGATAGAGGTACCACTGCTCAATACAAGAGGACATGGCTTTAAGTTAAGGGGTGGGAAGTTCAAGAGGGAGATTGGAGGAAGGTTTTCTACTCAGTGGTTGGTGCGTGGAATGCACTGCCTAAGTCAGTGGTGGAGGCAGATACACTAGTGAAATTTAAGAGACTACTAGACAGGTATATGGAGGAATTTAAGGTGGGGGGTTATACGGGAGGCAGGGTCTGAGGGTTGGCACAACATTGTGGGCTGAAGGGCCTGTACTGTGCTGTACTATTTTTTATATATATATGTTTAGTTTCATTGTGTCATTGCAATGGCATTCTTTAGAATACAGTCACAGGGATGTTTGGATGAGCATACTCGTTCGGTGCCAGAATTTGTTCAGTATTTTTTTTTTGAGCTAAAGTGGCTCTCCCTTGAGATATAACACACCAACCACTAGCTTACTCAAGTGGCCATCTACTATGGAAGCACCATAGTCAGAACTAATTTCACCCTCAGAACTTTTTCCTTCTCTTGTAGCAATGATATTTGTGCCACTCTGATCATCTCATTGCAAAATTGGACACAACCTGCCCTGTCCAAAAACAATACGACTGAGATTTTGAAACTGCATGTCAAGACTGCAACTTCTATGCTCTGAATGTCGAGAAGCCATAGTAATTGAGTGGTATGTTATCTCTAATCCAATGTGCTGTAGGAGCTTTTAAAGCACTACACCATTTAATTTCTGCTTTGTAGTTATTCAATTGCATCAGCTATTTCTCCACCTCATTTCCTGCTTGGGTTGGGGAGGTTTTTCTTGCTTTGTTCAGGCTTACCCTCCCAAAAGAGTAATTATAAATGGAAAGCAGGACATCACTGAAGACTTTAACTCATGTGGTTTCGCTTAAGGTTATGGAATTTGGGACAAACTAAAAGCTGGAAAGAGAACGGGGAAATTTATGAGAATGTTGCTAGGACTCGAGGGACTGAGTAATGAAGACAGGTTGAGCAGGTTGGGACCTTCTTCATTAGAATAGAGAAGAATGAGGGGTGATCTTAAGAGGTGTATAAAATTATGAGAGGCATTGATAGGGTCCCAGGATTGGGGAATCAAGAACTAGAGGGCACAGGTTTAAGATGAAAGGGGAGACATTTGAAGAGTTATAAGGAAAGATTGAATAGGTTAGGACTGTATTCTTTAGAACATAGAAGACTGAGAGGAGATTTGATAGAGGTATACAAAATTATGAGGTGTACAGATCTGGTAAATGCAAGCAGGCTTTTTCCACTGAGTGTGGGTGGGACTACAACCAGAGGTCATGGGTTAGGATGAAAGGTGAAACGTTTAAGGGGAACACAAGAGGGAATTTCTTCACTCAGAAGGTGGTGTGAGTGTGCAATCAGCTGCTGGCACAAGTGGTGCATGCAAGCTCAATTTCAATGTTTAAGAGAAGTTTGGATAGGTACATGGACAGTTGGGATATGAGGGCTATGGTCCCAGTGCAGGTCGACGGGAGAAGGCAATTTAAATAGTTTAGGCATGGACTAGATGGGCCGAAGGGCCTGCTTCTGTGCTGTCCATCTCTATGACTCTGTGGAAACTTTTCAGAGGGTGGTCAGTAGATGGAATAACCATCTACAGAAAGCTTCTGAGGCAGGTATAGTAACAATATTTAAAAAGAACTTGGAAAAATTAGAGGGATATAGGCCCAAATGCGGGCAACTATGAGTTAAATGGGAGAAATAGGGGGACTGAAACATAAATCTATCCCTTTTGATTCTAAAATGCTCAGTTCCCCTTCTAACAATTGTGTTAATAGCCAGAAGAAATTGTACCTCATCAACTGCCTCCTGTGAGAAGATGAAGCTGTTGACTTGAGCAATGGCCACCACGTAGAGCACAGGACACCAGCTGAAGCGTAGGGTGGCAGTCACCAAGGTCTTGAAATACTGGCGCAGCAGATCCAATGAAGACTCCATGGGATGGGTGTAATTTTCCAAGGGGATCGGCAGCTGCTCCAAGACAGAAAAGATTGCAAAGTGTGAAAGCACTGACAGTATACCTTCATCCTCAGTGACTTAGGGAACTCACCTATGACTTCAGAGTTTACTGATGTATCATAGACCTTTGTCCAGAAGAATCTCAATTTTAAAATTTGTCTTATCCACACCCTCATCACTCTCAATCTCCTCTCAAACTTGGAGCTCATCAATGTTGGTCTCTTGCGTAAACTATTATTTGCCTTTTTATTCAAACTATGCCTGGACTCCTGGTTCTGGACTTCCACTGTTAATCCTCTCAGCTGCTCTGTCTTTCTCTTCTGCATCAGTCCTTTAAAACTGCCTCCTTTTCAAGTGTTGTATCTGCTGACTTGACATATTTCTACATGGTTTGCTGTCAACATTGTTGAATTACGCTCAGGATACTTTATGCTTCAAGGCAATTTGTTTTGTCACTCTATATAGAACCACACAGTATAGAAAACAACTTTTCATCCCACTAGGCCAATGTTAAAGTCTTCGAAAATATTGTTTTTCTATTACTGTCTTGTTTTTATCTACCGTTTTATTTAATTGCCTGAGAGGAAGCCACACAGAGTTTCATTGTACCCATGTATAATGACAATAAAGATCATTCAATTCAATTCCAAATTCAATCATTCAATTCAAATCTAGCTTCTGTCGCATTCTTCCCTCCTCCATCTGCCTTTTACTCCCCCCACCCCACTTGGCTCTACCTATCACTTGCTGGTTATTGGTCCACCCCTTCTGTTTATGTCTTTTTGCCTCTCTCCCCTCTACTCTCAGTCCAGATGGACAGTCAACTGTCCATTTCTCCCACTACATGTACAGCTCGACCCGCTGAGTTCCTCCAGCAGCTCATTGTTTTTAACCCACATTCCAGCATCTGTACTCATGTCTTTGTCTTTACCTCACAGTCCATTATATTCTACTTCGGAATTCAGAATTGAATCTCCCTTCAGATACTACGTGCTTGAGGAATGGTGACTCAGGAGAACAGCTGGCCATTTGGTGAAATGAAAATCACAAGAGAAAATACTGATGGGGCGAGTTTAAAGACTACACAGTTAGAAAGGATATTAAACAAGAAACTAGGAGCAATGGCATTGAAGTAATCATGGGATGAAGGCAAGCATGCTACGTAACTTCTTTACCAGACCATCTACACTGCTGTGCAAAAGTCACATATACTAGCTAGGGTGTCTGAAACTTCTTCACAGTACTGCTGGAATTTTATGTATTGCACTGTACTGCTGCCACAAAAAAAATGATGACATATGTTCATGATGATAAACCTGATTCTGATATGGGTCTCTACTGTGGACTGAGAGTGGGAAGAGAGCAGGGAGAGGCAAATCATGGTTGGGGAAAGAGGAAGGCATAAGGGAGGGAGCGAAAAGGACCGAAGAGACATTCTGTAATGATCAATAAACAATTGTTTGGAATGAGGTGACCTTGGCTGGTGTCTCAGGGCTGGGTGTGTCTACATTCATGTCATCCCCCACCCCGGCATAACCATATAACAATTACAGCATGGAAACAGGCCATCTCGGCCCTTCTAGTCCGTGCCGAACTCTTACCCTATCCTAGTCCCACCGACCTGCACTCAGCCCATAACCCTCCATTCCTTTCCTGTCCATGTATCTATCCAATTTAACTTTAAATGACAACATAGAACCTGCCTCAACCACTTCTGCTGGAAGCTCGTTCCACACAGCTACCACTCTCTGAGTAAAGAAGTTCCCCCTCATGTTACCTCTAAACTTTTGTTCTCTAACTCTCAACCCATGTCCTCTTGTTTGAATCTTCCCCACTCTCAATGGAAAAAGTCTAACCACGTCAACTCTATCTATCCCCCTCATAATTTTAAACACCTCTATCAAGTCCCCCGTCAACCTTCTACACTCCAAAGAATAAAGACCTAACTTGTTCAACCTTTCTCTGTAACTTAGGAGATGAAACCCAGGCAACATTTTAGTAAACCTCATCTGTACTCTCTCAATTTTATTGACATCTTTCCTATAATTCAGTGACCAGAACTATACACAATACTCCAGATTTGGCTTTACCAATGCCTTATACAAATTCAACATTACATCCCAACTCCTATACTCAATGCCCTGATTAATAAAGGCCAGCAAACCAAAAGTTTTCTTCACCACCCTATCCACATGAGATTCCATCTTCAGAGAACTATGCACCATTATTCCTAGATTCCTCTGTTCTACAGCATTCTTTAATGCCCTACCATTTACCAAGTATGTCCTATTTTGATTAGTTCTACCAAAATGTAGCACCTCACATTTTTCAGCATTAAACTCCATCTGCCATCTTGCAGCCCACTCTTCTAACTGTCCTAAATCTCTCTGCAAGTTTTGAAAACCTACCTCATCATCTACGACTCCACCTATCTTAGTATCATCTGCATACTTACTAATCCAATTTACCACTCCATCATCCAGATCATTAATATATATGACAAACAACATTGGACCCAGTACAGATCCCTGAGGCACACCGCTACACACCGTCCTCCAATCTGACACACAGTTATCCACCACTACTCTCTGGCATCTCCCATCTAGCTATCTACTTCCATATTAATGCCTAACGATTGAACCTTCCTAACTAACCTTCCGTGTGGAACTTCGTCAAAGGCCTCACTGAAGTCCATATAGACAACATCCACCATTTTACCCTCAAAACTTTCTTAGTAACCTCATCAAAAAATTCAGTAAGATTTGTCAAACATGACCTTCCACGCACAAATCCATATGTGCCTAAGACTCTTGCATAGTACTGTATTTTCAGGGAGCTATGGACTTGCACCCCAGGATCTCTCTGCACATCAATGCTCCTAAGGGTTCTGCCATGTATTGTGTACTTTCCTCTTGCAATCGACTCTCAAAGTGCAACACCTCACACTTGTCCAGATTAAATTCTTTCTATTTCTCTGCTCAAATTTTCAAATGGTTTACATCTTGTACCTTTTGACAACCTTCCTCATAATACTCAACATCACCACTTCTTGTGCTGTCTGCAAACTTACTAATCAGCCAATCAACATTTTCATCCAAGTCATTAATAGACTTCATAAACAATGGAGGCCCCAGCATTAATCACAGTGGAACACCTCTGGCTACAGACTTCCAGTCGGAATACACCTCTTCCCCACTAACCTCTGAATTCTACAGTCAGGTCAAATCTGAATCCTGTCTACCAAATGACCATGGATCTCATGCAAGATGATTTTATGGCGATTTAATTGAAGAATAGCACCTAATATCAGCAAGAAAATGCAAATATACACTCATTCCAATTTGTCTGAATGATTTGCCTGTGGCTTCCAAACAGCATTAAAATTATGGCGGTGGTGGTGCATCATGCCACTTGTGCACTGAATGAAACCCCTCCAAATCATTTCACACAAACTCAGAGCTACTGCGAGAAGACTTCTATCTCTGGACTGTATTGAAACCAGTGTCCAACCCACTGTGTTGTGCTGTGCTGGCAAGTCAATCCAATCCCTAACAGTGGTAACACAATGTTAAGCCATCATTGGTTGTACTGCCAACTTTCTCTACTCATTTTGGACCGCACCCAGGATGCAAAATGCAGAAATTGTTGGAAATAATCAGGTCAGGCAGCATCTGTGGAAAGCAAAGCCATTAAGGTTTCAAGTCCAGGATCCTTTGTCAGTTCTGACACGGGAACCAACCTGAAATATTAAACATTAAAGAGAATTGTGGACACAGCTCAGACTCCCCTCTACGAGCTCTGTCTATACATCTCACTGCCTCAGTAGGGCAGCGGCATAATCAAAGACCCCGCCCACCCTGGACTTACTCTCTTCTCCCCTCTCTCATCAGGCAGAAGCCTGAGAACACATTACATAGAAACATAGAAAATAGGTGCAGGAGTAGGCCATTCGGCCCTTCGAGCCTGCACCGCCATTCGGTATGATCATGGCTGATCATCCAACTCAGAACCCTGTACCTGCCTTCTCTCCATACCCCCTGATCCCTTTAGCCACAAGGGCCATATCTAACTCCCTCTTAAATATACCCAATGAACTGGCCTCAACTGTTTCCTGTGGCAGAGAATTCCACAGATTCACCACCCTCTGTGTGAAAAAGTTTTTCCTCATCTCGGTCCTAAAAGGCTTCCCCTTTATCCTTAAACTGTGACCCCGCGTTCTGGACTTCCCCAACATTGGGAACAATCTTCCTGCATCTAGCCCATCCAATCCCTTTAGAATTTTATACGTTTCAATAAGATCCCCCCTCAATCTTCTAAATTCCAGCGAGTATAAGCCTAGTCGATCCAGTCTTTCCTCATATGAAAGTCCTGCCATTCCAGGAATCAATCTGGTGAACCTTCTTTGTACTCTCTCTATGGCAAGGATGTCTTTCCTCAGATTAGGGGACCAAAACTGCACACAATACTCCAGGTGTGGTCTCACCAAGGCCTTGTACAACTGCAGTGGAACCTCCCTGCTCCTGTACTTGAATCCTCTTGCTATGAATGCCAGCATACCATTCGCCTTTTTCACCGCCTGCTGTACCTGCATGCCCACTTTCAATGACCGGTGTACAGTGACACCCAGGTCTCGTTGCACCTCCCCTTTTCCTAATCGGCCACCATTCAGATAATAATCTGTTTTCCTGTTCTTGCCACCAAAGTGGATAACCTCACATTTATCCACATTAAGTTGCATCTGCCATGAATTTGCCCACTCACCTAACCTATCCAAGTCACCCTGCATCCTCTTAGCATCCTCCTCACAGCTAACACTGCCGCCCAGCTTCGTGTCATCCGCAAACTTGGAGATGCTGCATTTAATTCCCTCATCCAAGTCATTAATATATATTGTAAACAACTGGGGTCCTAGCACTGAGCCTTGCGGCACCAAACTAGTCACTGCCTGCCATTCTGAAAAGGTCCCGTTTATTCCCACTCTTTGCTTCCTGTCTGCCAACCAATTCTCTATCCACATCAATACCTTACCCCCAATACCGTGTGCTTTAAGTTTGCACACTAATCTCCTGTGTGGGACCTTGTCAAAAGCCTTTTGAAAATCCAAATATACCACATCCACTGGTTCTCCCCTATCCACTCTACTAGTTACATCCTCAAAAAATTCTATAATTACCCCTTGATCAAGGACTGCTTCTATCCCACAGTTATCAGACATCTGAATGGACCTCTTGTACGATAAGATGTATCTCACAATCTATCACGGTATACTCTTACATTTTATTGTTTCCCTGCACTGCACTTTCTCTGTAGCTTTTACACTTTATTCTGCATTGTTATTGTTTTACCTTGTTCTACCTCAATGCACAGTGCTTTGATCTTTATGAGCAGTATGCTTGACAAGCTTTTCACAATATCTTGGTACATGTGACAATAATAAAAGCTAATACTAATATCAGTAACACTATTTCCCTTTCCAGCAATGCTGCCTGACCTGCTGAATGATCCCAACATTTTCTGCTTTTATTTCAGATTTCCAGCACCTGCATTTTGTTTTATTTTATTTGACTGAGGAACAAATTATAGCCCAGTGAGGAGCCCACTGAAGATAAAAAAAGTATTTGTCACTTGTATATCGAAACATACAGTGAAATGTGTCATCTGCACCAAATCATATCAGTGAGGATTGTGCTGGCCGCCAACATAGCATGTCCAAAACCCACTAACCCTAACTTATGTCCTTGGACTGTGGGAAGAAACCAGAGTGCCCAAAGGAAACACACACAATCACGGACAGAACGTACGAACTCCTTACGGGCAGCAGTGAGAATCAAAACCTGATCTTATATTTGGCACTATATAGTGTTGCACTAACCATTACGCTAACATGCCACACCCCCGACATTGAAATTGGTGTGAAGGCATCATATACCTGCTTCAGTGGCACCCCCAGTGCCCGCAACACGTTAACGTGCTCCCCAAAAACAGCCTGGCGCAGTTGGACATCAAACTTCCTCTGCAGAGGCAGCAAGAGAAAGCAGCCAAAAAGCGGGTCACCAAACGAGACGCTCTCAAACTGTTCAAGAAGGCTTATGTACAGGTCATGAAAGGAGGCCAGCCCTGGGAGGGTAGCACTGAGGTCCAGCGAGTCCAGCCTCTTCTGCTGACAGTAGATGATCAGGAGGGCGGATAGGTAGTCACGGATCGCCAGCTCCAGAAACAGGTTGCTGCCCGTGAGGAAGACACAGCAGAGTCGCACCAGCTTGGCAGCCAGAGGCAGTCCCTGCAATATGCCACCTCGCCAGGTCTCCAGCAATAGCACGCACTGGAGACTGCTGCTCACCATCTCTACCAGGTTCTCGGGAAGACAATCCACCATCTTGCCCTTCGTTTCCTCACGGTTCACACGGTCATACAAGTTGATCAGGGGCAGGAAGGCCCAATCAGATGGCAGGAGAGGACCGGCCATTTCCGGTAGTAGCACAGATTGGACCAGGTGGGTCCGGCCTGCGTAGGAGTGCTGGGACCGCAAGACAGAAGCCTGGAGGTGAGCAAAGTGAGAGAGGTAATGGGCACGGATGGTGGGGAGCTGGTTAAAGGCTTTGCACAGCAGCGTGCCACGGGTTGGGCTTGCACAAGTTCTCTCGGCAGCGTCCCCGTGGCATCCGAGCCTCAGGATGTTCGAAAGGTCTTCTGCTTCAGGGCCACCGGATGTGCCTTCCCTGTGAATGCAAAGAAACAAACCGCTGACAAACCGAACTGCCCACTCTTAATGCTAGTGTCCTATACAGCTAACACAGGCTGTGACAGGAAACATTCTACACACAGCAATACACCCAAAACTTAGCAGGTCTGTGGAGATGAATAATCCTGATTCTGATTCTAACACAGAACATTACAGCACAGTACAGGCCCTTTAGCCAACAATGTTGTGCCGACCTTTTAACCTACTCTAAGATCAATCTAACCCTTCCCTCCCACATTGCCTCCATTTTCCATTATCCGTGTGCCTACCTAAGAGTTTCCTAAGTGTTTCTGATGTACTTGTTTTACCGCCACTCCTGGCAGTGCATTTCATGCACCCAACACTATGCACATAAAACTTACCTCTAACATTCACCCTACACTTCCTTCCATCACCATAAAATTATGGCCCATTGTATTAGCCATTTCCACTCTGGGAATAAGTCTCTGGTTCTCCACTTTGTCTATGTCTCTTATCATCTTGTACACCTCTATCAAGTCACCCCTCTGATCCTGCTTCTCTCCAGAGAGAAGAGCTCTAGTTCACTCAACCCAACTTCATAAAAAATGCCCAGGCAGCATCCGGGTAAATCTCATCTCTAAAGCTTTCTTCCTATAATGATGTGACCAGAAATGAACACAACATTGTGGTCTAACCAGGGTTTTACTGAGCTGTAACATTATCTCAGGGCCTTTGAACTCACTCCCTAAACTAATGAAGGCCAACACATGATACGCCTTAATAAACCTATCAACTTGCAGGGCAACTTTGAAGGGTTTATGGACACAAAGATCCCTCTGTTCTTCCACACTGCCAAGAATCCCTTCTTTAACCCTGTATTCTGGTTTCAAATATAACCTTCAAAAGTAAACCACTTCACACTTTTCCAGGTTGAACTCCATCTGCCACTTCTCAGCCCAGCTCTGCATCCTGTCAACATCCCACTAAAACCAACAATTCCTGATACTATCCAAAACTCCTCCAACCTTCATATCATCTGCAAACTTACTAACACACCCTCCACTTCCTCATCTAAGTAATTTATTAAAAAAAACACAAACAGTGGGAGTCCTAAAACAGATCCTTACAGAACACCACTGGTCACCCACCTCATGTTTGAACACCTAGCCCAAGTTCAGAAGCTGAAGAGAAATTACTGACCACTTTGTGTTGCTGTACTCACGGTATCAAAGCCTGGTTAAAGGCCATCCCGGAGAGGAGGTCGTAGGCCAAGAACTCACTTCCTGGCAGCAGCCGGCTCAGCAACATCAGGGCAACGTAGTGATACAGTGGAGCCTGCTGGGCAACTTGAGGACTGACAGCAACCTGAAATCGATAAATAGCATAAGAATTTTATTTTCTGATTGATTCTTATCATTGTTATTGAAAGTAGGAGAGATAATGGGTAAAGGGAACTAGAGCACTGAACAGTCTGGGGACATGAGTCCAGGCAATCCATGATTAAGAAAATGACAGGCAATGGGAGCCAGGCAAACATGGCACTCACCGAGTACTGAAACTACAGCGTACATATCATGGGCTCTGGTCCCTGCTTGGGGGTGGGAGGAGGGCAATCAAAACACTAGTTCCTGTACAGCAAACAAGCCCCGTATCTGCAGCACCAGCCAAGCGGTGGACTTCCTACTGAAGAATGCCACTTACCGTCTTGGATGCCAGCTTAAGCACAGAATGCTGGAGGTGGAACTCGTGCCGCAGCAACCAGGCAGACCTGTGGTTTATTGGCGGGCTCCCCTTACAGCTGTGCACCAAGTAATCCCTCAAACCTTCGCTGTGCAGGATGGCCGAGCACTACAAACAGAGCAGGCAAAGGAAACAGGTGAACGTTGGTGTCAGGAACAAAGCTTGTCACTGCCTGTCAGGGCGCTCCACAAGAAGAGGGAGCTGTGAATCCCACTGAAACTGAGAACAGTCAGGCCCTTCTGCCCACTATATCAGTGCCAACCTAACTCACTCCATCTACCTGCACATAGTGCACATGTCTGTTCATGTGCCTCTTGAAAGTTACCATACCACCTCCCTGGCAGCACTTTCTATACACCCTCCACTCTCAGTATAATATATGCCCCACACATCTCTTTTAAACCTTCCCCCTTTCACCTTAAAGCTATGCCCTTCTAGTATTGGGCACTCAGGTTGGGCACAGGAGTACATTCAGCCAGAGACTCATTCCACCGAGATGCAACAGAGAGCGTCATAGGAAGTCATTCCTGCCTGTGGCCATCAAACTTTACAACTCCTCCCTTGGAGGGTCAGACACCCTGAGCCAATAGGCTGGTCCTGGACTTATTTCCTGGCATAATTTACATATTACTATTTATGTTTTTATTACTATTTAATTATTTATGGTGCAACTGTAGCAAAAACCAATTTCCCCCGGGATCCATAAAGTATGACTATGACTATTTGACATTACCACCCGAGGAAAAAGACTGCTAATGCCTCTCATAATTGTATAAAATTCTATCCAGTTGCTCCTCAGTCTCCAACATTCCAGAGCAGAAAATACAAGTTTGTTCAACCTTTCGCAGCAAACTGTTTCCTTAATTCCCGATACCGTTCGTGTTTCCTAATTCTTTTGCTAACATCTAAGGTTCTGGCCTCTTATCCTGGAATCCTTGCTCAACTTTTGAGGACAGGGAAGAATCCACGGGAACAGGATTAGGCCCTTAAACTTCCTTCTGCCATTTGGTGAGATGGAGGCAAATCTATGGGCTAACTCCAAACACTCATTTTTTCCTTTAATAACCTAGCTAAAGAAAAAGATACAATAAATCTGCTCGGATGTGGAAGGAGAAAAAGAGTTGTCTACAGACCAATTTCAATTACTGTATTGATGATACCATTGTACAGAGGGGAGATCTGTCACATGTTGCCTCTTGATGCAAGTGCAATTAGTCACATTCACTAATAAGTGATACTTACTGATTAAGCATAGTAAATTTAGAATCAAAACTGAACTGTCAATAGATACAAAGATTTGAAGGACAAATTGTGAGAAAAGCAGGTATACAGTGGTCTGATAACTCAGGGTCAGGTCAACACATCACACTGGTGAGGCCCAATACATCAAATCTTCTTTAGCAGACCTTTGGCTTGGCAGCTAAACACAGGGCAGAGAATGACTCAATCCATTATTTGTTGTGACAGTTTAGCTTCATTAGATGAGGCATTGAGTTCAAGAGTCAGGAAAATGTGTTTCATCTTTTTATAACTCTGGTTAGGCCGCATGTGGAATGTTGAATTCAATTCTAGCTGACCCACTCTAGGAAGGATGTGGAGGCTTTGAGGAAAGTGCAAAAGAGATTTACTGGGGTGCTGCCTGGATTAGAGGACATGTGGTATAAATTCCTTGGTGTCCACATTTCCGAGGATCTCACCTGGTCCCTGAACTCTTCCATCTTGATCAAAAAGGCACAACAGTGCTTTTATTTCCTGCGGAGCATCAAGAAAGCTCACCTCTGTCCCAGGATACTGACGGACTTTTACCGCTGTACCATTGAGAGCATACTCACCAACTGCATCTGAGTGTGGTATGGCAATTGTCCCGTATCAGACCGCAAAGCACTCCAGCGTATGGTGAAAACTGCCCAGCGGATTATCGGCACCCAATTGCCCACCATTGAGAACATCTACCATAAACGCTGCCTGGGCAGGGCGAGAAGCACTATCAAGGATGCATCTCATCCTAACCCCCTAACCATGGACTTTTTACTCTCCTCCCATCTGGTAGGCACTATAGGAGCCTCCGCTCCCGCACCATCAGGCTCAGAAAGAGCTTCTTCCCTGAGGCTGTGACCCTGCTGAACCTCTCATCACAGCGCTAAGCAGTATTGCACCCATATTGTACTGTCTCAGTACTTTTATATTTGTGTGCTGTAGCACTTACTTTTTATTCACAGTTATTTTGTAAATAACACTATGCTTTGCATTTCTGGTCAGATGCTAACTGCATTTCATTGGCTTTGTATCTGTACTCGGCACATTGATAATAAAGTTGAATCTAATCTAATCTAATAGGGAGAGGTTAGACAAACTTATTTTTTCCCCCTGTAGAGTGGTGGAGGCTGAGGGTCGACCTGACAGAAATGCATAAAACGTTAAGAAGCAGAGACAGACTAGACAACCAGAATCTTTCATCGCAGGGTCGAAATATCTAATACTAGAAGGCATGCAATTAAGGTGAGAGGGAGTAAGTTCAAAGGATCAGACTTAATTGTTATTTTCTTTGCAATTTAACAATTAATTGCCTGCTTGTATTTTATATGACTACTTATATACGTGTAACTGTTTAGCATGTTTCCTATTGGGCACTCAGTTGTTCAGTGTGCCCCCTAGTGGTTACATTTGTATGATTTTGGGTAGTTCTGGAATCTTCTCTGGTGCAGCATTATCTGAATAGGGGTTACAAACTGACTGACTCCTATCTGTGAATTTGAATAGAATGTTCTTCTTTTATGGAGTATAATGAGCCGACCACGAGGCTGTGCCATCATGTTCCTTTTGCTTCTTCTATCTCTTCTGCTACTAGCTTCTATCACTGCCCGTTTTCCAACTCTCTCTGTGCGATTAATGCTTAATAAAACAATCTGAAGCAACAAGTTTTGGGCCTCTATCCTGACTTCTGAAAGGACCTTGGATTAAAACATCAGACTCCAACAATATGTAGGGCTGGATTATGCTGCCAGGAGTAATAGTGGAGACGAATACAAATAAAAAAAATTCTACAGATCTGGCTCATTGGTGAGACTGGCAACTGGGAAGCTGCATGGCCTTGCTTGTTGTGCAAGCTGGGTCCTCGTGCTGCAGGGGGGACATGCCAGAGGTGCAACGGGAGAGAACAGAGGCACTGGAATCTGTACTGGGTTGGGGACTGGCCCTTGCCAGCTGGCTCTCCCGTCATAGCTGCTCCCCGGGTTCCTTCCCTGGAAGACAATTTGGATTGCCCTCATCTGCAGCTGCCCCAGTGCAGCATGGAGAACAGCTGCATGCTCGTTCTTGCAAAAACGTGGCTCCAGGACAACATCCCAAGCACCATCAACCTTCAGGCCTTGCTACTCAGGGACTTGTGCTAATACTATTTTGTGATAGTTTGTGCTATCATAATTATATGTGCCATGTGCTGTGTGTGACATATGCACTGTGTTTTGTACCTTGGCCCCAGAGGAACGCTGTTTCATCTAGTTTTATGAAATGTGTATGGTTGAATGACAATTGAATTTGGAGTATGGTAGAGGCATTTAAGTAGCACGTGAATATGCAGAGAACAGAGGGTTATGCACATTGTGTAGACAAGAGAGATTAGTTTACTTAGGCATTTAATTAGTTTGGCACAATATCATGGGCGGAAAGAACTGCTCCTGTGCTGTACTGTTTTATGTTCTGAATTGGGACTCCCACTGCTAAGTTGGCAGATTTTGCCTTTGATATTTTTGCAACTTGTTAACTGATTACCAACTCAAAGGACAACAGCTCAAATAAAAGCAGAAAATGTTGGAAACACGCAGCAGGTCCAGCAACATCTTTGGGAGGACCAGCAAATTTTACGTTTCACATAGAAGACCCTTTCTCAGACCTGTCTTCAACCTGTAATGTAAACTCTTTCTCTCCATAGATGCTTTCTGGCCTGCTGAATGCTTCCAGCATTTTCTATTCTTGTTACTGATTTCCAGCATCTAGAGTTTGCATTTACCTAATGGATAGTGCAAATTTGCTTCCTTGCAAACTTATGCCCACTATAATTATGCCCAAGAGAAAAACACTCTGATTCACCTGAAATCACCAGAGGTCACACTGTTTTCTTTCCTGAAAAAAAACTCTGATTCACCTGAAATCACCAGAGGTCACACTGTTTTCTTTCCTGAAAAAAAACTCTCATTCACCTCATATCACCAGAGGTCGCACTGAGTTCTTTCCTGAAAGGTGCAGAGCTTAACCTGCCACCCTCATGATTTTAGTTGGTGTCTATAATCACCCCAAGGACCACTCTGTCAGCTACATTCCTACAGGGGGAATTAATAGCACAAAGAGAGGAATGAAGGTAGGTTTATTGCCTTTTCCTCATGATTATTCATGTTGCTGGATAATATCGATGTCTCACGTGTTACACATCTTTGTGTCGTGATAATGATATTCAGGAAGCTAGATGTCACTGTCTATTGCAATCACTTCCTCTCTCCAATGTACACACAAGGTGCAATCAGACCATATCTGTGATGACAGCAAGTACTACAGCCACCATAACAGGACTACAACATCAATAACTTCCATTTATATAGCACCTTAAAAAGTATTAACACCTTTAAAGGTGTCAAAGTGGTTGTTGTGATGCATCTAGTGTGGTAGTATGGTGGGTAGTGCTTGTCGCTCTCCTTTTCAGCTTCCGCCACTGGCTAGCAGTCTTGCGAACAGGAGAGCTGAACGTGTAAGTCTCTCTCTGACAGTACATAGACTCTCCAACAGTAAGCCTCATCACTGGTGACACACGGAAACTGAACTCCTTCCAGAGTCAGGCTGAACTACAGAGGATGGGGAGGAGGTCTGGTCCCTGCACATATAGCATGTAGGCCCACCATTATGTGGACACGCCCTGGTGCCCATGAACCAGATCCCCAGCTATGGGTAAATAGCCCCACTGCCTTGTGGGCAGCCTCTGGAGACACGAAGGCTACCAGAGTAAACCCAGACAGCAAATCCAGAGTGGAGACCCTAAGGTGGCTGGGCATCATTGAACATCCTTCCAGCAGCTCCTACATATTGGTTCATAAGTCTTCCTTTGGATAACACTGGTGAGGCCCAGAGGGGGATCTTGACGACTGGGTATCTCAGGATCTCCATACATTCCGCCCAGGCTTGTGATGATGATCATCATCGCTCATTGACCTTCGAGACAGATAGATGCCAACCAAAGTTATTAAAGCTTTTCTATGGAAAGAGACGGTTACCTAGGTTCTCCCTATGTTGTGAGCGTCCAACTTCTGTACAGCCCGTATACACAGCATTTGGGAGACTGGCAGGATGAACTTGCTGGATTCTCAGGGCTACTGTGTAACAACTCAGTGCACAGACACATTCCTATTTTGAGAACTGTCCAGGTCACAAACAGTTCACAGGAACAGAACCCGCCAGTCTCCCAAACACCTTAATTCCTAACACTTTAAAGGTATTCTCCAGCAAAAATTTCAAAAGGTGGTCTTCAATCCTTTATCCCATCCATACCCAGACCTTTCCGGATGTGATGTGACGTGACTGGAACTGAGAACAGCAAAGAAGATTTCAGCTACAAAATCAAGATCCTCCTTCACTATTATATGTATCTTGAGTTTCTTAAATTAATTTAAAAAATTGCAACTAAACCTCCAGGGAGTAAAGTATTATTGGCCTGATGATCTGATTGGATTTGAGACTTAGTTAATACAAAAAGAATTATAATACTACATAGACATTATCATTTAAAAGCAAGATATTTAGTACTTAGCACTAAGTTAGGTGCCTTCTTTAACACACATTACATAAATTATGCTCCTTCCTCGAGTCACTTTTGTTTGTGCTAAAAGATATTGGAGATCATTAACAAGCAACTGACATATTAAGAGCATCATAACCACCATCCCAACATATCAAAAAGCAAAATCCTACACTGCTGAAGATCTGTAAACAAAAATGAAAGGCTGGAGATACTCAGACTTGGTAACATCAGTGAAGAAAGAAATAATCAACATTTTAGATCAATAATAGCCTACAGCCCATCTTATGATACATCAGCAACCCAAAATGCCAAATCTATTTCCCTCCCCACAAATGGGGCCCAACGAGCTGAGTACTTTCAGAGTTTTTATCTCTCCCACAGAGCGGCACAGTTTGTCAAGCCACTGTCCCACAGCTCCAACAACCTTGATTCAATGGTGACCTTGGTGTGCAGAGTCTACACGTTCTCCCTGTAACCAGGTATTCCAGCTTCCATCCGCATCCCAAAGACATGGAGGTTAATTGTCCTATGTAATTTGCCCCTAGTGTGTCAGTTTTTTTGAAGTCTGTCTTGAGCCTTGGGGCCCATCAGGCTGGCGTTTATGCCAGATTCTGTGCCGTGAAGCGACTGAGAGTACGAGGCTGCCCCCCCCCCACCCCCCCAGATAGGGCGCCAGTCTATCACGAGGTTGACTGGAGCATTGTGTGGTTGAGTGCCTTGCTCAACAAGGATCAGTGCTGGGTCCATTGTTATTTGTCATCTATCTCAATGATCTGGATGATAATGTGGTAAATTGGATCAGCAAGTTTGCTGATGATACAAAGATTGGAGGTGTAGTAGACAGTGAGGAAGGTTTTCAGAGCCTGCAGAGGGACTTGGACCAGCTGGAAAAATGGGCTGAAAAATGGCAGATGGAGTTTAATACTGACAAGTGTAAGGTATTGCACGTTGGAAGGACAAACCAACGTAGAACATACAGGGTTAATGGTAAGGCACTGAGGAGTGCAGTGGAACAGAGGGATCTGGGAATACAGATACAAAATTCCCTAAAAGTGTCGTCACAGGTAGATAGGGTCATAAAAATAGAGCTTTTGGTACATTGGCCTTTATTAATCGAAGTATTGAGTATAAGAGCTGGAATGTTATGATGAGGTTGTATAAGGCATTGGTGAGGCCGAATCTGGAGTATTGTGTTCAGTTTTGTTCACCAAATTACAGGAAGGATATAAATAAGGTTGAAAGAGTGCAAGGATGTTGCCGGGACTTGAGAAGCTCAGTTACAGAGAAAGGTTGAATAGGTTAGGACTTTATTCCCTGCAGCGTAGAAGAATGAGGGGAGATTTGATAGAGGTATATAAAATTATGATGGGTATAGATAGAGTGAATGCAAGCAGGCTTTTTCCACTGAGGCAAGGGGAGAAAAAAACCAGAGGACATGGGTTAAGGGTGAGGGGGGAAAAGTTTAAAGGGAACATTAGGGGGGGCTTCTTCACACAGAGAGTGGTGGGCGTATGGAATGAGCTGCCAGATGAGGTGGTAAATGTGGGTTCTTTTTTAACATTTAAGAATAAATTGGACAGGTACATGGATGGGAGGTGTATGGAGGGATATGGTCCGTGTGCAGGTCAGTGGGACTAGGCAGAAAATGGTTCGGCACAGCCAAGAAGGGCCAAAGGGCCTGTTTCTGTGCTGTAGTTTCTATGGTTCTATGGTGCTATGGTACACGCTGCCTCGGCCGAGGCTCGAACCCACGACCTTCAGATCGCTAGTCCAACGCCCCAAACCACTTGGCCACGTGTCAGTAACCAGTGGTATTTAGGAAGAACTGATGCGAATGTGGGGAGAATAAAGCTGGAGCAACACATACAAAATGCTGGAGGAATTCAGCATGTCAGGCAGGATCTAGGGAAAGGAATAAACAGTCAATGTTTTGGGCTGAGACCCTTTACTCCATCTTTCTGTAGGTGCTGCCTGACCTGCTGAGTTTTTCCAGCAATTTTTATGAATTATTCTGGAAGTCCAGCATCTGCAGAATCTCCTGTGTTTCACAATAAAGATGGATTGGTGTAGAATTAGTGTAAATGGGTGTTTAATGGTCAACACAGGCTCTTGGGATGGAAGGGCCTTTCCATGCTGTATAGTCATAGTCATACTTTACTGATCCCAGGGGGAAATTGGTTTTTGTTACAGTTGTACCATAAATAGTAAATAGTAATAGAACCATAAATAGTTAAATAGTAATATGCAAATTATGAAATAAGTCCGGGACCAGCCTATCGGCTCAGGGAATGACCTTATAACCAATTCTCTCCTCTCAACTGAGACCAGCAAGAGCCGCACATCCAATGATCAAACTTCTTGGTAACAAATTCCTCAATCATAAGAGGCACAGCGTGTAGGTGCAGAAACAGCTTAAATCTCTAAAACCAATGAGGAGAGCTAGAAGCCCTACATTACTCCACAAAAGAGAGACATCCACAAACTCATCCTGCCCATTCTGCAAAGAATAAATTCTTTCCTCCTGCTTTAAAGACTGAAATGATGCAAAAATGCCTTACCTTTTCTGCCAAGCCTTTGTGCAGAACACAGACGGTGTCCAGTAAATAAAACAATGCAATCAGGAACACGAAAGGGGATTTGGATCCTGTCAGGCTGAGGTGCTGCATTTCTCCAACACAGCCCAGTGACACAAGGCTACGGACAGTCTCTGGACCTGGATAGCAGGACTTAGGGTTACACAGGGCTGAATAAGATCTGAGGAGAGACAACAGCATGAAAAGAAATGGAAGAAGTTTGTGTACATGATTTCTACTAGTGCAGGGAAGCATTTGCACATTAGCAACCTCAAAATATTGAAGGAAAATTAAGCTGAATCTGATGGCAAAGGTAAACCAAGACAGTCAGAGAATTAGCATCGATCACAGCCATTGAAAAGCAACATCTTTTAACCACCTCCTTTGCCACTAAGGTCTCAGAATCTGATCACGATTTGCTGGTCCCTCCATCTTAACCTACAGTAATGGGCAATCCTATCAGATGTGCCAGACTCTGCAAAACTCATCATTCATTTCTGCAACACTGGCTTTTCCACCACATCGAGATTGCAGTTCAGAGGGAGATCACAAAATATAATCACATCAGCCCTACACCAGCCACTCACAAGCCAGAGCCACTCAATAAAATCATTTATTCATATTTGCCCTTAACTCTCACAAACATCTTGGGCACTTTGAATCATGAAGCTCAACCAGCATCTCAATTGAGATATCTGAGAAGAATTAACTTGGATCCTTGGAACTTGGAGTTGACTGCCTTCAACAAACCTGGAGAATCACTCCTTAAAGGAGGTCCCCTCCGAGGTCAGCATTATCCAATGCAACCATATAGCAGCTTTCTTTGCAGTACGCTGGAGCTGTTCTACATCAAGTTATTTGTTACGAACGATAAATACACCTATACTTGTCTCAAACAAAAAAATTATTCACTAGCCATTCACTGGGATAGTGAATCTTTCTTACAATGGAGTTTTGGATCAAAAAATTCTGAAGACAAAAGATACCCCTGCTCCAATGCCCCAGATATTAACTGCTAACTGGACCACAGATGGGAGCTCCTACATCCAACCATGAATCCTATATAGGTTGCTCTGCTGAATCACTAGAGCTACTGAACAAAATAACCTACTGACTGCAGAAATGCAGGGCATTACTATAGCTCGAAATACATAAACAGATATACGATGAAAACCCAGGGACTGAAGGCAAGGACCATGACCTATGTTATTTTGCTATCAAACTGGCTCTAAGAAACAAAAGAGTTTCAAACCTCTTTGAAATTACATACTCACGATTACTGTACACATGCACATGCAATTTGCAGTTTCAGTAAACAGGGGTCTGCTTACCTGAGGTCCACAAACATCTTCTCTAATGTAGGCTGATTAAGTAGGGGAGACAAGGATTCCATCCAAAACTGCTCCAATTCTACTAAGCACTCAACAGGTCTATATGAAGGCTGCATCAAAGTCAAGGGAAATTAGTTTTAGAGGGATGTGGTCAGGGGAAATGGCTGCATGCCAGAGCAACACACATCATAAATTAGTGAATAAAAGATGTAAACAAGTAGATATTCAGAACTGAAAGTAGAAAATGCCAGAAAACACTCAGCAGCATCTGTCAAAAGAGAAAACGGATTAATGTTTTTAAATCAAAGACCTTTCATCAAATCTGGGAGAGTGAACAAGTTAGTTTTTAGTTGCAAAGAAGGGATGGGAAGAACAGAGACTACCTTTGATATGTGCAGTCACATTTACTATGAGGAAAAGAAACTAAGCCATCTGGTTGATAGATTATAATAAGGGCATATGGAATGAATTCAAAGTCATTCAGGATATCTTGACATGCAACTGTCTGCTCACTGCCAGATCCAGCTGAACCAGAGTTCTTGGATCTGAAACCTTATTTCAGAATTTAGTTCAGTCAAGTGGAAAGTGATGCATTTTAGACCGTTAACAAGACATACACAATAAATGACTGGGCTCAGGGATTGCTGTAGAATAGAGATATCTAGGTCTATGTAGGTTGGAGGAAGTAGTGTATGGAGTACAGGAGTTGGGATATTGTGTTACAACATGTACAAAGTGTTGGCTGTACCCACCTGGAGTACCTTGTGCAGTTCTAATTGCCATGCAATAGGAAAGATGTGATTAAGCTAGATAAGGTGCAGAACAGGTTCACAAGGATATTGCTTGGGCTAGAGTGCTTGAGTTATAAGGAGAGATTGGATAGGTTGGCATTGCTTGCCCTGAAGCAAAGGAGACTCAAGAGAGACCTCACAGAGGTTTATGAAATTATGCAAAAATAGGGTAGATACTCAGTCTTTTTCCCCAGGTTAAGGGTTCTAAAAATAGAGGGGAGAGGATTAAGGTGAGACATTTTTTTGGGACCACTCTCTCCGTGATTCCCTTGTCTATTTGTCCCACCCCACTGATCTTCCTCCTGGCACTTATCTGTGCAAGTGGAATAAGTGCTACACGTCCTCCTTCACCACCATTCAGAGCCACAAATATTCCTTCCAGGTGAGACAACACTTCACCTGCAAGTCAGTCAGTGTCACCTACTATATCTGGTGTTCCCAGTGTAGCTACTTCTACATCAGTGAGACCCAATGTAAATTGGGGGACCACTTTGAGAAGTACCCTTGGTACATCCACAACAGGAAGGATTTCCCAGTGGGGTAGCCAACCATCTTAAATCCACTTCCCACTCCCATTCTGACATGTCACTTCATAGCCCTCTACTGCCATGATGAGGCCTCTCTCAGGTTGGAGGAGCAACACCACATATTCTGACTCCACACTGATGGCATGAACATAGATTTCTCCAATCAGGTAATTTCACCCCCTCCCCTTTCTGTTCCCCATTCTGGCTCCCCTCTTACCCTTTCTCTTCTCATCTGTCTATCACCTCCCTCTGGTGCCCTCTTTCTTCCCTGTCTCCCAAGGTCCATCTCCTCTCCTATCAGATTTCTCCTCTAGCCCTTTACCTCTTCCATCTATCTTTCTCACTTCATCCCTCAACCCACCTACCTACTTTCCTCCTCACCTGGCTTCACCTAACACCTTCTGGTCAGTACTCCTCCCCCTCCCCCCACTTTCTTCTTCTTCCAGCTGCATTCCCCTTCCTTTCCAGTCCTAATGAAGGACCATGGCCTGAAACGACTACTCTTTATTCATCTTTCTACATGCTGCCTGACCTGCTGAGTTCCTCCAGCATTTTTATGTGTGTTGCTGAGAAATTGGGGGACGTATTTTTTCCACACAAAAGTTAGCGGCAAACACAGGTACAATTACAGCATTAAAAAAAAACATTTGGACAAGTACATGGACAGGAAAGATCAAGAGACCAGATACAGACAACGAGACTAGCTTACAGACGAGTTGGACCAGAGGGCCTGTTTCTGTGCTACATAAATCCATGAATGATCAAATTACAAATAACTCAATAAAATGAAGAGCTGGAAATAAAATTATTCTGACGTGATAAAAATAAGCAGCTGGCTCCTATAGGGCCATTTAGACTGGAGACGTGTGATGGAATATCAGTTGTAATAAGCCACTGCAAATTCACCATTAAAGTGAGAGGTAAAATCTGAGGAGAGTGCACTGCAATGTTGAGGGGAATAAAATGGCATTAGACCAGAATTAGTGCAATAGGATGTTTGATGATTGTCATGGACTTGCTGGGCAGAAGAACCTGCTTCCAAACTACAACACTAGGTTGTGTCATTTGACAGGAATTAACAGTTGCATAAATGTGCAATGACAAGGTGCAAGATAAGGTGCTAGGGTTTAATGTTACCTGTTGGCTGAGTTTGCTGTAGTATGTCGCAAGGTAGATGATATACGTTGAAGTTAGCTGTCTCACTCTATTCCAAGTCGATGGACAGCTGAGCTCCTTAAAGCATCTTTTGACAAAGCCTTCCAGAAGTGGCTTGATACCTTCCACATGGCTCCAGTCTAATGGCGGAGGGGGAATGTGTCCCTCCTGGTCCCCAGAACTAAGGGAAGGGAACAGAGAAGTTACCAACTGCTCTGCTTTGTTAGGCAGAGAGTACGTTTGAGAAGAGGGAGCTCTGCAGGCTCTCCTACTTGAATAGTTGGCACCTGCAGATTGATCTCAGTCTAAATATGGCCAGGACCAGAAAGAGAAAAGAAATGCAAGCATACAGAAACATGGAATAACACAGTACTGGTGTTGTGCCAGCTCTTTGAAACAACTGTCCAATTCGTCCCACTGTCCTGTTCTTTCCTAAAGGATCTGTACCTTCCTTGTACGTTGATCTGATGTCCATACTGAAAGTTATTACAACAACTGTATCTACTGGTTTGGATAAGTTCGTTAAAATGTTGTTTCCATGCCGAATAACTTCACCATTCTATCGCAGCCTGTGGATTCCAGATCATAATGTTGTGTAAAAATAAAAATTCTCTTCTTCCATCAATTATTAAATCTGTGGATACTTCCCCATCCACCAATCAGAAACCTTCATCTTCATATCTCACAGAGCACTAGCAATTAATGAAGTTCTTCTAAAGGAGGTTATTGATAATGTAGCAGTGAATCAGTAAGAACACAAAATTTAGGAGGGGATAGGCCACTCACCCTCTGCCACAGTTCCCCCACCTGCTGCATTATCAATAACTAGCTTTAGAAGAACTTCATTAATTGCACCCTGCCAGTCAGTAGATCAGGTCTGATTTGCCCCAAAGCTCATCTTCTGTGCCATTTCCCAATTTCCTGTTCCTTCAAAAAGGCCTCAATTTTCTCTTCAAATATTTCCAATGATCTAGTCTCAAAACCCTCAAAGGTAGAGAATTCTAGAGAGCTACACACTATCCTCCCAGCAACACAATGTTCATAACCAGATAGCACAAAGTCAATATAGTGAGGATAGAAATCTGAAATAAACACAGAAAATTATGCAAGAATTCAATTCGTTAGACAGTACTTATGGAAAGAGCCAAATGTTACCTCAAACATTAAACTTTCAAACATAAACTAGATAATACTGTAAATACTCAGCAATTCAGGCACTTATGTGGAAACAGAAAGTTCAAATACCTCCTCCCTCCACGGATAATGAGCATTTTCAACATTTCCTATTTTATAACTAAATTACATTTTCTATTGACTGACACTGGTTGAAGGATAAACGTTGGTCAAGACACTTGGGAAAATGCCACTCTACTTCTTCAGAGTACCACTGTGACAGTTTTTACATTCAGTTGTCTAAAGAGACATCTCCGATGGTACAATGTTCTTTTGGTGTTCTGCACTAGAGTTGTGTGTCGAGAGATTTTTTTTTGCTAAACTCTGATAACTTTAGTTCCCTGAAAATGGTGCCACAAGTAGAGAGTGCAGTAAACAAAGTGCCTGGCATGCTGGCCTTGACCAGTAAAAGAACTAGTTATGGAAATTGGGACATTATGTTGCAGCTGCAAAAGACACTGGTAAGACAGCAAGCAGAGATTGTGTACAGGTTTGGTTATTTTGTTACAGGTAAGCTGGAAAGAATACAATGAAAATTTACAATAATATTGTAAGGACACAAGGGCCCAAGTTATATACAGAAGTTGGGAGGCATTATTCCCTTACAGCATAGGAGACTGAGGGGTGAACTTATAAAAGTGTACAGCATGAATGGGCTCAGTCCTTTTCCCATGGAAACTGAATCAAAACACTAGAACGCCCAAGTCTGGTTAAGAGGTAAAAGATTTAAAAGGGATCCAAATGGCAAATTTTTCACAAAGAGGATGTGAGCTATATGAGGTGAGCTGCCAAAGGAAGTGGTTGATGATGCAGGTGTAATAAGAACTTTTAAGAGACATTTGGACGTCTATGTGGATAGGGAAGGTTTTGAGGGATGTAGGCCAATCACAGGCAAATGGGACTAGTTTAGACAGACATCCTCATCGGCCTGGACAAGTTGGTCCATAGGGCCTCTCCCATGTTATCTTCCTTTTTTGACAGGACTGAACATATTGCTGTGGACACAACTGCAACTAAGTACAGTGGCCAGCATGAGTCGTTCAATGGATTGTAAATTACAGCAAGCGTTGCCTCATTACAATGTGCAGCTGTGGTAACCACGGCAACCGCCAGTCACAAGCTCCAAGAATCCATGAGGGAATTGCTGCAGTGTGAGCCACCAAAGCCCAGCCTGTGTTTCAATGTTGTTTTAATGATAGACGAATATGTTCTCTGCCTTCACCAACAATTCCATTACTGACATTTAATCAGTACCTCTGAGCCTCCTGTATTTCACTTGAATAAAATGGAGTGTCCATCACAATTGTAATCACTGACTGAAAGGCCATCGGTTCTGAATGAAAGCTATCAAAAATACAAAGCATTAATTCAGAACTGCTTTGGTGTGGGAAACAAAATCAACCCTTGTTTTTTGTGTATGACAGTCACCTAGCAACAGTCATCAATTCTGACTCAGCTGCCCCTCCTCCTCTCTACACTCTAGTCTCCCAGCATCAGTCTGCAATCACTCTCAGCTGCCCAGGAGTATCACAATATACTGAGCATCAGAATGGTACAAGATTAGGTATCAATTCCAATCATTACACTGTTACAGCTTCTTCACATCACACTGCCAAAGTCATAGTGCGCTTTAACGGCAGAGGGTGATTCCACCAAATGCAACAATAGAATTAAAGGGAACGGTGAAGGAGAGGCTTTCAAAAATTACACAGAATTTAGAGCATTCATTCCAACATGCCTATGTTTTGGTTCCAAATGCACGTCTTCTAATCTTCTAATCTATTAGTTAGAATTAGTGTTTGTGGAGAAAAATGTTATTAAGCCTACATACAAAGTTAGGAAATCATGGTGGGACTAATATTCAGAGCTGTGTACACTTCAGTGTAAGGAGTATTGTAGGAAAGGCAGATGAGCTTAAGACATGGATCAGCACGTGGAATTATGACACTGTAGCCATTGGTAACAATGGTTACAATTGTAAGGTATGACTACGTTAATAGGATTACATAATAGACCACTCAATAGTCGGCGGGATTTAGAGAAACAAATTTGTAGAGAGATCTGACATTTACAAGAAACATAAGGTTGTGATAGTGGATGATTTTAACTTTCCACATATTGACTGGAACTCCCATACTGTAAAAGGGCTAGAGGGGAAAGAGTTTGTTAAACGGGTCCAGGAAAGTTTTAATTGGTACATAGAAGTCCTAACTAGAGAGCATGCAATGCTTGACATCCTATTAAGGAATGAGACAGAGCAGATGACAGAAGTTTGTGTAGGGGAACACTTTGCATCTAGTGATCATAGTGCCATTAGTTTCAAAATAATTATGGAAAAGGATAGGTCTGTCTGGTCCTCAGGTTGAGATTCTAAACTGGAGAAAGGCCAATTTTGATGGTATCAGAAAGGATCTGGCAAATGTGAATTGGGAATGGTTATCTTCTGGCAAAGGTGCACTTGGTAAATGGAAGGCATTCAAAAGTGAAAATTTGAATGTACAGAGTTTGTACGCTCCTGTCAGAATAAAAGGCGAGGATAACAGGATTAGGGAACCTTAGTTCTTGAGAGATATTGAGGCTTTGGTTAAGAAAAAGGAGGCGCATAGCAGGTATAGATAGGCAAGCAGAAACAAATGAGATGCTCGAGGAGTATAAGAAATGGAAGAGAACTCTTAAGAAGGAAATCAGGAGGGTTAAAAGAAGACATGAGATTGCTCTAGCAGACGAAGTGAAGGAGAATCCTAAGGATTTCAACAGATAGGTTAAAAGCAAAAGGATAGCAAAGGACAAAATTGGTTCTCAGGAAGATCAGACCAGTAATCTAAGCATGGAGCCGAAAGAGATGAGGGTGATGTTTTTTCCCATCTGTGCTTACTTGGGAAATGGACACAGAGTTTATAGATGAGAGGCAATGCAGCAGCGAGGTCATGGACCCTATGGATTACAAAGGAGGAGGTGTTTGCTGTCTTGAGGCAAATTAGATTGGAGAAATCCCCAGGGTCTGACAAGGTGTTCTCTTGGATCCCGTGGGAGGCTGGCGCAGAAATTGCAGAGGGCCTAGCAGAGATACCTAAAATATCCTTAGCCACGGGAGAGGTGCATCTGACTATAAACTTGACTTTGATGACCCTATCTAGCTGTTGAGCTACCTCCAAGGATCTTTGAACTTATACACTAGAGTCCTTTTGTTCCTCAATACTACCTCAAGCCCAACCATATATGGCATATGTTCTAACTTTAGCAGACCTCCAAAATACATTACTTCATACTTATCAGAATTAAATTCCATTTATTGATTTGAATGAGATTGTAGGTGACATGGGTATCAAGATTGTGGATGACACCTAAATTGGTATTCACAGTAGAGAAGGCTGTCTAAGGTTACAAAAGGATCAAGATCAATTGGGAAAAGTGGACAAAGGAAAGGCAGATGGGATTTAACTTGGGCAAGTACAAAATGGTGCATTTTGGGAATTTAACAAGGCCTGGATGTCCACAGTGAATGACAGAGCCCTGGAAGACATTGTGGAACACAGAGATCTCAGGATACAAATACATAGTTCCCTGAACATAAGATACGTAGTGAAGAAATTGTATGGAATGCTTGCCTTATCAGACCAGCACTGTGCAAAGGAGCTGAGATGTCACATTGCAGCTACAGTACTGTGCAAAAAGTCTTAGACACATATAAATAGCTAGGGTGCCTAAGATCTTTGCACAGTACTGCAGGAACTTTATGCACTTCACTGTACTGCTACCGCAAAAAAAAAACAAATTTCATGACATATGTGAGTGATGATAAACCTAATTCTGACATGGGTCTCTATTGTGGACTGAGATTAGGAAGGGGGTAGGGAGAGACAAGTACAGAGAGACATTCTGTAATGATCAATAAACCAGTTGTACGGAATCAAACAACCTTGCCTGGTGTCTCAGAGCACCAATGCCACACCCTGCTTGGCACTCCTTCTCTGCCACCAGTCCCACACTCCTCCTGTAGCACTCCACCATTGTCATTCCCAACATCCTTTGCTCCCACCAGATTTACACCTCGTTCTCTGCACCATGTTGTTAAATACAGTACTGTGCTAAAGTCTTCGGCACCCTGCAATACATATGTGCCTGAGACATTTGCACAGTACTGTATATAGGACGTAGCTGAAAGCACACCTGGAATACAGTGTACAGTTCTGGTTGTCAAACTATGGAAAGGATGTTTATAAGGTAAAGAGGATCTGGAAAAGATTTACAACGACACTGTGGAGACCGGAAGGCTTGAATTATAAGGAGAGACCAGACAGGCTGGGACTGTTTTCCCTGGAGCAAAGCAAGCTGAATGGTGATCTTATAGAGGCTTATTGAATCAGGAAGGGCATAGATAACACGGATAGCAACAACCTTTTTCCAACAGTAGGCATCTAAAACTAGAGAGCATAGGTTTAAAATGAGAGGATAAAGCTTTTCCGCACAGAGGGTGATGGGTATATGGAAGTAACTGCCAAAGGAAGTGGTAGAAGTAGGTATGCTACAATATTAATAGGAAAGGTTTACAAAATACAGACAGGTGGGGCTAGCTGAGGAAGGCACCCTGGTCAGCAGGGATGAAATTGTATGCTATATAACTCTTCACCACGAGTTAATCTCTGTTATGTTGGATGGGAAATAAAGCAAGTCTAGATTAAGGACCAATGACTATTCAGGTATTTCCTACACCACTGCAATCCCTTTTGTTGTTCACAGATAGATTTATATAATCACTAATTTAACCATGCCTAACTTGTATCTGAATTCCATTCAAGTCAGTTCTCACTTAATCAGGTATCAGCCTGTCCTGGCCCAATCAAGTTGATATCATGGCCAAGAAAATTCACCAACACCTTTGCTTTGTCAGAAGACTAAATAAATTCAACACGTCCCTATCGATTCTTACCAACTTTTATTGATGCACCATAAAGAGCATTCTGTCTGGATGCATAACACCTGGTTTGGCAACTGCTGTGCACACGACCACAAGTAACTGCAGAGAGCACGTACTTTATTTACATACAGTCTATATAACAGTTACTTATACATTGCGTTTTATAGGATTGTTTTTATATTCATATTTACGTGTTTTTTAAATTGTGGCCTTTATGCTTATTGTGTTTTTATGCTGTATCGGATCCAGAGTAACAATTATTTTGCTCTACACCTGCGTACTGAGGAATGACAATAAATTATCTTGAATCTTGAGAATTACAGACAGTACTCAGGACAACACAGAAACAATCCTCCCTCTATGGACTCTGTCTATACTTCTCACTGCCTCAATAAAGCAGCCAATGTCATCAAAGACTCCACTCATCCCAGATATTCTCTCCTCACTCCTCTCATCAGAAATCCTGAAAGCACCTATCACCAAGCTCAAGGACAGCTTCTATCCCACAATAAACAGTAAAGTGCACAATCATAATGAGGTAGATTGTGAGGCCAAGAGTCTATGTTATCAGAGCCTTGAGTGGACCTCTTATCTGATAACATACACTCTTGGCCTCACAATCTACCTCATTATGTTTGTGCACTTTACTGTTTACCTGCACTGAACATTTTTGATAGCTTGTGAACTTTATTCTGCATTATTATTGTTTTACCTTATTCTAGCTCAATGCA
The DNA here is from genome assembly GCF_963921235.1 of Mobula hypostoma. Lineage (NCBI taxonomy): Eukaryota > Metazoa > Chordata > Chondrichthyes > Myliobatiformes > Myliobatidae > Mobula > Mobula hypostoma. Next base: position 92,680,153 of record NC_086097.1, read on the forward strand.
CTGTGTCATAATTTGGTCTGTATAGAGTATGCGGGAGAAGCTTGTCATTGTACCTCAGTATATGTGACAATAACAAACTAATACCAATAAAACAATAGAAAGCAGTGTGTCTATGAGTACTGCAAAGGTACAATGAAAAGGACAATGTGAAACACATTACAAAGCATCAAACATCTTCCACAAAAGTTACATTACTTTTGTTACTGATTGTGCACTATAATCTAAAGATATTTCTCAACAGCTGAGCAATTACTCTGATTAAACGTTCTCCAACCAGCAAGAGAGAATATTAACCCTGGAGCTCCAGCCTGTAGGTAGGTGATGTGTGTGTGAACATAAAGAGAGAAGGGGTATTCTTGGAGTAATTACACTCCACTAGAAGTCAGATGAACAGCTACAGGATACCCAGAAATTGTCTGAACTCACTTCAGTCTTAGATAGGGAACAGAAACAGGTCTTTCAGTACATCAACTGCACATCATCCATGTGATACGCATTTTTACAAAAATCATACAATCCAAACACATTTTCTTTTCAGTAAATTACCATAAACTTGTTCCTCAGCATCTTCCTCACTTGCCTCCCACACACCACCCCCACCTCCCATTCCCTCCAATCCTAATGCAAGTTACAATTTACAATTAACCTACCAACCTGCAAACTTTTAGATCACAAGAGAAGACTGGAACATCCGGAGGAAACCCACATGAACATACAAGCTCTACATAAACAGTACCTGAGGTCAGGATCAATGTCATGGAAGTGTTGGAGTTCCATTCTTGCACATACAAATTTTCATCAGCCACCATTCTAAATACTCAGTTGCTTAGTGCCCCTAACTAATTTTCTCCTCTCAACAACACTACAGTTTAATAACCTTAAAATATTTAATTAACCCTCAAGTTCAATGTTTCTGGATACGTTCCAAATTTCCATTGCACTTTGTATCATTAAAGTGCTTACTCTTATCTTAAAATTTATACTCAGTGGCCAATTTATTAGGTACATCTGTACATCTGCTTTTTAATGAAAATATCTAATCAGCCAATCACATGGCAGCAATACGATGCACAAAAGCATGCAGACATGGTCAACAGATTCAGTTGTTCAGACCAAACATCAGAATGGAGAAGAAATGTGATCTAAGTAACTTTGACTGTGGAATGATTGTTGGTGCCAGTTGGGGTGATTTGAGTATCTCAGAAAGTGCTGATCTCCTGGGGTTTTCATACACACCAGTCTCTAGAGTTTACAGAGTAAGGTGTGAAAAACACAAAAAAAAATCCAGTGAGCAGCAATTCTGAAGGCAAAAACCCCTTATTAATGAGAGAGGTCACAGGAGAATGGCTAGACAGGCTCAAACTGACAGGAAGGCAACAGTAACGAATTTGGACACTCCTTAGCCTTCTATAACCATGAGAAAGTAAGCTTAATCTATTGAAGTTTGTTGTCAGCACTTCATTCTTTCAGTTCTGATATCATGCTGCAGCTCCTCAAAGCTTGCAACACTTTGTTCTCCAGCCCAGACTTCAGGAGGAGGAAGCTGGAGGTCCATGAGCCTGTCCTCATAGGCAGATCAAAGGTGGACAGGGTCAGCAACTTTAAATTCTTCTGTTAGCATTTCAGAGGACCTATCCTGGACCTAGCATGCAAGTACAATTATAAAGGAAGCAAGGAGCACCTCTACTTCCTTATAAGCTTGTGAAGATTTCGACAAATGTCTACAGATGTGTGGTAGAGAGTATATTGACTGGTTTTACCACAGGCTGGTATGGAAACACCAATGCCCTTGAATGGAAAATCTTACAAAAAGTCGTGGACACGGCCCAGTCCATCATGGGTAAAGCCCTCCCCTCCATTGAGCACATCTACATTGCAGAAAAGCAGCATCCATCATCAGGGACACCCATCACCCAGGTCATGTTCTTTTCTCGGTGCTGCCATCAGGAAGAGGGTACAAGAGCCTCAGGACCCACACCAGCAGGTTCAGGAACAGTTATTACTCCTTAACCATCAAGCTCTTGAACCCATCACTGAACCTATAGACTCACTTTCAAGGACTTTTCATCTCATGTTCTCGATATTTATTGCTTATTTGTTTATTTATCATTATTATTTATTTCTTTTGCATTTGAATAGTTTGTTGTCTTTTGCCCATTGGTTGTTTGTCCTCCATGTTGGGTGCAGTCTTTCACTGATTCTATTATGACCCGTGTATTTTCTGAGTATGTCCACAAGAAAATATATCTCAGGGTTGCATATGGTGACATACATGTACTTTGATAATAAATTTACTTTGAACTTTAGTGATGTGTCCACAACTTTCTGCAGTTTTTTACGGTCTTGGGCAGAGCAGTTATCATATCAAGCTGTGGTGCATCAACGTACAATGCTTTCTGCAGCGTATCATCTGATGAATGTCAAAGGGGACATGCCAAATTTCTTCAGTCTCCTGTGTGAGGACAGGCGTCAGTGAGCTGCTTTGACCATGGCATCTATGTGGTTAGACCAAGATAGGCTATTGATAATGTTCACTCCAAGGAATTTGAAACTTTCAACCTCAACACTGCTGACATATGCAGGAGCATGTATACCGCCTCCATTCCTGAAGTCAATGATCAGTTCTTTTGTTTTGCTGATACTGAGGGAAAGATTGTTGTCATGCCACCATGTGACTAAACTCTAAACCTCCTTTCTATACTCTGACTCATTGTTATTTGAGATACTGCCTATTATATCAACTACAGACTCAGAGATGGAGTTAGAGCAGAATCTGGTCACGCAGTCATGAGTGCACAGGAAGTAGCGTAGGGAGCTGAGGACACAACCTTGTGAGGCCAGATGGAATTAGTTTGTACTGGCATTATGGATAGCATAGACATCATGGGCCCTGGGTCCTGTTCCTGTTCTGTGTGCACCAGGGCGAATAAAAAGGCAAAAGGATAATCAGTCCCAATTTCTGGTTCTATAGTTCCAACCATGATCTATACTGCTGTGCTCTTTAGGAGATGAAGGCCACCACATTCTGCTCCAAAGCCAGTTAGATTTCTTGTGTACCTCAAGGTTCAATGGGATTCATCTTACAGTTGAGACATTAAGCAGCAGATAGAGATGGTACAAATGGAATCGAACATTCAAACTGTCAGCAAAGTAGGAAAGTTATTGATGAAACTGCAAAAGATAGTGGGACTAGAATAATGCTCTAAACAGAATGAAAAGAATGCCAGGCAACTCCTCAAAGAATTAGGGAATTCTTTGCTGTAACAAGGATAACTCCTTCTCCAATATTCAACCAAAAGTTCTTATGCAAGGTTATGGATCCAAAACATGCCCTCGACAGATGCTGCCTGGCCTGCTGAGTATATCCAGCCTTGCTTTGATTTATATTATTAAACAATTTCTTCACTTGACTAGTACATCTTCTAGAAGATGCTAAATGCCTTCAAGTCTTTTGCAGATCAGCTGATGATACACAGTAAGGAAACGTGCAGAGTACAATGCCCCCACAGGAAGATGGAGAAGCCGGCATGTAATAGAGCATCCCAAGTTGCTTCTCAGTATTAAATGGAGACTCTTTGAAGAAGGGGATGGACTTTCACATAAGTCACAGAGGCATAGCTAACAATTTAAAACTGTCATCGATGATTAGGTGGTGCATACACAATATTTTAGACCAGAGGTTCTCAATGTGGTCCATACGGGAAGGGGGCCATGACAAATTTCGTAGGGGCTACAAGTAAAATAAACAAGAAACTGGGGGCCACAGGAGTTTCTGATTGGGTTGTGGTAAGTTTACTGTTTAAATGAAGTATTACTAAAATATAGAAATAAAAAAAGTAGTTAATATATGTAATTTATTTGGAACCCCAAATGAAATTAATGGAAAAATATGCTAGAAATGTGGCAACAAAACAGGGGTGGGTGGGTGGGTGGGTGTGTGTGTGTGAGAGAGTGATGCAGCAGTTCTATCATTATCTCTACTCCTGCTTGACCACACACAAATCTCTGCTCACACCCAGCAGGACAGCTTGCTGAGCACCGAATGCCACTCCACATCTACTCCTAAAACACAAACTGCAGATAGGACAGGGTTTTCTGCAGCAAGGCCAGTCGGCAAGTGTGCAGCAGGAAGCTCGTTCTGTTTGCCTTCCACTGGCCGGTGTGTATTATTATACTTACAAAATGTGACATGAAGACTGCAATCACTGAAGAACAAATTTCCTGGAGAACAAAGTGTTGCTGCTAAGTCTGACATATTTTACCTGTCAGATATGCTTGAAAAACTGAATTTAGTAAACAAACAGTTACAAGGAAAAAACTGCAATTCCATATCATGCAAAGAGCCTATTACCACTTCCCTTTGAAAACTCAAACTTTTCAGCAGCAACATTGAACATCATGAGTTTATGCAATTTCCTTCACTGGCCACTCCCAAATAGAATTGCAAGATGATGATCTGATTGTGTATCTTGATCATTTGAAACAACTGGACATTGATGGGGAATTTCCATTCAGAGACCTTCTGGAGATGCATATTCCAGCTTGGGTGGTGGATCCACTTGGGGTGAATGTGAATGATGATGACACCACATTGCAAGAATGTCTTATTGAGCTGCAGAGTGATACAACAGCTCAGCAAAATTCAAACGCAGCAAGCGAACTTTCTGGATTACACTAGATATTCAAATTAAGTTTCCACGTTCTGGATAAGTGTCCTATTCAGAGCTTTGGAAGAGTTTTATTTTTCATATACATGTGTAATATATTTAACATATAATACCCATAACCTGTTAAAACATAAATATTGACTGTATATTAGAATTAGTACAGTTGACCAAAAAAGCTTTAAAATGGAGACTATGGAGGATGGGGGTCAGAGAGGTAAATGAAAGTCACAAGTGGGCCACAAGCAGAAAAAGGTTGAGAACGACTGCACTAGGCTCAGGATTGTGAATGATTTGATCTCAGCAATAAATCTGGAGAAATATCACACAAAAATTGGAACTTGTCAAAATTGGATAAGGTCAAAAGGGAGAGGAAAAGAGGTACCTGGATGTGAACTGGGCCTGCAGTTCAGAAGTACAGCCTGCACTGTGAGTGAGGCTGATCAGGAGGCAAACCAGAGTCTCAGCTCTCTGCAAGGAATAATCAAACAATGGATCCTCCTGCCTCGGGTGGGACACCAGGTTTGGTAAGGTCTGAAGAATCTTCATCAGTGCAGGATAGAAGTCCCTGAGGATGGTGAAAGGAGTAATAAACAATCAACACATTGTTGCTTGAGAGATCTGACTGAATGCAAATGCATACTGAAGGTATTGGACATCATTGGTTGTATCACTTGGAGACATTTTGAGGTCAGGGGAGGCATTTTTCCGAAATGCAATGAAAATGAAGGGCCAGCAAAGACAAGTCTCAAACACCAGGACCAAATACCGCCCCTAATCTCTCTGGGTAAGGTGAAAAATATCCCCACAGATAAAACTCCAAAATTCCTGCCAAAATTTATAGTAATCCCTGGAATATACTCACACAGAACAACCTTCGAATCACTTTCCATGCTTGTTCTGTCTTTCACCAATCTCCTCTTCCACCCGATTCAGTCATACACACAACGCATTCTTCATCACACTCCCCATATTCAGTGCATTCCACATCTTTCATGTTCCTGTCTCCCGTTTCTCACTGCATGCTCACCTGTACATGTCACATGCTTGTCCATAGTTGACTGCAACAGCCCACAGCCGCAAAGCCTCAATGTTTAATGCGTAGGCTTCCTGTTGCTCCAAGTGCAGGTCACAAGGATCTTGTGCTATGAACCTCCCAATTCGCTCTTTCAACTTGAATTTGTTTAACTGTTTAAAAACAGAAGCAACAACACAAATCACTCATATTATTAAGCCAAACTGGCCATTTGTGAATTACCATAACCCAACATTTGAACAAGGTAAGTGCACCTTATCTGCTCACAACAAATGGTTACCTCTTTCAAGGAGATCACAGAGAAAACTCTTCATGACTCCCTCATCCACTCAATCCCCCTCCCTCCCCAGGCACTCTCCCTTGAAACTGTGCAAAGCGTTACACCTGCCCCTACACCTTCTCCCTCACCACCATCCAGGGCTCCAAACAGCCCTCCCAGGTGAGGTAGTGGTTCACATGCAAACCCATTGGTGTTGATCCATCTATTACTGGCGAGCTCTTGTTCTACCCCCTACCCTTACCTCTTTATATTGGCCATCTTCCACTTTCTTTCCAGTCCAGATAAAGGGCCTCAACCCAAAACACTGACTGTCCATCTCCTTCCATCGACGCTACCCATATCTCTCTACTCACTTCCGATCCAAGTAGCTATCAAAATGCTTTTTAAACAGAATATTTGGCAACTTACTCCAAATATTCACCACCCTCCATGTAAAAATCCTGTCCCACAGATCTCCTTTAACCTGTGCCCTCTAGTTTTAGACTTTTGGATCAACGAAGCTTTGACATAACATGGCCACCTTAATAGAAAGGTCAAAAGGCATAAATTTAAAGAGCATAAAAAAAATCTTGATCTAGAACAGGGGTTCCCAACCTGGCGTCCTTGCTTAACAATATTTGTTCATGGGACCAAAAAAAGGGTTGGGAACCCATGGTCTAGACAGATGCGGTGCATGATGTTCTTTGACAGGGCTTGCTAATATTCAATCTCTGTTGGTAACATAATAATAAAAGGCAAATAGAATCTTGATTTTGGCTTCAGATATCAAAACTGGAGGATTGCATCCACTTTTTTTTAGTGATGTCCTACAGGAATGACACAGAAGTGTGCAACAGATACAAGACAGAATTAACAAATCTGACAATGGGCAATTTTTATAAATAGAGACTTGACTACTTATCTCTTTTCTCATTGAGGGGATATGTTTGAAAAATGGCAAAGCAAAACAAAACCTCAACAGGATTTACAGAGAAGGATGAAGAGGCATTAGAGAAGGTACAAGGATACGGTAATACACAACTGAAAACAGTCAGGAAAGAATTTAGAATTAGAATTTATTTATTTAAATCTTATATCCATCCCACAACATGAGGGAGTAAAAATCTTTGTGATCTGACTCCATTGCAATGTTCAAACATGTGAATTTAAAAGTCTAATGGCTTGTAGGAAGAAGCTGTCCCGTGGCCTGTTGGTCCTGGCTTTAATGCTGCGGTACTGTTTGCCAGATGGAAGCAGCTGAAACAATTTATGGTTGGGGTGACTGGTGTCCCCGATGATCTTCCAGGCCTTCTCTCTGCACCTGCTGCTGTAAATGTCCTCAGAGGAGGGAAGCTCACATCCACAGATGCACTGGGCTGTCTGTACCAGTCTCTGCAGTGCCCAGCGATCAAGGTTGGTGCGGTTCCCGTACCAGGCGGTGATACAGCCAGTCAATGTGCTCTCAGTAGTGCCCCTGCAGAAGGCCTTGAGGATTTGGGGAGCACTGTGTCAAGGTGTCAACCTTTCCTCTGTAGGCTGTTTCATTACTGCTAGAAATAAGGTCGATCAAAGTCGTGTCATCTGTGAATTTGATCAGCAGATTGGAGCTGTGTGTGGCAGTACAATTGTGAGTGTAAAGGGAGTAGAGAAGAGGACCCAGAACTCAATCCAATAGGAAGTCTAGGATCCAGCTGCACAAGGTGGGGTGCAGGCCAAGGTCTCTGAGCTTCCTGTCAAGTCTGGAGGGAATTATGGTGTTAAATGCTGAACTGCAGTCCAGGAACAGCATTCTAACGTTTGCATCCCCTTTCTCCAGGTGAGCGAGGATGGTATGTAGTGCTGGGGCTACGGCGTCATGGGTAGACCGGGTCTGTCAGTAGATGAACTGTAGGGGGTCCAGTGTGGCTGGCAGCATGCTGCAGATGTAGTTTTTACCCAGCCTCTCAAAGCATTTGCTTATAATTGAGGTGAGTGCAACAGGGTGCCAGTCGTTCAGTTATGCTGCCTTGGTTTTCTTGGGTACAGGGACAATGATGGACAATTTGAAGCAGGAGGGCACGACACACTGAGAGAGGGAGAGATTAAAGATGTCCGTAAGCACACCAGCCAGCTGTTCAGCAAACACTTTGAGGACGTACCTGGGATGCTGTCCGGCCCTGCTGCCTTGCCGCTGTTGGCACATTGGAATGTTCTACATACCTCAGTCTCAGAGATGACCAAGGAGCATGGTGTCATCGGTGGTTCTCTTCAGAGGTTCAGTCCTATTAACCTCAAATCGAGTGTAAAAAAACATTTACCTCATCCGGAGCAAGGCGGCAATGTTAGCTGTACTGCTGCGTTTCCTCTTGAAGTCTGAGATAGTGTGCAGTTCTTGCCATATGCTGCGTGTGTCACTGTGGCAGAGTTGTGACTGGGTTTTGTCCCTGTGTTGCCATTTTGCCACCTTGATGGCTCTGCATAAACCACAGTGGCATCTCTTAAGCTCCCATTGGTCTCTGGAGGCGAAAGCATTATTCCTTGTGCTGACAGCAACATACACTGAACTATTTATCCAAGGCTTCTGGTTTGGGTAGACCTGGACCAATTTTTGGGGAACAATGTCTTCAATGCACTTCCGAATGAAGCTTGTGACTACCTCCGTGTTTTCGGAGATGTTCACAACTCAAACTACCTCCCAGATGACGCTACCAAAGCAGTCTTGTAACATTCAGTCTGACTGGTTGGACCAGCAGTGGATAGCTTTCACTATGGCCACTTCCTGCTTCAATTTCTGCCTGTAGGCCAGTAGAAGCAAGATGGAGGAATGGTCAGACTTTCCAAACGGAGGGTGGAGAAGCGCCTTGTAGGCATTGCGGAAGGGAAACTAGCAGTGATCGAGTATGCCTCCTCCCCGTGTGCTCACCTCGATGTGTTGGCAGACTTCAGGTAAGCTCTGGTCAGAGACGCTTGGTTAAAGTCTCCAGTGATGATGAAAGCAGCCTCTGGATGTGTGGTTTCGTGGATATTGATGGTTTCACAAAATTCATTGAAGAAAAATCATCACAAAGATTGAACAGGCTGAGTGCCTTTCCTCTGAAAAGAGACAACTAACACAGAACTTCGAGATTACAATAACCCTTGTTGTAAGCATAAAGAAGATGCTTCCATTTGTGATTTGACCACACCCATGAGTAGTCATTAATAAATCCATAAAGTATTCAGGAGTCACTTCAAAGAATAAACTAAAAACTACTATACAAGAGAGAGAGTGAACAGCATAGATGCATTCAAGGGGAAGCTGCTAAGTACACGGTAAAGGAACACAGATGTTAGGAGGGTTGAGAGGCAGTTCATATGAAGTTAAAGCATCATCAAAGATCAGCTGGGCATATTGATCTGTTCTGGTGTTGTGCATTCTACCATATAAAAGGGAAATATTAATATTATGTCTTAGAGATGACAAGAGGATAAATTAAAGAGCATCACAACAAAAATATAAGAGATTACAATTTCATTTTACACTGTAATAATGAAGTGGAATTCACTGGCACCTGCATCTCAAAAAGCGAGTTAATTAATTGTAAATAAAAGACTATTAAATATTAAAGAAGGTAAAAAGAAAAGATTGGACCAGCCGCAGACCTACAAAGGCAGACCAAATAAAAAAAACAGCAAACATCCTTCAAAGCACATTATCCATTTGTTCCCTTGTTTACAGCCACAATCTGTCAGATGAAGAATGGGGTAAGCCAGGATAACAGTTACCAAAATAGCCGACATGTTCCTTCCCGCAGATGCCAGGACACGAAACAATTTCATGGCAGCAGCAACTGGCACACCATAGCTACTGGTTATCGGTTCATCTGTTCTCAGAGTCTGAATCGTCCAGGTAGATGGTAAGAATTCTGAGACAATTGTCTCCATTAGTCTTGGGCACCCTAGAATCTGAGCAAGAGAGAGACAGAAGGTACAATCTTAGAACAATTATTATCCCACTTTTAGATGCAGCATCTCCAGCATCAACAGCTGTCGGGACAAAACCAGTGGTATCTACATATGGCCACCAAAGGGCCATTCCAATGTCTTTGCCCACGCAATCTTAACAAGTCCTCCTTGTGACTAGGATTATGGATTTAATAGAATAAATAGCCAAAATCTATTTCCACTGGTAGGAAAGTCAAGCAAATACAAATTTAGGATAACTGATAAAACCGGAAGCTTATATTGAGAGGATTTATTTTGCCTTTTAAATGCAATAGATCATGATAATCTAGAAAAGGGTACTGAAAGCAAATTAAATTGGAATATTCAAGACATGTACCTGGAAAGGAAAAGATTGCAAAGCTTGGGTAAACAACACTGGATATGATTAACTAGACAGTCGCTTTATGGTACAGACACAGTGCTTTAATGTGGGAGCTCCACTCAACTATTATTAACTGAATCTAAATGACTAATTTTGTGATCCCTTCTCTTTTATATTCTGCCTCATGCCTGCTTCTTCTATACTTTTATGAACAGTTTGCAGAAGCACATTACTTCCTGGGCTGGCAACACTTTTTTTAAAATAGCTCAATTCACAAGGTTTCTCTTCCCCTCCTCATGCACATCATTTTTGCTAAGACACACATCTTTCAGGAGATCCACTGTTTTTCTCTGCTTCAAGTGTACTGCCCGCGTTCCCCACCACCCACCCTACAGACTCCTAGTTGTAATGCAAGTTTTGGAATACCATTTACATACTCATCTCTAGCTTAGATTGTAGGTTCAATTTCTGCTACGGCAGAGGATCCCATATAGCATTACTGCTGTTCGACTCAGGTGCTAAATGGAGGCTCCAGTTACTTATGGATGAACAGAAAAGTTGTCACATTTGAAACACAGGGGAGCTTCTCTCCAGAATTCTAAGCAGTATGTAGCTCTCAAGCAATTGACCATTTAGCATCACACTTCTGTTTGCAAGACCTGACTATTCATCAATGTTGAAATTCCTACATCACAACAGTGACTCAGTACTTCAATGGCAGTACAGAATCCTGGAATGTCCCAAATATATGAAATACTTGACATGACTATAAGTAAGTATTCTTTAATAGATGTGTGCAGAATTGTTAACATAAGAAGATAATTACTGTCAATGTTGATTACCTGATTACAAGCCTCAGAAGAGTGTCTTGCTATTCGAATTAGCATCTCCAAAATATCAAGGACGACTGAAGGCACAGGTCGGACAACTTCCAGAATGTAACGCAGACGGTGAAGAACTTTCATCTTCAGCAAACCCTGCATTGGGTAAGTGGGAAACAACAGAGACAATAAAACACAGCACAACCAAAGGAATTGAGGGCTTCTGTCTTTCTATCCCACCTCATCTCACAGTGAACAGAAAGATGTCACCTTAAGTTTAGAGCCAGGCCCTTGACTAGTGATGTCAAGAAATGTTTCTATCCAAAGGGTCAGCTGAAATTTACTAAACTGTGTAGCTATCAAGGCTGGCAGTCAACTGAAAACTTCAAAGGTGTGACAATACTTATTTATTAGACATGGGATTTAAAGGTTATGAAACCAGAAAGGGCGAATGGAGTTGATCAGTGTGCCTTTGCCTTCCATCTACAAGAAAGAACAATAAATGCAATCCTTACAACTTAAAAAGTCTGCTTCGTATGAGGAGGCATTTGGTCTTAGTGGCATGTTTGAAAGTTTATTCTTAAAAAGGCAAGCTGTTAGGCTCACATGCCCCTTTGTGTACCACAAGCTTAGTTAGTTGGGAAACTACCAAATCCATAAAATAAAGCTGTAGAAACTAAAACATCTAAACTGAATAAATAAGACTTCTTGGTGGCAGAATGGAAAAGGCACTCCAAGATGGTCCCAAATTTACAGCAGCTTCCATTTAAATAGTACTTTTAATGTTCTGAAATGTTTCAGACCACGCACAAGAGAGTTAGTCATATTTGTCATTGAGTCAAAGAATGAGTTATTTGGACACGATCAAAGGTCGACTGTATGTCTTAAGCCACAGCGACAGAAGGAAAGAGGTAGCAAAGAAGAGGAACGTAGGAATGGTACTCCATGGTTTGGATTGTAGGCTGCCAAAGGCACAGGCACAGTGAAAATCAGAAGCAGTTGAAGGCTAAGAGGACACAGACCTTGGAGGATAGTAGATGATTATCAGGATCGGCAAAGAAATGGGGAACGTTCCTTTTCTGATCATAATAACCTCCTGTAGGGCACCACAGTGAAATGAGGAAAGTGGATAGGCATTTAAACAAAAATTAAACTTCATGGTGAAAACGGCACTCCTAAGGGAAAACATTCCGTGTAATGATAAAACACAGGCACACAGACTCCAGAACAAGAGAGTCACAGAGAGAGAAGGAAATGAGGGGATAGAGGGCAGGATCGTGAATGCTAAAACATATAAATATATGGAAGCAGATAAAGGGAAAAAAAGATGATTTAAAGGAAAAGCACCGCAAAACAATACTATGGAATGTTGAAAACTACAGGATAACAGAGAGAAGTGAATCAATTCACTAGACACACAGAGGGAGTATCACGTAGGGCTAAGAAGAAAACAGCTCATGTGTGGATGAAATCATTTCCATCAGAAGCCGACAAGGGAACAGATGTATTTATGAGTAAAGGGCCAGATTCATTTAATGGCGAATAGACATTTATCTAACAACAATCATGATAAAATTAGTTCAAAAGAAGTCAAAAGGAAGTAGTAAAGCTGACAGTTTTAAGGGAAGCCGACGTTAAGCACTGAGAAAGAGAATCTCTGGAGTAAGCTGGCAAGTTCTGCTAATGCATAAAACTGCAATGGAGCAGTTCACAATATGAAATGGAACCAGTTTATACCCCAAGGGCAAAATCTTTACTTGCCCAAAAAAACATGAAACAATTTAAAGTAAAAATACATAGAAAACCAAAAATCAGTGTGGTCATTGGAAGTGACAAAACACAATAAAAACTACAAAATGAGAAACAAAAACAGAACAAATGCAAATGATATCTTGTGTTAAGAAAAAAATGGCCCAGAAGCCTGGTCCCTTAAAAGTGGATAGTGGTGCTTTGGAAATGAAAAGTAAGCACTTGGCATCAACATTCACAATAGAGAAGGAAGAAATCAAATACGGAATTGATTGGGACTAGCCACAATCACTGTTCGTTCGTTATGCACCGTGTCATATGATGTAGGCAATCTTGGACTTTCCATGATCATAATAGTTCTTGGCAAATTTTTCTACTTTAGAGGTTTGCAATTGCCTTCTCTGGTCGAGTCTTTACAAGACGGGTGACCCCAGCCATTACCAATACTCTTCAGAGATGGACTGCCTGGCGTCAGTGGTTGCATGACCAGGACTTGTGATATGCACCAACTGCTCATACAACCATCCACCACCTGCTCCCATGGCTTTGTGCGACCCTGATTGGGGGGGGGGCTAAGCAGGTGCTACACCTTTCCCAAGAGTGACCTGCAGGCTGGTGGAGAGGAGGAGTGCCTTACACCTCCTATGGTAGACACATACCTCCTCCGCACCACCCGCAAAATCATCAGAAGGCAAAAAAAATAGCAGAAAAGTAGAATTAGTTGCACAAAAGGATGACAAATCCCCAGGACTGTTACTTTTAATTCCATGATCCAGAGGTAGTTAAGAATGTTGCAGAAGCATAATCTTCCAAAACTAAAACAGAAAATGCTGCAAATATTTGCAGAAGTCATTGACATGTAATGCTAGTTCTCTTTACATAGATGCTGCCTGACGTATTGAATATTTCTCACACTCGCAGTTTTAAGTTTCAGATTTCCAGTAACCTTATCACAATGCTTTTATAAGCTTCCAAACTTGTCTCAATTTGGGATCCGTTCATTTGGATGGGAAAATTTCACTCTTTAGATTATTTAGCATAAAGTCCATTTCTAGGAAATAACCGGAGTCTATAATTAAGCATGGAGAGCACTAAACACATTGAAAATTATTGACTGATCAAGCAGATCTAGTACCAATCAATGATACAGCATGCCCAATTAATCTAATTTCATTTTTGAACAGGTCTGAAATAGGAGACAAAAGATTGACATTATTTCTGTGGATTAAAGTTCCTTGCGAAAGACTTACGGAGCTGATGGATAAAGATTGACCTGTTTGCAAAATTACTGCAGCAGCAAAAGACAGCCGAGGTAAGGGGCCAATAATCAAATCATTGGGATGCTGCTAGTGACTCACAAGGACCAACGTTTGGATGCAACTAACAATCTTATGACAGACTAATGGACAGGAAGCTGCATAACCGGGTGTGTCAGTGACAAATACTAGTCGCACTGTAAACAACATAGAAGACATTAACACGAGAAAATCTGCCGTTGCTGGGAATCCAAAGCAACACACAAAATGCTGGAGGAACTCAGCAGGTCAGGTAGCATCTATGGAATAGAGTAAACAGTTGACATTTCAAAACAGAGATTCTTCATCAGGAAAACACTATTACACTTCAAAAAGCTCAAACAAGTGAGGGAAGAGGAAAGCTAAAACAAATAGATTTCAATCAAGTAATTGTGAGGTCGTCCATTTTAGACCCAAGGAAGAAAAGAACAGAATACTTGTTCAACACTGAAAAGTTAGAAACAGGAAGATCCAAAGAGACTTGGACTTCACATACATGGTTATTAGAACTGCATTTAAAGACATAGAAAATAATCAAAAAGGGTGAATGGACTTCTGGCTTTTATTTCTTGGGGAATGGACAGCAAAGGGGCAAATGCTATGTGTCAGCGGTACAAGTCGGTAAAGCATCAGACTTTTAATCTGAGGGTCCAGGGTCCAAATCCCTGTCGAGCGCTGGCTTTATGTCACAACATTATATACCCATGTAAATTTCAATTCCAAAATCATAGCTGATCATATCTAAAATTTCAAAGGTCATTGTTGATAATGTTTATTAATATGTAAGTTCTATAAAAATAATTTTTGGGCACCACGGTAGTGTAGTGGTTAGCTTAATGCCTCATAGTACCAGCAACCCGGGTTCATTTCCCACTGCTGCCTGAACGGAGTTTGGACGTTCTCCCTGTGACTGCGTTGGTTTCCTCCCACAAACCAAAGACGTACTGGTTGGTAGGTTAATTGGTTGTCGTAAATTGTCATGTGATCAGGCCAGGGTTAAATCGGGGGTCGCTGGGCTGCGCTGTTCGAAGTGTCGGAAGGGCCTACTCTGCACTGTACCTCAATAAATACAAAAAAAATACATGTCATGGTATATGTCAGTTAGCAATTTGTCAATAAGAAGCATCTTCATTGATCTTCAGACCTCACTTGATGACTTGCACTCATCATCCACAAAGAGTAGACCATGGAGAGAAAAAGAAACAATCGACTTTCCACTTCAGTGGCCCACTTATGATAGATGTCCTTAGACCTTCCCTGTCACCCTGAGACAAGCAAATACTCTGCATCATGATCTCATGTGTTTGTTACATCACCTTCACATTACACAAACATAAACCCAGGAACTTCTTTAACTTGGCCCAAAAACCAACAGAAATCTGACCTTGATTTAGAGGAAATTTAAAAGAGTTCATTTCTAAAGGGACTAGGAACATAAAAATAATCTTGAAATTACTTTGCAGTATTTGCTCCAGGGAACAAAAACAATCATTTCCCACTCAAGCACACACAGGCTGATAAGAAAAAGACTGACTTCACATGCATAGAATCAAGTGCGTCAGCTGTGACTTAGTGATACCACCCTTTCAAAGATGACCAAGGAAGTACACTCCAGAGTCCTAGCCAACATAGATCTCTTAAACCCTAACACTAAAACCAATTATGTGGTCACTTTTATGTCGCTGTATTGTGGGAGCCTGTTTTCCAGAAACTGCTTGCTCTTTTGGCTATATTACAATGGTGGCTGCAGTTTGGGACTGGCTGTTGTGCACTTCTTATAATCATACAGTTACTAGGGGTGCATCCTTTATATGTAGTCAGCATAAATTAAACACATAACTCTGAGTTAAATGCTTGTAATTAAAAACCCACCCTGAAGTTACCCCACTGTCCCCAGAAGAGTGCTGGCTCTTTTATATGCCAATTTCTATCTGCCCATCTCAATGGGATGCATGGTTTACTAAGTTCCATTCTGTTTCACTCCCTCACCTATCAACGCTTGACTGTGACACAATCTTATACATAAAAATAGAGAATGCTGGAAAACATTTAGAAGGTCAGGCAGCATCTATGGAGAGTGAAGCAGTTAATGTTCCAAGACCAGGACCCTTCTTTACAACTGGACAGGAGAGAACACAGGCTGGCTTTCGGTAGCAGAGAAGGTGGAGAGGTGCAAATAGAACAAAGGGAACATCTCTGACAGGATGAAACGAAGTGAGTTAATGTAGCAATTAGTATAGCAACGCATTATACACAAAGAAGGTAACACATTATGCACAAAAGATTCCAACTGAAGAAACATGTTTCATCTCATTCCATTAGCAAGGTTCCCTTTGTTCTACCCACTTTTCTTCCATCTTCCCTGCATTTGAAAACTAATTTCCTTACTCTCTTTTACTTCCCATTCCACAGATGCTGCTTGACCTGCTAAGTGCTTCCAGCACTTCTGGTTTTTATTTCAGATTTTCCGCATCTGTAATGTTTTTGATCTACAAGCCAATGTGATACAGTTTATAGGTCTCAAGGTGTCAAAGAAGGTTAAACATAGGTCAGCACAACCAAATGTGGATGAATGGGTTGGGGGGGAGCACAAACGGGAAGGCTACAAGAGCAGATCAAGGTCCTGGATGGGAGGTTGGGGAACAGTTAACTTTTCAATATTTATTAAATATATACACTCTAGTACAAACCGACACGTGTTTTAAGGACATTACTTTAATAACATCCACGCGAGCAACATCTGTATCTGCTTTCTTATCTTCCTTGGACTTGGCTTTCTCGCTTTGCTTCATTTTTGATTCTTCCTCATCATCCTCCTCTTCATCGTCATCATCATCATCCTCCTCTGTTTCATTAGGCCGAAGGGGAAACACTGATGATCCCAAGTACCAGCAGAAGGTCCTGTCGAGACATTCCTGTAGGAAAAAATGCTCCTGGTTATTACATCCAAGAATTGTTTGGAGAAATATAATGTACAATGGTCACTGATTGACAATCTATCTTCAGACATAGGCCACGTCATACATTAACAGGGTGAGAGGAAGATGAATGAATGACCACCACAGAAAGATGGCACAAGTTATCGCTAAGGAAAAAGCAACTCTATCTCTCCTTAATATAAAAACGCAGATATATGTCATGGGCAGTTCAGGATAGGCTGGTAAAGAGAGCTGAAGTTCATCACCTTACAGTTCAATAAGGTCACCCTTTCATGCTGATAAAACCTACTGATAAAACATCTTTGATCTGAAGCATCAAATCTTCCTCACTCTCTGCAGATGCTGTCACAGCTGTTCTCATTTCCGACTGCAAAAACTGCAACATTTGCTTGCTGAATCTCTGATTATGGTTGAACTAGCATGGAATGCTAAATAATGCACATGCTGAAAATCTGAAATAGAAACAGGAAGTGCTCGACATACTCAGCAAATGCAGTAGCATCTACAAAGTAAAACATTATTAACGTTTCAAGTGTCCTGGACAAGTTACTGGAGATTTTATCCTCCTTCCTCCACACTCCCATCAATGGCTTTGTCAGTACACACTTGGTTCCCTGCAGTCTCACACCAAGCAGAAGGCTGTTTCATAACACTAGATGGAGGGACTTCCGGTAGCGCTCATGGAGTGAAGTCGCGTTCTTGACTCGCTCCATTACCTCTGAGTTTTTTTTCCCTATGGTCAGCTATACTTTAATTAACCATTAAGGCATCAACTCTTACAATACTTTGAATTAAACTGAATTCTCCGACAACTGGATGAAACTTAGATCTGCTATGTCTAAGAACGGGAAAAACGGCAAGGATGGTAAACCTCCGGTTAAACCGAAAGGTACGGATCTCCCCCCGACTGAATCACCGGTGACTTTGAAGGCTATATCGGAGTTAATTCAGAGGGAAATTTCAACCTCTGTTAGGGAGATGATTCGTACGGAAATTGCAGACTCTGTTAAAGACCTGATTCATATGGAAATCTCAACTAATCTCCAGAAAATTGCCAATTCAATTGATAAGATGCAAACATTTATTGCGGAACATCAGTCGGCTATATCTGATCTTCAAACATTCGCGCAACAAAGTGAGCTTAAGATGGGGAAAATCGAAGAAACAATTAATGTAATGAAGAAGAAACTTGACTTTCTGACTTTTAAAAACTCTGACTTGGAATCTAGAATGCGACGGCAGAATTTACGAATGATTGGGGTGCGGGAAGCTGTGGAATCTAATAACCCCATGAAGTATTTTTCTCAACTTTTAAAAGATGCATTCCCTACTGTATTTCCTGACCAACCACCGCTACTGGATCGTGTTCACAGAATCCCATCATACTCGTCTAGGTCAGATAGACCTAGGCATGTTATCTTACGTTTTCATTACTTTCAAGACAAGGAGAGACTGTTTCGATTCGCTCGATCTAAAGGTTTCATTGATGTTTCGGATCTTAAGTTCCGATTCGTGGAAGATTTCAGTAAACCAATCTGGGACCAACGGGTTCGCTACAGATCTGTGATGTCGGAATTCTATAAGATGGATTTAAGACCAGCGTTGCTGTACCCTGCACGTTTAAGGATTCGCATGTCAGATGGAGTCCTTCGTTTTTTTGATTCTCCATCGGATGCCCAGAGTTATCTGGATCAACGTTCACCTTCAACATCTTAATTGCTATTTTTTTTAATTATCTCCGTTGATCGGAGGCTGTGAATTGGTTGGTTTTAACTTTTTCATGCCCTATTTGGGCAGAAAAGTTTATTTTTGATTTCTTAATATGGTTGCTAAACTTTCTTTTCAACTGCGTCATTTCTTTCTTTTTCCAGGGGATTCTGGGTGGTTACTTCCTTTTTGTCATCTTACGTATTTCCTGTGTGGCCTTAAATTTTGTAGTTTTTTTTTAAATTTTATTCTGTTTTGCTTTTTATAACCACTTTATGTCAATAATCTTATTTTTTCTTGTTGCTGTGTTTATTCATGGGTTTGGGGTTTATTGTGGTTTTTTTTTAATATATATTTTCTGGCTTTTGTTCTGTTGTGTGTGTATTTTAATTGAGCTACCTTTTTTTTACTTTTTTACTGTTTTACAATTAGCTGATCTTTTTCATATTTATACCTGTTTTTAGGGAGCGTATACCGGAAGTCATGGGGGTAGTTTTAGCGCTTGCTTCTTTCGGGCGGGTCTGCTTTAGATTTTGCCTTGGGGTCTTGGGGTGGGGGGTGGTGGGAGGGGCTTCACGTTTTAGTTTGTTTCTCTTTGGGCTATATACATTATTGAAGTACTGGTTGCGTCCTTTTTCCCGGTATCTTTCGTATGTTCTGTTTCCTCTCCGGGTTTGTGGGTCGAGCCTATCGTCAATCCTCCTTGTTGTGGGTTGACTTTAGGATTTATGGAGTCTATTATTAATTTTGTCTCCTGGAATACTAATGGTCTTAATCATCCTACTAAAAGGAAAAAAGTTTTTAAAGTGTTCTGGAGACTTAAAGCACAAATTTTATTTTTACAAGAGACCCATGTACGGAGGGGGGACAGACTACGTTTTTTTAAATTCTGGAAGGAACAATTTCATTCGAACTCCAATGCTAAGGTTCGAGGCGTCTCTATTTTTATAGATTCCTCAGTTACTTTTATACAACAGGATATTATTTCTGATCCGAATGGTAGATTTTTATTGGTTAGTGGTTTACTATTTAATAAAAAAGTAGTTTTGGTTAATGTTTATGCTCCTAATATGGATTGTCCGGAATTTTATAAATCATTGTTTAATCAGTTTCCGAATTTGAACGAGTTTTCATTGATCTGGGGCGGAGATATTAATACCTGTTTGTCTCCAGCTTTGGACCGTTCGGCTCCTTTACGGACCATAACACTAGATGATCCTCAACTATCCGACTCCTTTGCTTAATACAAACAGAAAGCTAATATGAACTAAGATGTGCTAGCAATATATGGCGATGTTTTGCAGGAAGCTTTAGATATTACTATCGCTGCAATCTGTAGCCTGCTATTTCATTTTAAGTTACATAACATAATCTAAACAAACCAACAATTTTTTATCTCCTGAAGAATTCAGCAGACTTGATTCTTAGGAATGCAGGTACAGCACCTTTAAGCAGAGGAGGGTCTATCGCCATGGCCCAAAGAAGGGAAGGAGGGGAAGACTCCAAGCATCTGATGTGATGTCCCTTTATTTCCTTGAATGCTCTTTCACAACTTTCCGACCATTCCCACTTTGTCCCTGTTTGCAACAATGGGTCAATGGGTACTGCACTGTAGCAATGTTTGGGAGAAACCGGTGGTAGTAGCTTACAAGGCCCAAGTATGACCTGAGTTGTGACACATTTTCCAGCTTAGTTGCCTGCAGCACTGCTTCAATCTTCTCTTGTGACATATGTAAGCCATGCTTGTCAATGACATGTCTACAATATGAGAATTCATTCTTGAAAAACTCACATTTCTCTCTCTTTGCCCGCAGACTACACTCACTCAGTCTGGTAAGCACTTTACCAAAGTTCTGGAGGTGCTTTTCATCATTCTTGCCTGTCACAATGGTGTCATCAAGGTAACATTGTGTTCCTGGGATATCCTGGGGCACTTGGTCCATTGCTCTTTGCCAATTTGTTGGAGTTGATGCGACACCAAAGACAAGATGATTATACTGGAACAGACCCTTGTGAGTGTTGATTGTAAGGAACTTCCTGCTTGACTCCCCAATCTCCATTTGCAGATAGGCTTGTGGCAAGTCAATCTTTCAAATTCGGTCACTTAATGCATTTGATTAGTTTTACGTGTGAAACTTTTCACTCGGTGTGGTTTTTCTCTTAGGTGGTGTTTTTTATCTGCCTTGCACGCTCTCTCTATGTGACCTTGTCTGTGACATTTTCTGCAAGCTTTTTCTTTGAACCAACAATCATTCGCATTATGGAAGGATTTACCATATAGATAATATTTTTGGGTTTTTTTGCACCATTCAGGGACGTTTTGTGCATTTCACATTCTAACCTCTTTTTCTGTAGTTCTGCATCCTTTGCTGCAGTCTCTAATGATATTACAATGAACAACATTTGTTCTAACATTAGATCTCTTTTTGACAGTAACCTCTTTTAAGTGCTTTGACTATGCATGCTACATACAAGCCTGTCCCTTAATACATCAGAAAGCTCATTTCCAAAATCACAGTACTAGGAAAGTTTGCACAGTTCTGCAATGTATTCCCAAATGTTTTCATCCTTTGACTGGTTCCTTTTGTAAAATCTAAATCTCTCAGCTATTAGCAGAGGATTAGGGCTCAAGTGATTTTGTAAAATTGTAACAATTTCATCCAACGTTTTGCTTTCTGGCTTTTCAGGAATTACTTGTTTGCTTAAGAGACTGTACGTTCTAGCACCCATTAAGCTCAGAAGCGTAGGGACTTTCTTCTGCTCATCCACATCATTTGCTTTACAATACAGTTCAACCCTCTCGATGTACAACTCCCAGCCTTCATTAGCACCATTGAATTTGTCAACTTTCCTGACTGAAGCCATCGCCATGTTGTTTTCACTTTTAACTTTGCTAGTTGCATGTCTCTCAGTGTGTACTATGTATTGTACTCACACGTCCCTTTGTTAGCGTCCTTGACAGTTTCTGTACTGTTTAACTCTTGCTGTTGGTGCAGTTGGTGATATTCTCTGACGTTCAGGTTCGTCCTCATCGCCAATTTGTTCTGTTTGTACAACTACATATCAATTGAGTAAAAGCAAGCATGCGGGAGATGACTTTAACTGGTGTACTCACATTGAAGCGAGGGAGAGAAAGAATGATGTGCATGCATAGGCAACAGATCAATCTGCATGCGTAGACAACAGTCCATATGTAGTGCTAAGTGGAGTCATTGCTTTAAAAGAAATAGATCCAAGGACAACAAAGAGGTGATCACCAGCAGCTGCGGACTGCTTCAAGTCGGTGGACTGGGCCACGTTCAAGGAATACATCACAGTTGTCACGGACTTTACAAAGTCAGTCATGGACAAATACAGCCCCACAAAATTATTCAGTCTTCCCCAACTAGAAGCCCTGGATGAACCAAAAGATCTGTAATCTGCTAAGCGCCACATCAGTGGCTTTCTGGTCAAAGGATCAAGTAAAATACAAAAGGTTCAGTTATGACCTCCAAAAAGCCATCTCAAATGTGAAGTGGCAATTCTGGATCAAACTTGAATCAAAGAAGAATGCTCAACAGCTGTGGCAAGGCTTGAAAATTATCACCCCCTACAAACTAAAACAAAACTACAAACAAACTACTGTATGCGTGACAACAAAGTTTCACTCCCAGATAAACTCAACGTCTTTTATGCTCCTTTTGACTGACAAAACACGAGAAAACTTCATGAATTTCCTCAGCCCCCGACAACCCTGTAATTTCCATCTCTGAGGACGATGTGACAGCATCCTTCAGAAGGAAGAACCCACGGAAAGCATCTGGTCCAAATGGTGTACCTGGCCAAGTACTGGAGACCTGTGCTAATCAACTGGCTGGAGTGTTCACTGTTATCTTTAACCTCTCGTTTCAACAGTCTGAGGCCTCAGACAGGCTTCAATCTCCTCCACAATCACCATCAGCACAAGTGCATCACAAGGCTGTGTGCTTAGCTCCCTGCTCTACTCATTTTACACTTATGACAGTGAGGCTAAGCTCAGCTCCAATGCCAGATTCAAGTTTGCTGACAACACCACTGTCATAGGCCAAATCAAAAGTGGTGACACATCAGCATACAGGAGGGAGATCGAAAAGGTTGGCTGAATGGTGCCACAACAACAACCTCTTGCACAATGTCAGCTGATTAATGACTACAAGAGGAGGAAACTGGAGGCCCGTGAGCCAGCTCTCATCAAGGGATTACAGGTGGATTGAGTCAGCAACTTTAAATTCCTCAGTGTTATCATTTCTGGGTACAGTACTTAAGTAGTATTACAAAGAAGACACCTCTATTTCCTTAGAAGTTTTGTGAAGATTTGGCATGTCATCTAAAACTCTGACAAACTTCTACAGATGCACAGTGGAGAGTATACCGACTGGTTGCATCATGGTCTGATATGGGAACACCAGTATCCTTGAATGGAAAATCTTCCCTACCATTAAGCACATCTACAAGAAGCACTGTCACAGGAAAGCAGCATCCATCATCAAGGACCTCCACAATGCAGGCATACTCTCTTCTCACTGCTGCCATCAGGAAGGAGGTACAGAAGCCCAAGGACTCACACCATCAGGTTCAGCCTCTTGAAAGGGAGTGGATAACTTCACTCACCCCAACAATGAACTAATTCCACACCCGATGAACTCAATTTCAAAGACTCTACAACTCATGCTCTCGATATTTAATTCCTATTTTTTTCTTTTTTATATTTGCAAAATCTGTTGTCTTTTGCACACTGGTTGTTTCTCTGTTGTGAGCAGTTTTCCATTGATTCTATAGTGAATGCTTGCAAGAAAATGAATAGGGTAGTATATAGTGACATATATGTACTTAGATAATAAGATTACTTTGAACTTTGAATAATCTAAGCCAAGTTCATGCTAATCCAAGAAAACAAATTTTAGGGTAGTATATGTTAACATACAAGTACTATGAATGGGGAGGGGGGAGGAGGAGAAAAAGACTGGGAGAGAGAGGTGGAGGGGGAAGACTATGGGACTTTGATGTTTCTATCATTCATTCTATGGGGTTTCTTGGTTCGTGGATGTCTGTGAAAAGTACAAAATTCAGATTGTATACTGTATACATTCTGATATTAAATGAACCATTGAATTCCTCAAGACTTCAGAGCATTTCCAGGAAGATCTACAACACAATGCAATAGTCAGCCAGCTATGTGGTATGTGCGTAGGTGATGGTGTTCAGTACTGGCTGCAGAGACCTTCACGAGACAACTATTTTGTGCCGATGGATTGACATCTGCAGACTGCTGGCCTGCACATAAAGTGGCTGCTATTCTGGGAGCTTGGATCTGTCAGGTGTGCGAGAGTGATTCAGCTAACCTTCAGAGGAAAAACTCATTAACTGTGCTGCCAGAGTGGCACAGATTGATAGGATGGGAAGATGGAGCACCACGCCAGCAATGCAGGCATTCAGAGTTGAGAGATGTCGAGGCTCTGCAATGTCAGGCAGTGGATTTAATTGCTCTATCACACAAACAGCCACAGAGACTGCAGCATTTTGCAATTCACAGAAGGGGGTTAGGGGGAAGAGGACACAGACTCAACAATGTCAGGAGAAAAAAGTTAGTGAAGGTATCCCAAAGCAGCTTCATCGTTGAGAATGAGTCAGGATTGTGATATTATAGGCCTCTACTCCTAACGTTACTCAAGGAGTGCAGAACTATCCAAGAACTAACATCTGAATGTCAATGACTGCCAGGATAGTATACAAGAGCCAGTGACCATGCAACTAATATCCACATAAGGTGACGTTCGGAAAATTGGATCAGCGACCATGTGAATAATATCAGAAGAAGTGTTGTTGTACAGTGGATCAATTTCAGAAGCCAGAGAATGTGGGTCTACAATTAGAGGGACTGTATAATTGCAAATTTCGTAAGATTCTACTGGCCTTTCAGCTCACGATATCTGTGCAGGTATAAAAAAACTTGCTAGCCTAATCTAGCATTTGACCTTTGTTATGCAGTTCTTGAAGCATACATCTTGGTACAGCCCAAGTGTGATCAATTCAAGTTTCTGGCTTCCTTCCAGACAGTGAGTTTCACATACCTTCCACCCACTGTGCTTCTGGCTCATTCATCTCATGCTCCCATCAGCCTCTGGCTCCTGATTTTTGAACCTTCAGCTAAATGAAGCATCAATGTCATACTTGATTTACCCAGGTCTCAGTTAAATCCGGCCTGAGCCCCCGCTTCTCTAAAGGGGGTAAAAACAGTATATCCAACCTTTCATAATGGAACAGCAAAATCTTGTCATGAACATCTCTGGCCTAAACATCTAAGGGCTCACACCACTGAAGGCCAAGAACAGAGGAGAGTTTAAGAACACAGAGCCATTCAGTGTCAACTGAAAGGAGTACTTGACAGAACTCCACCTTAACTCAGTCCCTGTCACAAGCATCCCTGACTCCATAACACAGCAGACTATCTGGCACATTTCCAGCATCACCCCAGGCTGACAAGAAGCTGAAAAAGCCTTCTAAAATCAATGAGACCTAAGGAATAGTTCATGTCCCACTGAAGACTTTACCCTTGTTAGTGAGGAATTTTAGTCATAAATCAACAACCTCACCACCCACATCTGAGAAGCAGCAGATTCACTAAGGACCTCAAAGATTCCATCATCATAAGATCCACTAGCATGATAAAATGGACTCCTAACCTTAAAATCTACCTTGTCATAGCCTTGCACCTTATTGTCTGCCTGCACTACGGTGGATTCCGATTAATCGGCACCAGTACGTTTTGGCCCAATTAAGCAGCTATTAGCCAAAGTTTCATGGAAATAGTTTTTAAAATGTATAAAAACGATAAACTATTGCTTTAATGTGTAACAAATTATGTATTTAAATGAAATTAGAACACCACCAAAACTACTACAACAATACTAAAAAACTCCGAATAGCTATCGACAGAGAAATTCATCCAGTGTACACTGTGTTCTTTTGATTCTCTGTAAATGAACACAATCAGCGCAGACACCTAGTGTAGATAATTTGTTACACATTAAAACAATCATCGTGAATACAATGCTTTCAAAAATTCCATCCTCCAGATCTTCATTTTCACTGAAACATTCAAGATGATTGTCGATACATTCAAATTTGTCATAGTTTTTACTTGTTGAAGTAGTGAAATCATTTCATTTTCACTTCCAGCCATTTCTGGCATCTCCAAACCTGAAGGCTTGAAACCGCAGTGAGTAAAACAGTTCTGAATTGTCTTAGTGCTTATTACTTGCCAACTATCAGTCACAAAAATCACTTCTTTTTCTTTTAAAAACACAAACACACCAAAATGATGCTATTTAAGACTGTTTGCTCTATGCACAGTGTAGTGTCTAACAGCCACACGACATGCACACAACTGACACTAGTTAGAAACTGTTCAGCAACAATCTCCTGTCCCAATTAAGTGGTATAGTGCCCCAAATAAACAAAGGGAATTTCTTTGATTTGTTTCATTCTTTAAGATTTGTCCCAAGTAAGCAGCTGCCCCAATTAACCGATGGCCCAATTAACAGGAATCCAATGTATTTTATACTGCTGTTTTTTATTGCTTTCCTTTGTACTTATTTGATGCACTGAGAAATTAAATGAACTGTATGGATGGCATTTAGGCTTTTTTCACTTCACTTCAGCATGTGAAAATATAAACAAATTAATTTAATTTAGCATCTTTGCAGAAGATAATTCTGACTGTAATGTTTACAGGGGAGTCTGTCTGCTGTCTTAGAATCACATTACCAATTAGAGGATAGGATCCTAAAGCCTCTTTGAAAAGTACATCATGCCAATTCATATAATTCATGGAAAACCCTGGACCATCACTGTTCATGGTAGAGGAGTAGCATTCACGAAGCCACTGATAGCTTCAGACCGGGCTGTTCAGGAGCACAGCAAAGGCAATGGAAGAGACGCATCGCCTCCCAAATTTGCCACTTACTCTCCCCATCAAGAACCTCCATCTTCACCTGTTGTAGAATCTCCGACATTGACATCCTCAGCCACCTCACAACCCACAAAGCTAGAGTGGAAGTCACACTTACAAGTTAGGAATTTTGAAGAAGAAAGGACGAAGACACAATATGCAAGCTATTATAAACCACGGTTCTAAACAATTCTTGCATAATCACTCAGCTCCAATATTTTATGTCTCAGCTTATAGAAACATAGAATACCTACAGCACAATACAGGCCTTTCGGCCCACAGAGTTGTGCCGAACATGTCCCTACTTTAGAAATTACTAGGCTTACCTATAGCCCTCTATTTTTCTAAGCTCCATGTACTTATCTAAAAGACCTTATCATATCAGCCTCCACCACCGTTGCCGGCAGCCCATTCTATGCACTCACCACTCTGAGTAGAAAACTTACCCTTGACATCTCCTCTGTACCTACTCCCCAGCACCTTAAACCTGTGTCTTCTTGTGGCAACAATTTCAGCTCTGGGAAAAAGCCTCTGACTATCCACGCGACCAATGCCTCTCATCATCTTACAGACCTCTATCAGGTCACCTCTTATTCTCCGTCGCTCCAAGGAGAAAAGGCCAAGTTCACTCAACCTATTCTCATAAGGCATGCTCCCCAATCCAGGCAACATGAAGGAAGGAAAGCATCCCATATACCCCTTTTAACCTTCTTTGCAGTGTTCAAGAGAACACAATGTGAGACGGCGCCGGTAAGCTATGGCAAAGTTCTGCGGGCTATGTAGAATACTTGTAAATATATTTCTTTTGAATTACTCTCACTGTAATCTGCATCAAGTAATTTCCCACAATCTATGGACCCATTTTCAAGGAATCTTCATCTCATGGTCTCAATATTTATTTTTTCTGTTTCTTTTTGTTTTTGCAGATTGTTGTCTTTTGCACACCAGTTGTCTGCCCTGTTGGTGTGGTCTTTCACTGATTCTATTATGGTTATTGGATTTAGTGAGTATGCCCACAAGACAGTTAAATCTCAGGCTTGTATATGGTGACATATATGTACTTTGTACAAACAAAGACTTCAATAGCATAGATTGTGAAAGGCACAATTTGCCCCAAATCACAATGGACTGTGTTTGATCTGAAACCCAACAGCATTCCCTGACCTTACATCTACCAACTGGTCAAATTTTCACTGAGCACTGATCCACTGAATCAAAGCAAAGGGCAGCAATTCTCAAATCCAAACAACATTTGGAGGGTTGGGTGACTTACCTCATCAGAAGGGGAGATTAAAAGTGCCTTTAGAGCCTGAACGCAGGCAGCAATTACATTTTCAACGCTATCATCCAGTGCAAAGCGAAGGAGGAACAAACAGCCAGCATCCAGCAGCATTCTCAACACACTGTGCTTGAGGGAGGAGGAGAAATCACCCACTTTAGCCTAGCATAAAACAACAAGAAAACAACTTAGAGGAAATCTGCAGATGCTGGAATTTCAAGCAACACACATAAAAATTGCTGGTGAACACAGCAGGCCAGGCAGCATCTATAAGAAGAGGTACAGTTGACGTTTCGGGCCAAGACCCTTCATCAAAATCTCCTGACGAAGGGTCTCGGCCCGAAGCGTCGACTGTAGCTCTTCCTATAGATGCTGCCTGGCCTGCTGCGTTTACCAAGAAAACAACTTGATGTACTTGCACCAAACATCCCATAATCAATGAGAAGCAACAAACTCTCGGTTTTACCTCTCAGATGTCAAAAAGAGGATCAAGAGCAAAGGCAGTTCTTCCCTACGCCATAACTTGCAAAGACTTCCAGGGATTTCTCTGTGGTTCCATATGCAATGTACTTGGCAACACCAACAACGATGGAGTCAGCTTTTGCATGTTCTCTGACAACATCCAGCTCAGTATACCGACCATCTGTCTTGCCTCCTCTGCCTCTACACTGTCAAACTGTTAAGTCTGTACTCATTCCTTCAAGACTAACTACCTTCAATCCCATCAAAAATATATTTGATTCACTATGAATCCCATCTCTCTCCTAGAATCTTAACTTTTTATTTGACCCTGAGATTCTGGTCTTTACATTCCCATCCACCCTCACAAAATCTGGTTCATTAAAATCTTTTACCGTGCCATTTGATGAGTCTAAACCCCTCTTCTCCAACATCTGATTTTCTATCCTCATACAAAATCCTATCCAGACCTTAAACTATACAAAATCTCACAGGCACCACTACTCACTTGTTAATTGGCTTTCAGTTTGTAAATATTCTGATTTAAAACTATTTATTTTTTGCCCCTATAACTTCCTCTAGTGCAGCAACACCTTCCTTTGATCACCATTTGTGGGTGTGCCTTTAGTCACCTTGGCAAAATGTCTGTACTTACACTGAGTGCTCAGCTTGGCAGATTTTAAGATCCTCTACTAAAGCTATCAACATAAGAAGTGAACAAAAGTTGATGCAGTTTTGATAGTTGAATAGCCCACAAATACTCACCTGTCCTCCAATATTTAAATTATAATCTTGTTACAGGATTGCACAGCATATACCTTAGGTGGAAAGGAATGCACTGTTCTCATTTAAAAAGAAACAAGCTCCAGCTTTATAAATGCGCTATTCAGCCTGCACTTACCTTAATTTCCCAGACAATGTAGAAGTAGCTCACCTCAGATCAGGTGCTTTAGATTTGTTTTGTCATCAGGAACAGAGGTTGTAGATATGACATATAAGACAGTAACTGACATCACAACACTTGTAGAAATCTCAGCTTGCAAGACAGGTTCAAGATGGTTGCAAGTACAGAGGATGAGAACCAAAATCTACAGACATATTTGAGCACAGGAGTACATGGTACGTGATATATTTGAGTGGGGAAGTGCAATGTGTGAGAAAGAAAGAGAGTTTTCTGGAAACAGGGCACAATGTTGCCAGGGTGATGGATGGTAGTGTTCAGCATGCAACTCTCAAATAATATATCAACTGCCTGGCGTCAAGAGTTGAGAGCCCTTCACAGCAGGATGCAAGATGCCAATTGTGACAGTTCCAGAGGGACCAGAGGCATGTGTAAAACAAATGAAAGTTTAAAAAGCCCGGGTATAAAACAGAACCTCGAGAGACAATCTCTGAGTTACAGCAATATTCTCATGAAAGATGGACAAATGGATTACAGATGTAAATATGCAACTAAGAGAACCATGTGAGAGGCAGAGATTCAAGCAATGGGGCAAAGACACTCAGGGAAAGAGAGAGATGCTCCAATAAGGAGCAGAATTAGGCCATTTGGCCCATCGAGTCTGCTCCACCACTTCATCATGGCTGACCATTTTCCCTCTTAGCCCCAATCTGTTGCCTTCTCCCTGTATCCCTTCATGCCCTGATCAATCAAGAATCTATCAACCTTTGCTTTATATATACATAAAAACTTAGCCTCCACAATTGCCTGAGGCAAAGAATTCCACAGATTCACCACTCTCTGGCTAAAGAAATTCCTCCACATCTCCGTTCTAAAAGGATGCCCCTCAATTCTGAGGCTGTGTCCTCTGGTCCTAGACACTGCCAGTATTGGAGACATCCTCCCACATTTACTCAATCAAGGCCTTTCACCATTCAATATGTTTCAATGAGGTCACCACTCATTCTTCTGAATTGTAGTGAATACAGAAACAAAGCCATCAAATGGACAAACCATTCAATCCTGGAATCATTTTCATGAGCCTCCTTTGAACCTTCTTCAATGTCAGCACATCCCTTCTTAGATAAAGGGCCCAAAACGGCTCACAATACCCCACACGAGGCCTCACCATTGCTTTATAAAGTCTCAACATTACATCCTTGCTTTTATATTCTAGTCCTCTTGAAATGAATGCTCACACTGCATTTGCCTTCCTCACCACAGACTCAACCTGCAACTTAACCTTTAGGGAACTCAGCAGAAGGACTCTCAAGTCCCCTTGCACCTCAGTTTCTTTGTATTTTCTCTCCATTTAGAAAATATTCAAGACTTTCATTTCTTCTACTAAAGTGGATGACCATACACTTCCCAACACTGTATTCCATCTGACATTTCTTCGTCCATTCTCGTAATCTAATTCCTTCTGTAGCCCCTCTACTTCCTCAAAACTACCTGCCCCTCCAACCATCTCCATATCATCTGCAAACTTTGCAACAAAACCATCAATTCCATCATCCAAATCATTGACATATAACATAAAAATAATTGGTTCCAACATAGATCTCTGTGAAACATCACTGGTCACCGAGCAGCCAACTAGGAACAACTCCCTTTATTCCCATTCTTTTCCTCCTGCCAATCAGCCATTGTTTTATCCATGCTAGAATCTTTCCTGTAATACTATGGGTTCATAGCTTGTTACGCAGCCTCATAAGTGGCAACGTGTCAAAGGCCTTCTGAAAATCTAAGTATACAACATTTACCCAATCTCCTTTGTATATCCTGCTTGTTATTTCTTCAAAGAATTCTAACAGGTTTGTCAGGCAAGATTTTCCTTTGAGGAAACCTTGCTTACTACAGCCTTTTTATCATGTGCCTCCAATTACCCTGAGACCTCATCCTTAATAATCGACTCCAACATCTTCCCAACCACTGAGGTCAGACTAATTGGCTTATAGCTACTTTTCTTCTGCCTCTCTACCTTTCTGAAGAATGGAGTGACATTTTCAATTTTCCATTCTTCCAGAACCATCCCAGTGATACTTGAAAGATCATTACGAATGCCTCCACAATCTCTTCAGCCACCTCTTTCAGAACCTGAGGTGTACACCATCGGGTCCAGGTGATTTATCTACCTTTAGACTTTTCAGTTTCCCAAGAACCTTCTCTCTAGTTATGGTAACTTCATACACTTCATGACCTGACAACTGGAATTTCCATTATACTGCTAGTCTTCCAAAGTGAAGACTGGTGCAAAATCCTTATTTAGTTCATCCACCATTTCCTTGAGCCCCATTACAACCTCTCCAGCATCATTTTCCAGCAGTTCAATATCAACTTCTGCCTTCTTTTACACTGAAGAAATTTTTGGTATCCTCTTCAACATTATTGACTAGCTGAATTGGAGGCATGCCTTATGAGAATAGGTGGAGTGAACTTGGCCTTTTTTCCTGAGAGTGATGGAGGATGAGAGGTGACCTGATAGAGGTGTACAAGATGATGAGAGGCATTGATCGTGTAGATATTCAGAGGCTTTTTCCCACGGCTGAAATGGCTAGCACGAGAAGGCACAGTTTTAAGGTGCTTGGAAGTAGGTACAGAGGAGATGTCAGGGGTAAGTTTTTTTTTAACGCAGAGAGTGGTGAGTGCATGGAATGGGCTGCTGGCGACGGTGTGGAAGTGGGCACAATAGGGTCTTTTAAAAGACTCCTGGACAGGTACATGGAGCTCAGAAAAATAGAGGGCTATGGGTAACCTTATGTAATTCCTAAAGTAAGGAGATGTTCGGCACAGCTTTGTGGGCCAAAGGGCCTGTATTGTGCCGAAGGTTTTCTATGTTTCTTACTTTCATATTCCATCTTTATCTTCTTAATGACTT
Source organism: Mobula hypostoma (assembly GCF_963921235.1). Lineage (NCBI taxonomy): Eukaryota > Metazoa > Chordata > Chondrichthyes > Myliobatiformes > Myliobatidae > Mobula > Mobula hypostoma. The sequence goes on from NC_086097.1 coordinate 92,712,433, forward strand.
TTTTTAGATGCTTTCTGTTGATTTTTAAAAGCTTCTCAATCCTCTAACTTCACACTAATTTTTGCTCTATTATTTGCCTTCTCTTTAGCTTTTATGTTGGCTTTGACTTATTTTGTTAGCCACAGTTGTGTCATCTTTCCTTTAGAATACTTCTTCCCCTTTGGGATGTATATATCCTATGCCTTCTGAATTGCTTCCAGAAATTCTAGCCAATCCTGCTCTGCCATCATCCCTGCCAGTGTTCTTTTCCAATCAATTCTGGCCAACTCCTCTCTCATGCTTCTGCAATTCCCTTTACTCCACTGTAATACAGGTGTCCCCAGCTTTTCGAACGTTCACTTTACGAAACCTCAGTTACGAAAGACCTACATTAGTACCCTGTTTTCGCTTTCAGAAGGTGTTTTCACTGTTACGAAAAACAAGCAGCGCGCGATAAAAAATCAGCGCACGAAAAAATCAGCGCCCAATAAAAGGCAGCGTGCGCCCCGAGCAGCCGCTCTCCCCGGGATTCGGAACAGCATTCTCGCCAGCATTGCTGAAACACATGCCTGTGAGCAGCCGTTTGCAAGATGAGTTCTATGGTATCGGAAAAGCCTGATAGAGCTCGTAAGGGTGTTACACTTAGCGTAAAACTAGACATAATTAAGCGTTTCGATCGTGGTGAACGAAGTAAGGACAAAGTGAGTTTGACTTTTGGAAGCTGATGAACATGATGTTGAAGAGGTTTTGGCATCCCATGACCAAGAACTGACAGATGAAGAGCTGATGCAATTGGAACAAAAAAGGATAACAATCGAAACCGAATGAGTAATGATAAAGTACGACTTTAATTTTGAAAGGGTACATCGGTTTAGGGGATATTTGCAGGATGGTTTGAGTCCTTACAAAGAACTGTGTGATAGAAAAATGCGCAAGGCTCAGCAGTCAAGCAAGCCTTCCACATCAACCACAGCAGACACCGAACCTCGACCTTCGACATCAGGGCAAGCAGTCATAGGAGAAGATGAGCTGCTTGCTCTAATGGAAACAGATGACGAGATGACACTCCAGTGTCCCACCACCCCAACCCCCAGGCCACGGACAGATACCGATTCGCAGAGAATGCAACGGTAGCCGGGAGGCACACAGCACACCTTTAAGAAAAAAGCCGAAATAAACATGCTAATTAATTAGGTGTCGCCCGACACGTAATTGTCGGCCCAGATCAGAGACGACACAATCGGAAATCGGCACTGATCTGGGCCGACAATTACGTGCCGGGCGGCACCTAATTAATTAGCATGTTTATTTTGGCTTTTTTCTTAAAGATGTGCTGGATGCCTCCTGGCTACCGCTGCACCCCTGCATGCTTCGCGGCAATGTATCGCTCGGTGGCCTGGAAGGTGGGGGCCACTGCACCACCCCAACCTGCAACGACTCAGCCTAACACACCATCATCAGTGTGCTCGGCGCTGTCTTCCCGATTCCTGTAAGTGATACTACACTGTACATACATTATTTCTGCTTTATATCGGCTGTGTATTTTTACGTGTTATTTGGTATGATTTGGAAGCTTCATTGCTTAAAGGTTCCTGGAGAGCACTTGTGCAGTGTTTTTGCCAACAGCGCTTGTATGAGATTTTCTGCCGACGGCGCTTGTGTGAGATTTTCGCTCCGGAGAACAGTTCAGTAATGGTTGTGGAAAAGTATTTCTACTTTATATAGGCTGTGTATTTATCATATCATTCCTGCTTTTACTCTGTTACTGTTATTTTAGGTTTTATGTGTTATTTGGCATGATTTGGTAGGTTATTTTTGGGTCTGCAAACGCTCACAAAATTTTCCCATATAAATAAATGGTAATTGCTTCTTCGCTTTACGACATATTGGCTTATGAACCGTTTCATAGGAACGCTCTACCTTCGGATGGTGGGGGAAACCTGTACTGATACATCTGGCTTTAGTTTGTCCTCAAATTTCAGGGTGAGTTCAATCATATTATGATTACTTGCCCCTAAGCGTTCTTTTACCTTTAGCTCTCTAATCATTTCTGGTTCATTGCACAATACCCAAACCAGAATAGCTGATCCCCTAGTGGGCTCAACCATGAGCTGCTCTAAAAAGCCATCTCATATGCACTCTAGAAAATCCCCCTTCGGTAATCCAGCAACAATCTGATTTTCCCAATATACCTGCATATTGAAATCCCCCATGATTATTGTAACATTGCCGTTTTAGCATGCTTTTTTTTAATCTCCCATTGCAATTTGTAGGCCATATCCTTACTACTGTTCAGGGGTCAGTATACAACTCCCATCAGAGTATTTTTACCCTTGCAGTTCCTCAGCTCTATCCACAATGATTCAACACATTCCAATTCTATGTCACCTCTTTCTAAAGATTTGTTTCCATTATCTTACTAACAGAGCCATGCCACCCCCTCTGCCTTCCTGCCTGTCCTTTTGATACAATGTGCATTCTTGGACATTAAGCTCCCAGCTATAATCTTCTTTCAGCCATGATTCAGTGATGCCTACAACATCATACCTGCCAATCCGCAACTGCGCTGCGAGTTCATCTACCATAATCCATACACTGCACACATTCAGATACAACACCTTCAGTCCTGTGTTCACCCTTTTCAATTTTGTCTACCTTTTACATTGCAACTCATCCTGGTGACTGCAATTTTCCCTATCAACAGCCTCTCCTCACATTGCCTCTGTTTGTAAACCAGCTACCTAATCTTCAACACTGTTCTCCACCTTTCCTACGATACTTCTTGCATTGAAATATACGCAGCTCAGGACACGAGTCACACCATGCTCAACCTTCTGATTAGTAACTTTGTCTGAGGTCTTACCAACATCTGCCTCCACAACATCTCCACTAACGGTTCTGGCACTCTGGTTCCCATCCCCCTTTAACTCTAATTTAAACCTCACTGTACAGCATTACAAACCTTCCTGCTAGGATATTAGCCCACCTCCAGTTCAGGTGCAAACCGTCCTGTACAGGTCCCATCTTCATTGAGCCAATGGGACAGGCTCAATTCAAAATGGCCTGATGGACTGAATTATTGGAGCAGAGGATCGGTCTTTAAGCTAATAAGATGGTGGATGAGACAAGGCAGGGTCAGTTTAAGTGAAAAGTAAAACATCAGGATTATGGACCAAAATACTGATTTGGGTAAAATCAAGCAGAACGCATCATAAAGAGCTGAGGGTTAACAAAAATAATAAATCATTAAGAACTAATGTTACTTCAGGGAAATAGTGCAAAAAGCTAACATTAATAGCTCTCTTTCTCAGTATACAAAGCATACATCTGTGCTGGTTTACAAATATAATTAAATAGGATAAATAGACAGGGTGAAAGCACAGGCTTTTTCTCAGGGTTCGTGAATCAAGAGCTAGAGTGTATAGGTTTAAGAGAGGGGAGAGATTTAATATGAACTAGAGGGGCTATTTGTTCACCTAGCGGGTGATATGTATATGGAGTCTACCAGAGGAAGTGGTTGAGGCAGATGTATTAACAGCATTTAAAAGGTGCGTAGATAGGAACGACTTAAAGGAATATAAATCAGATAGGCCAAAGGGCCCATTTCGTATGACTCTCTATAAATAGAGGTAAATGGTTTGATCTCATAGCCATTACTGAGATAAGGAATGCGGAGAGCAGCGTTTGGAATAAAATATTCCAGGGTAATTTACTCATGGAGAGGCAAGCAAAATGAAAACAAAGCGTTAGTATTATTCTGCTCATAAATGATGACGCAAAGGAAGAAAGGAGAAGCCAAGAAAAATCAGATGCAAAATCAATAGAGCTGGAGCTATAAATTAAGACTAAAAAAGACTGTAGCAATAAACACACAAAAATAACATTGGACAGAGTACAAATCAGGAAATTAGAGAATGCTACCAGGGTAATTCGATAGTCCTAAGGGACTTTCATCATTACATGTACAGGGCAAAACAACTTTGCGAAAGTTGATTGAAGGAAGGGTTCACGGAATATGTTCAAGATAGTTTCATAAAACAATACGTTCAGGAACCAACCAAATAAAGGCCCTATGAGATTTACAATTGTGCAAACAGTTAGTGCTAATTAGCAAACTTTTTAATAAAAGATCAGCAAGGGAAAAGTCATTCTAATAATGATAAAACTTTAAGTTTTAAAGCAATATGGCTAAACCCTCAATTAGAAAGTTTTCAATTTAACAAAATTGCTCAGGTGAGGTGTAGGTTAGCTGAGGTAGTATATAAAAATGAATTAGATGGAATGACAATGGTTCACCAATGGGATACGATTAAAGAATTCTGAATGATTAAACACTCCACTGAGTAAAAAAAATCTCCAATGCAAAAGCAGAATAGCCACAGCTGGGGACATGGGGTAAGGTAAATTATATTGGTAATTGTAATGGTAAATTATACATGTAATTGGTAAATTACATTGAGCAGCAATATTAAACAACCATTAGAAATAGAAATTTGTAGCACAGAAGGTAGCCATTTGACCCATCATACACATCCCATCCAGAAACAGACTTTGGTCTATTCCAATTTCCATATTTGCCCATAGCTCTAGGAGTACCTGCAAGTACTCAAACAGGTACCTTGTAAATATGGTAAAAGTTTTGGATTCCAAAATCCTTTCAAACAAAATGTAAACATTTTTCCTCTAATCTCCTCTAATCATTATAGCAACGAACTTAAGCATAGGCTCCTTCAATATTCACCCTAACTGTAACTCTCATAAATATACATCCTGGTTACATGACACATTTGCATCCCTTGCCCCAAACAAAGCAATCTCAGCCTGATATATCCCTTCTTCTTCTTTAGAATTGTAATGGCAGTTGGCAGTCCAACTTAAAGGTACATTACCACTACCAACTGGACTGGAGTGCGGTGCAGACAGTTGGTAAATAAAACTCCTACTGGCTCTTTATTAAATGAAAACTAAATGACCTCAGAAAGCCCAATAGATTGCAAATAATGAAAGACAATAATGTGAATGAAATTAGTCACTTCCATAAAAGTAAAATTTTTGAATGAAAACTATCAACCACCAAAGATAGTAGTGAAGCCTGCATTTGATTTCTTTGAATGCTTCACATTGTAATAGAATGAATTCACCCGTTTCATAATGACAAAACCTACACACCCCAGAGTGATGTTTTCCAACAAGGTACAAGAAATAATTAAGCATAGTATGTCCAATTCTAAGTCGTCAATATAATTCCTTCCCTTCTTGTCTTACACCCTTCTCCCATCAATCCAACAGTTTTATACATTCTGTAAAGGGGTCTCCCCCTTATGCTCACGATCCCACAGGTCCTGCCATAAGCCTCTAATTCTTAACCCCACCACCCCCTTAGCTTCTGATTTGCTGAGTGGAAGGTCTATATCTACAGTTGAACTTTTAACAGCTTTCTTAGCTAAACAATCAACCCACTCATTACCCTAAACACCTCTATGTCAAGGGACCCACAAGAAGCAGATATGTAAACCAATACTTTGAATATGAAATAGTTTGAAGAGCTGCCAGTAGTAAATCTGACCTATTGCTAGAATAACCTGTTTAAGACTAATCAAAACCAAAAAAGAATCTGGACAAATTACAACTTTGCATGGACAAATTTCCTCCACTGACTGTAAGCCTAAAATGATGGCAAACAATTCTGCTGTATATACTGATAAATGGTTAGTAAGACATTTCTTTATTGTTACCTGTAATTCAGATACAAAAACAGCCACACCAACTTCCCAGTTAAATTATCTTTTGATCCATCAATAAAAATTGTTAACATATCATAATAATTTTCCTTAAGATATTGATAAACCAACAGATTCTCAGGCAAACAACAGGAATTCTGCAGATGCTGGAAATTCAAGCAACACACATCAAAGTTGCTGGTGAACGCAGCAGGCCAGGCAGCATCTGTAGGAAGACGTGCTGCCTGGCCTGCTGCGTTCACCAGATTCTCAGGCATATTCATTAAATCATGTAACCAAAAATCAACTAAAGTTGTTGGAAAGAAAAACAAGGTGAGGTTACTGAGAAAGCTACAATGGGACATATGGCAATATCCAGCAAACTCAAGCATGATAAGAGTCCAGCCACCCAAAACTAAGAACGTTTTTCCCGACAATCCTCCAACACACTTTTAACAGGGTGATCATTTCTCTGCCCCCTCAGATTAATCCAGTTTGTTAACATCAGCTTCAACCTCTGCAACCGTACCGATAAATTGTCCCATTTCAACCAGTAAAGCCATAACAAGAGATGGCCTTACCACACCACAATAGACTTAAAGCCTGTGCTCGTATCATCTCCAGACATTTTAAACTTGAAGATGAAGCTGATCCCATTAGCTACACAGCCATAATCAAGCACAGATCTAATTAAACAAATATCTAATTAAACAGAGATTTTTGAGTAACACCCTAAGAATACCCACATAGACACCTGCGGATATTTAATTCTCCTTTGCATTTATCGATTATTTTACTGTTATGGTCTTCCATGTCAGCTTATTATCCATCCATATGCCTAGAAATCTTACCATAGACACTTCTTCAAGATTTTGGCCATATCATTTCAAATCAAGTGCAGGTCTCTTAATCCTCTTTGTAAAACACGTAACTTGTATTTTAGCTACTGAAATCCTCATCTATTTTTGCAATGTTCGACCTCATTAATCTCTAGTTGTATCCTATATACAGTTAAATTGAAACTCCTACCTCTAATCCATAAAGCTCCATCATCTGCAAAATGTGACCTACCCATCACAGTACCTATCTCAGAGAAAATATCATTAATCATAATATTAAATAATAAAGGGCTACAAATACTGCCTTGTGGGGTCCCATTCTCTATCTCATAGAAACTCAAATATACCTTACCTACCCTTAGCTGCCTGGATCGTCCAAATAAAACAACACAGAAAAAAATTATATAGCCTTTCTCTCACTGCTAATTTCCATAATTTAACCAAAAGACCTTCCTTCCATAACATATCATATGCTTTTTAGCAAAAAGGCAAAAAATATTGCTATTACAAATTCTTTATTTACCTGTACTTTCTTAATATCATCTTCCAAACATAAAGCTGAATCCAATGTCATTCTACCTTTCCGAAATCTGCTCTGACAAAAAGCTATATCACATCTCTTTTCCAAAATATAATTCAAAAGCTCTATCACCATACATTCCATAAATTTACATAAATGGGATGTTAATGATATTGGTCTATAATTAGAAGGACCTGACGGGGGTTTCCCAGAATAGGCACTACTACAACCATTTTCCAGGAGTAGGAAAGATGGCCTAACCTCCAAATATGATTTAAAAATTTTAATATTATCTCAAGAGTTGTCAGTCATGTGTTTAAACACACAATAACATGATCCTTTCCAGGAGATGTCTGACCTGCACTCTGAACAGCCTTCTTAAATTCACAGAAAGAAAACTCTACATCACTAATACTATCATTGCTACAGCTGGCTTTCAACACATCAGGGTATTCAGTTAAAACCTTATCCCTACATTGTTTAACCTCTTCACTTAAATTATCTTGATTATGAATTGCAGCAAATGACCTAGCCAGTAACTCAACCTTCTCTATTTCAGTAACAATCATATGATCTTTTTTAATCAATACTAGAAGGTTATTACCCCTATGAATCATCACCATTTTCTTAGTCATTCCCCAAACATCTCCAAGTTCAATATCCCTTCCAATACTATCACAATATGCCCTACAGTAACCCTTTTTCACAATCTTCACCACTTTCCTCAGCACGGCCTGTGCCCATTTATACTTAATAAGGTCACATGGAGAGTGATACTTCGTAACTTTCCTAAACACTATATTTCTCTCCCTGATTGCCTCTGCACACTCCTCAGTCCACCATGGTATAGCCTTTCAGTATTAATGCCCTTTTTAATAGGAATCACTTCCAGCACAGTGAATAATGTGACATAACCTTTCATTACAAAAATTCACATCATCCTCAACATTCAGTCCTGACAGACGTTCATCACATAAAAGATTAAACTCCTCTCAATTTGCTTTGCCAAAATCCACTCCTAAAAGTGGCCTCCTATCCCCTATATAAATCCAAACCCAAGCTTATAAATGTAGGAAGATAATCATTCCCCAATGTTTCATCACTCATAACATCCCACACACTCACTCCAGCCAGAATGTTTGAAACTAAAGTTAAATTTATAACAGTTTCAGAACTATTATGAAATTAAATCCTGTACTCCTCCGATCATTAAGACACTCAAGATGGGAAATATCTAAAAATTCTTTTACAATCAAACCATTACCATCATTCTGCGAACAACCCCACAGTGAACTATATCAGTTAAAATCCCCACACCATACAATCCATAGTGAGCTAGAGCTACATATACTTTCTACCAATCAGTTGGAAGCTTTCTATAAGAGTTGTAAAAATTAACCACTTTAATACCCCTACCTGATGAATCAAATATTTCTACTACAAATGCCTTATATGTTTCATTCACGTCCTCATCTCTATGTCCCATCTTTTCCTTATAAAACTGGCAATACCACCTCCTCAACCAACTAATCTATCGCACCTAATTACAATATAATCCTGCAAAAAAAAACTTAAATGTGGTAACAATCAGGTTTCCTGAATACATATAACATCAGGAGGATTTGACAAATCAGAAATAAACTTCTTAAAGTCTTGACCATTAGAAATTAGGCTTCGTGCATTCCACTGCAATATTCTTATGCCATTATGTACTTTCACAAGGAGATTGAAATACAGATACCCACCCATCAGAGCCTCATTAACAGCTTCCCACATAACACCAATAGTTATACCAAGATACTTTTCAGCAGCTTTCACAATAATTTTAATTTTCTCAGTACCACTAGACGTCTGAGCAGTCCAATTCACCGCATCAGTTATAAACATCACAAACTTCAATTTATCAACTTGGAAAGCACCTTTAGCAACAGAACGGAGACGCAGACAGAGTTAAGATGGCGCTAAACAGCGACTCCTTTGCTTGTGTCTTCGGAAACAGCTCTATTTCCATCTTTAATTTTTTTCCCTTTCAGGGTTCTTTTGAAGACCCTGACCTGAAGTTACATGCTGACCTCGGTTCTTTGCAGGAATGGGACCAATTCTCAGGGTTTCAGGACTGACCAATGTTCAGCACGCCAAGGGATCGGCCTGAGAAGCGGCCTAGTGTTTGGAAGCCTAAGATCTCGGGGATCTGGAGATGGGCGGATTGAGGGTCGGTGTCATGGCAGGAGACTCAAGTGTCGTCGGGGAGGCCGGAAAATCTTCTGCTGTGGGCCCGAAGACCCGAGATCTTTGCAATTTTCAGGCACAGAGCTTGTAAAAAGCAACAAAATGGACTTTTTAAACATCATAAACCAGTGGGTTGTTGTTACATCTCCTGCTCGCTGTGAAAATGGGGGACACCTCCCTCTCTCTTATTAGGGAGACAGAACCTGTGGGTTGCCGAATGCTGGATGAATTGCGATAGTCTTTGGGGTAACTGCAAGGTCTGTGTCTTTGCTATTGCCTAGCTCACACTTGTGTTCGGTTGCAGGTGTGCTTTTTGTTCTGCTGGCGTGGGGAGGGGGGATTATTGCTCACTGCCGCTTACGCCCGGGAGGGGAAGCAGGTGGGGACTTTGGGGTTCACATTTTTAACCGTCGTTCATTCTTTGGGGCACTTCTCAGTTTTCGTGGATGTTTTGAGAAGAAAAAGCATTTCAGGATGTATATTGTATACATTTCTCTGACGTTAAATTGAACCTTTGAACCTTTGAACTGTGATGCTGACATATATACACTGACTTTGAAGTCTGGTAATACTTCATCAACATTCGGTTTAACTTTTGACCACCCTCTGCATAGGACACACCTAACTGTACTTTAATCCCTTGAACTTCAGCTGCCTTCTTAAGCACTTCACATCCTTTATAACCTGCACTATGTTCTTCTCCACAATTATAACAGTTAAACTTTATGCCTTCTCCAAAAATCTTCATACTTACGTTTCGTACCATACTATAAGCTCATGCATTCTAACTAACATACTCCAAACTAACTTTATCAGGGAGCTTCACCTCATCAAAATATATCAATACACATAAACTATCCATCCTTTCCCTATTTCTACCTATTTGTAATCTCTTTACCTCCCTAACTTTGCCTCCCAATAAATGAGATTAACCTCTTCTATCAAAATCTCTACCAGAACACCTATTATAACACCCTTAATACCTCCATTTTCATTAGGCAACATGGATACGAGCTTTTCGCCCAGCAAAGTCTTCAAACTTAATAACTTCTCACATTGTTTCTTTATCCTTACAAGCGATAACATATTCCCTCCTCCAGAAGTACAAGCACAATCTATTCAACTCTCTGGTTAATTTAATGGGATCGATGGAAGAACACTGTTCCGGGTCAAATTTAAACAAAACCTTAAAGTCTTCCTTCTTCTTTTCAAAAAATCCCGCCTTCCTCTCCATCACTAGAAACTTCTCCAATATTATATTTCTTTTTCCGTTTTCCAGATCTAGATTCAACTTCACTCCAAACTCCTCCTGCCAACCTGCACTCTCCCAAACCCTCCATTTCCAGTTCCTTTTCCAGATCCTCCCCCACCTGAACCTACATTATTTCCCAACATCCCCACACCATTCACAGCCAGCGCCACCAACCACCACTCTATATATCTATATATGTATCCCTCCTCATAATTATAGTTGCCCAGCCCTCCTTAACATTCTGAAAACTCTTTCATGTGCTAGCAGATCTTTCCAGTAGTATTTTTTTTATTCATTTGTGAGATATGAATGTTGCTGGCACTGGCAGAATTTGTCCATTCCTAATATTCCTGAACTGAGGAGGAAGTTAACAGTCAAAGGATGAAGAGCTTGCTATTCAATATTTTTAAAAAGTCAAGTAAATGATTAAATATGGCAAATACCCTAGACCTGATGGTCAATGTCCAAGGGTAACAAAGATAGATGCTGAAATAGTAAACATACATGTCTGGATCTTCTGGCATTCTTGTTTGAACAGTCCCAATGGAATGGGAGGAAGCAGGTTTAATGCATCATTCAATAAAGCGAAAAAAAAATACAGATAATTTATCCTGACATCTAATGGAAATATTACTCACATTTAGTATTATGGAAATAGTAAAAGGGCTTTGGAAAATTATAGAACGTTTGAGCTGGGTCACACATATTTGTGAAAGGAAAATGACATTCAGTATATGAGTTAGAATTTGCATGAAGATGTAACTTGCAGAATGAGCAATGAACAACTAATGCACATGGATATTTGGACTTATGATTGTCATTACGCAGACAACAAAGCCTATTACCCAAAATTGCACACAGAGCTCACGGAGTTGGGGATAACTTAGTCGCAAAACTTGAGAACAGAAAACAGGGAGCAGGAATAAGCAGCTAGTTTATTGGAGAACTGCAAGGACTAGTACTTGGGCTTTAGGTCCTTACAATTCACATTGAGGGAGGCAATCCAGAGTAATATATTCAAATTAGAAGGTCAAGAAGAATGCAAAGAACACAAATGAATTGGTCAGAAGGAGGAAAGATAGAATATAATCTTTCTGGAGTTAAATATATTGGGGAAGTCATGTTAAGTGTGATATTATTAACTTCCATAGGAAGTTAATTGAAATTTACATAAATTCAGGGATACAGGTACAAGAAAATTAATAGACAGACAGCAAGAGATTGGGATGGCAAGTGACAGTTACCTTTACTCAAAGGAGATGTCAATATGGAAGGAAGGATGACTCAGTACTCCAAAAGAGGGTTTCAGTGAGACAAATGCTTCAGTATGATGTTCAGTTTTGGTCTCTTTATGTAAGGAAAGATCTACTTGCCTTAGAGAGAGAAATAACAGATTTACTAGCCGTATAAAATGTTGGTTAGGCCGCACTTGGAGTTCTAGTTGCCCAGTTATCGGAAGGATAGCATTAAGCTGGAGAGTGCGCAGAAAAGCTTCACAATGATATTATCAGAACTGCAGAGGAGAGGCATGATACACTAGAACTTCTTCTCCTAGAGAGAGGAGGCAAAGGGCTGACTTTACAAAACTATATAAAATCATAAGGGGCGCGGATAAATGAATGATCATAGTCCTTTACTCAGGGTAGGAGAGTCTAAAGCGAGAGGACACAGATTTAAAATGAGAGGGGAGTGATTTTAAAGGGACCTGCGAAGAATTTTCCACATAGAGGGTGATAGGTACATCAAACCAGCTGCGAGAAGAACCTGTAGAGGTGGATACAATAACACTGTTTGAAAGACATTCAGACACATACATAGAAAAGCCAAGAGGGATATGAGCCAAACACGGACAAGTGAGACTAGCTCAGACAGATACAGTATCTTTGTCAGGGTGGACAAGTTGGACTGCAGAGCCAGCTTCTCTGCTGTACCACTCTATCACTATGTTCTGAGTTCAAGGAACTGTCGAAGAGTTAATCAAATACAAGGGACCAATAACTCGCTGGTCTTTAATAGAATGACCGATGGTCACAGAGAAGTCCTTTGAATTCTTCCTTAAATCCCAAGAGCAGTTTAAGCTCAATTAGGGGGATAGCACCAGGGGCCACAATACCAAGTAAAGGGAACAACCAATCAGGACATACATGGAAACTTTTTCGTCAGGGTCGTGAATCTTTCACACTTCCTGTCTTAAACGTCTAAGGCTGGGGGTATTCAGTAGGTCAAGCATTAGCTGTAACAGTGGAGAAGGATACAGAGTTGATGCTTCAGATCAATGACCTGTCATCTGATCACAGTCAAGAAATGTCGGCATGCCAGTTTCTTAAGAGTGCTGACTCTACTGCGCTGAATGGGCATTGCAAGTAGAAGAAAAATCTTGTATTCTGACTGGACATTTGACGACCATCAGGAACCCCAAGTACAAAACGAAAAGCTTTTTACTGGAAACATTAACTTTGATCTATCTCTACATTTGTGGCCTGGCCTGGTTTAGATCCCCAACATTACCTGCTTCTCCTCAAATTTCTGACATTGGTAGTTCTCTTATTTTGTTGATTGCTATGTACATCAATAAACTTTTGGTAACTAAATGGAACAAGCATTAGAGAGAATCAGGCAAGGGAGTGAAGCCAATGTAGAACTTTACCCAATGAACAGCAGAAAGGCTAATGAAGCAACATGATCTACTGTTGTTCTCATTTCTATGTTCTTAACATGACAGCTCCTAAGTATTCTCCATCTGATAAACTACAATGACAGGCCTTTTTGCATAATATAATTTTGAAGCATGCCAAGCCCACCTTTTGAATGACTCGTGACAACATCTGAAGGGCGAGAGTTCGCTGCTGAATTATCTGACTGCGAGATAAATGGAAGAGCTCTTGAAGTGAATAACCAGCTTCCTAAAAGAGACAAATAAGTTGTTAAGAGATGATCACTGCATTGGTGCTCCATAAATCTCTCCTGCTATTTGTCCTCTTAACAAATAACGAGCAACTTGATTAGCTTTGTTCTCATAATTCATCAGAAGTCTTAAGAATTACAAATGCAGCAAGAGCATAAATATTGCTATCGTTCCCCTTAAAGCAATGGGAGTAGAAGAGAGACTTGACTGAAGTTTCAACTGAGTACATGGCAAGAAAAGGTAAACAATTCAGTAACAAGAGGGCATTAATTAAAGGGAACTGGCAAAAGTCAAGGAGATGTGCACAAAGCACCATTTTGGCTCACCAAGTCTACACCAATCATCAACAGCACATCTGGACTAAGCCAACATTAATCTCGGCCTGAAACATTGACTATCTATTTTCTTCCACAGATGCTGCCTGACCTGCTTAGTTTCTCCAACATTTTGTGTACGTTGCTTTGTTTTGTGGCTGCCTGCTAGGAGACGAATCTCAAGATTGTATCATGTCTACATATTTGGATAATAAATTACATTATTAGATTAGATTATGAGGACACACAATCCTCCTTTATTAGCATTTAGTAATGCATGCATTAAGAAATGATACAATATTCCTCCGGTGTGATATCACAGAAACACAGGACAGACCAAGACAGAAAAACTAACAAAAACCACATAATTATAACATATAGTTACAACAGTGCAACAATACCATAACTTGATGAAGAACAGGTCATGGCACAGTAAAAAAGTTCAAAGTCTCTCGAAAGTCCCACATCTCACGCAGATGGGAAAAGGAAGAAAACTCTCCCTGCCATGCCCGACCACAGTCCGACTCTGAGTCGTCCGAAAACTTCAAGCTCTGATCAGCCCTCCGACACCGAGTACCGAGCACCGTCTCTATCTGAACGCTTTGACCTCAGCCTCGGTCGCCAGCAGCAGGCAAAGCCGGGGATTTTGGGGCCTTCCCTCCGGAGATTCTCGATCGTACAGTAGCAGCGGCAGCGAACCGGGCATTTCAGAAATTTCTCCAGATGTTCCTCTGTGCTTCTCACATCTGTCTCCATCAAATCAGAATTGTCCACAGCCCCTAAATGTACTTTGAATTATGTGCGCGCGAGCATTTCAGTTACTGCATGGCCATGCATCCACTCAGCTTAGAGGGAACAATATTGGGTGTTAATTGAAAGTTTTGAAACTGCGATTAAAAATTATAGAGTGAATGGATAAATACCATCTAAAGTGAAGGGTCATCCATTTAGAATTAAAATAAGGAGAGATTTCTTTACAAAGAGGCACAGAATTCTTTGGGATTTTCTGCCTTGAAAGGCTTGGACACAGGTAGCTGGAGTTGTTATGAATCATCCGATGACAGATGGGCTTGAGGGACATTTCCTACGTTGCTATGAGATGATACAAATCACCCAACCAAAAAGGAGATACCCATGTGCCCATCTCCAGCTGCTTGCCTGAGTTGGATCCAAAGCCAGGAAATGGAGCACTTTCTTTTATTAGGAACACAAATCTGTTCATCACCATCTGGTTAGGTTGTACTGAGTTCCAGTGTCAGTGGTATTTGGCACACCAGGAGTTCATGCTTACTCACGGCACAGTGCGGCCCAGACTGTCAGAATCACTGAAGAACATCTTTACCAGGATTATTCTGGGACCGAGAGTTATAACCTATCAGGGAAACCTGAACAGAGTTGGGCACCTCGCCAGAAAGACTGACAGGGGACCAGACAGCACTCATTGATAAAACAAAATTTCATTACAGTTGATACAGCAAAGTTCTCCTCTATCATGAGAATGTAGCACCATAGATGAAATGCTTTGAGAGGTTGGTCATGACTAGACTGAACTCCTGCCTCAGCAAAGACCTGGACCCATTGCAATTTGCCTATCGACACAATAGGTCAATGGCAGATGCAATCTCAATGGCTCTCCACACAGCTTTACACCACCTGGCCAACACAAACACCTGTGTCAGGATGCTGTTCACCAAGTATAGCTCAGCATTTAATACCATCATTCTCACAATCCTGATTGAGAAGTTGCAGAACCTGGGCCTCTGTACCTCCCTCTGCAATTGGATCCTCAACTTCCGAACCGGGAGACCACAATCTGTGCGGATTGGTGATAACATATCTTCCTCACTGACGATCAACACTGGCGCACCTCAAGGGTATGTGCTTAGCCCACTGCTCTACTCTCTACACATGACTGTGTGGCTACGCACAGCTCAGATACCATTTATAAATTTGCTGATGATACAGCCATTGCTGGTAAAATCTCAGGTGGTGACGAGCGGGCAAAAGAAGCAAGATATGCCAACTAGTGGAGTGGGGTTGCAGCAACAAACTGGCATTCAACATCAGTAAGACGAAAGAGCTGATTGTGGTCTTCAGGAAGGGTAAGATGAAGGAACACGTACCAATCCTCATAGAGGGATCTGAAGTGGAGAGAGTGAGCAGTTTCAAGTTCCTGGGTGTCAAGATCCCTAAGGATCTAACCTGGTCCCAACATATCAATGCAATTATAAAGAACACAAAACAATCATTATAGCTTGTCACACCAGACAGCCAGCCACCCTAGTGTTGTTTGGTTGATGATGAGCAGGTCAGTGTCAGCTAAATCAGGTGAGAGTGGGCAGTTGCGCAGAACGTGTTCAATGTTCTGCACCCTTTCGCCACACTCACAGGATTCGCTGGTCTTTAAACGCCACTTCACCATATTGTCTCCCGTCCTACAAACTCCTGCTCTCGCTCTGTTGAGAGTGCACCACTTCCGTCTATCAAGCAGTGCCCCGTCTGGCAACATTTCTGTGGGGTCTTGCACTGTATTGTTTGGTGGGGTTCTGCCTTCTGTTTGTTACCAGAGGTCAATCCTGTATGTTTGCGGGGGGATGTTAGGTGCAGTAGTTCTCCCCCTGTAGCAAAGCTTTTCCTTGATTTTAGGCGGTGGAAACTGGCACATGATGGTGTAGAGGGTGCTGTGGATTCGAGTTCTGTTTACCTTTTTCAATTTTTGTTGTAGTGTGTCTTCGGACCTCTGAGGGAGCAATGCCTGCAAGTCTGTAAATGATGTTAGTGGGTGTGGGGCGCAGTGTGCCCATGATTATTCGGCAGGCTTCGTTAGGCAACGGGTCTATTTTCTTTGCATGGGCTGATCTGCCCCACACAGGTGCCCAGTATTCTGCAGGTGCACAGCAGAGTGCTAGGACAATTGATCTAAGTGTGTGAGCATTAGCTCCCCATTTCGTGCCTGCTAATTTTTTCAAGAGAGAATTGCGAGAGCCAACTTCCCCTCTGAGATTTTGGACGTGGGTGGCAAATGAGAGCGGCCTATCCAGTGTCACGCCCAGGTAAATTGGAGTTGGATGGTGTTTGAGCTCCTTCCCACACCATAAGATCTTGAGTTTCCGAGCTGCTTCTCCACTCCTCAGGTGGAATGCACACACTTGAGTTTTTGATGGATTTGGGTTCAGAGAACACTTTTCATAATACTGCTTCATTGCTTCGAGGACTGCTGTACGTCATACTTCAACTTCTTGGAAGGAGTTAGCTTGTGTTGCTGTGCATAGGTCATCTGCATAGATAAACCTGTATGTGTTACAGACATCCCACCCTGCAAAAACTCACTTCAGGGAGGTAGCACCATCAATTTGCGGGAGACTCCTGGAACTTCCGGGTGAGATGGGATGTATGCAAAATAGAGTAGCTCCTTAGCAGCTAGCCAGCTAGTTTAAATAACGTTAGCTATGCTAATGAATGGATGGCACCTGTTAAACTCACATCAACATGTCTTTTACAGTCTTAATCCACCATGGGCAATAGAAAAGTCACTGTTGCAAACAGTGCAGCGAGCAACACTGTCATTATTTTTGACCCCTATTAGGCAGGGGTACACTTTAGTGTAGTCCGGGGTGACGTATGTTTCATATTTTCTTTTTTTGGAACACACTGCCATGGCGCGCGCATGCGCGCTCTCTCTCGCGCTTGCTCTCTCTCAAAAAAATCGATTTCTGGGATATTGTATATAATTTGCGGGCATCAGGGAGCCGCTATCAATATGCGGGAGATTCCCGGAACTTCCAGGAGAGGTGGGATGTCTGGTGTTAAAAAAGTGTGTTGGTCGGTAATTTGTGTAAACATTAAATAGTAGAGGTGCCAGGACTGATCCCTGTGGTAGTCCGTTCTTTTGTGGACGCCACCTACTCTTAATTCCATTCATTTCTACATAAAATCTGTGATTTTCTAGGAGGCCTCTTATTACTTTGATTGTGGTTTCATTCTTTAACGTTTTAGATAATTTCAGCAGAAGGCCTCTGTGATTCATATTGTCATATGCCACTGTTAAGTCAATGAATACTGCCTCTGTAATACTTTATACTTTATTGTCGCCAAACAATTGATACTAGAACGTACAATCATCACAACGGTATTTGATTCTGCGCTTCCCGCTCCCTGGATTACAAATATTAAATATTAAAAATAGTAAAAAATAGTAAATATTAAAAATTTAAATTATAAATCATAAATAGAAAATAGAAAAATGGTAAGTAAGGTAGTGCAAAAAAAAACCGAGAGGCAGGTCCGGATATTTGGAGGGTACGGCCCAGATCCGGGTCAGGATCCGTTCAGCAGTCTTATCACAGTTGGAAAGAAGCTGTTCCCAAATCTGGCCGTACGAGTCTTCAAGCTCCTGAGCCTACTCCCGGAGGGAAGAGGGATGAAAAGTGTGTTGGCTGGGTGGTCGTGTCCTTGATTATCCTGGCAGCACTGCTCCGACAGGGTGCGGTGTAAAATGAGTCCACAGATGGAAGATTGGTTTGTGTGATGTGTTGCGCCGTGTTCACGATCTTCTGCAGCTTCTTTCGGTCTTAGACAAGACAACTTCCATACCAGGTTGTGATGCACCCTAGAAGTATGCTTTCTAGGGTGCATCTAGAAAAATTAGTGAGGGTTTTAGGGGATAGGCCAAATTTCTTTAGTTTCCTCAGGAAGTAAAGGCGCTGGTGGGCCTTCTTGGCAGTGAACTCTGCTTGGTTGGACCAAGTCAGGTCATTTGTGATATTGACCCCGAGGAACTTAAGGCTTTTGACCTGTTCCACTTGCGCACCACCAATGTAAATTGGGTCGTGCGGTCCGCTACTCCTTCTGAAGTCAACAACCAATTCCTTCGTCTTGCTGACGTTGAGGGATAGATTATTGTCTTCACACCATGCCACCAGGTTCTTAATTTCCTCTCTGTACTCAAACTCATCATTACCCGAGATACTGCCTAATTTGTGGCATTTCAAAGCCATCCTCAATATACTGGGTTAAGGACTTGACCACAGCAAGAGCGGCCTGGCCTGACCCTGGCTTGGTCTGGTGTTAGAAGATCTTCGACTAAGGGGGATATTCCTTTCAGTATGAGTCTCTCATGGAGTTTATAGAGGGCGCAGAGCAAGGAAGTCCGTTTGTAATTTTTAGGAATGTTGGGGCAAGACAGTGGCTATACTTCATTAGGAGTTTGAAGAGATTTGGTATGTCAACAAATAAACTCAAAAACTTCTATAGATGTACCATGGAAAGCAGTCTGACAGGCTGCATCACTGTCTGGTGGTGGTGGGGCGGGTTCTATTGCACAGGACTGAAAGAAGCTGCAGAGGGTTATAAATTTAGTCAGCTCCATCTTGGGTAGTAGCCTACAAAGTACCCAGGACATCTTCAAGGAGTGGGGTCACAGAAAGGCAGCATCCATTATTAAGGACCTCCAGCACCCAGGGCATGCCCTTTTCTCACTGTTATCATCAGGTGGGAGGCACAGAAGCTGAAGGCACACACTCAGTGATTCAGGAACAGCTTCTTCCCCTCTGCCATCTGATTCCTAAATGGACATTGAACCCTTGGACACTACCTTACTTTTTACATATATATTATTTCTGGTTTTTGTACAATTTTTTATCTATTCAATATACATATACTTATTTATTTATTAATATTATTATTTTGTTTTGTTTTTTTCTTCTATATTATGTATTGCATTGACTGCTGCTGCTAAGTTAACAAGTTTCACAACACTTGCTGGTTGATAATAAACTTGATTCTGAGTCTGATATAGTCTCAGGATAAAGAGTAAGACTGATATGAAGAGTAATTTCTTTCCATCAAGCATTACTCTCCACTTTGTTGGTGCGCAGATTTTAAATATATTCAGTTCTGAGATTAATAGAATTTTGGGACCCAAGATATCAGAGGACATGGGAATTCCATAGCAAAGTTGATAGGTACAGGACAGCCATTATCTTACAGAATGACAGAATTGGCCTTCCTCTCATAGTCTCCGCCAACATCACAAAAACAGATGACGTGAATATTTGAGTTCTGTTAGTGGAACCTCGCAGAGTACAAATTAGCTGTTTCAAAGTTTTCAAATTTATGTTCATGACCTCTGCCTCACTGGCAAGACCAGTATTCATTGTTCACACTCTAAGTGAGAGATGGTGGTGAGCCTTTTTCTTGATCTACTTGCAGTTCTTCCGATGGAAGTGTTCCCACAGTGCTGCTAGGGAAGTAGATCCAGGATTTTGTCTCAGTGATGGTAAAGGAAGAGCAATATATTTCAAAGTCAATGTGGTGTGGGATGGATAACCTGCTGAGTGAGGGTGATGTGCCCAAACACTTGCTACTTCATCCTCTTTGCTGCATGCTACATGATGACTACTTCTAAAGAAATTCCTCAGCTGGAGCATGGTTCGTAATGTCCTGTGGTGATTTGTAAACACGAGTTATTTTGTCCTGTTGTGGGCTGAATTTTCATCTTGAAATAATACAGGAAGGGCAGCATTTTCTACCATTCTTCAAATACTATTATTTTACACCTTCCCCTCCAGATATCAGGTGAGTATAACAGCCTTTGAGAAAAGAAAGGCATTTGTGTTTAACACATTAGAAGATCCAGTCAATACCATTGTGGAACAGCCCCCATACTGCAGCAAAGAAGAATTCTGCAATTCCATTCACTTATCTATGCCTAATAGCCCATTCCTAAATAAAATATATTGATCTCAGTTTTGAAATTTACAACAGACCCTAAAACTGTGTTAACTTTGGCTGACTGGCTACATGAGGGAGGAGAGAGAAGGGAAATCCCTTGGATTTTAACCATCTTTGCTGTAGAAAAAAGTGCTTCCTGACATTACCTATGCATGACCTGGCTCTTATTTAAAATATATAAATTCTTGTTCTGAACTCCACCACCAAAATTCACCAGCTACCCAACCAAAACCTACAATATAATCATTTAAAATACCTCAGGTGGAGATTTCAGGATGATACAATAGCTTCACAAGTCCAGCACCTCAGCTTCTGTCCTGACCTCTGGTGCTTTGTGGAGTTTGTACACCTTTCCTGTGACCACGAGGGTTTCTCTCAGGTGCTCCGGATTCTTCCCACATCTCAAGGATGTGCAGGTTAGCAGTCAGCCATTGTAATTTTCCCCCTCATACTTTATTAGGAGCTTGAGGAGATTTGGCATGTCAACGAATACACTCAAAAACATCTATAATTGTACAGTGGAGAGCATTTTGACAGGCTGCATCACTGTCTGGTATGGAGGGGCTAATGCACAGGACCGAAAGAATGGACATTGAAGCTTTGGACACTACCTCACTTTCTTTAATTATACAACATTTCTGTTTTTGCACATTTTAAAAAATCTATTCAATATACATAATTGATTTACTTGTTTATTTATTATGTTTTGTTTTATTTTTTTTCCTCTCTCTCTCTCTCTCTCTCTCTGCTAGACTATGTATCGCATTGAACTGCTGCTGCTAAGTTAACAAATTTCACATCACATGACGGTGATAATAAACCTGATTCTGAGTGGCAGAATCTAGGAGGAATTATGGGAATGCATGGAGAATAAATTGGGATGAGTATGGTATTAGCGTAAATTGGTACTAGATGGTTGGCATCGCGTCAGTGGGCGGCCGATCCTTTTTCCATATAGTATGTAGCTATAACCTTTCAACCTTACTGCTCAAGGAAATACAAGGTCCTCAGTTTAACCCATTCAACCAAAACATCACTTTGGTATTTGGCAATGGGTGCTGCTCAAATTCGGAGAATCGTCTTGTCGTAAGGCACCTGATTGCTCAGTTTTGGAATTGACCAGAGCTCTGCAGCCGGAACTTAACTTTAATCCCTTTGCATTAAAGCCCGCTCTGTAACAAATGTGAGAGAGCAACTTAAAGGTATCCTGATGCAAGAGGAACAACAGGTCTAACCTCTGGCTCTTCCCCATGATGGTGCAATCCGAGATGAGCTGGAACATCGACACCTGGAGGTATTAAGTCACCATGGAAATTGAACCTTGCTTGCATCTCCTAAATACAGTATGCAAAAAAAGAAAATATTAAATCCCATGGACATTAACACATTTTGTGAGAAAGAGGAGGGATCACATTTTAATTCAGCACAAACAGCAGGTTCTCATTTATATACTGATTTGAATTCAATAATGGGAACTTTGACTGTAAAGAAACATTTGTAAAACTGCATCCATGATGCATGTTTTACCTAAACTTCTGCCCCCAACCTCCGCCCATGCCCTGCCTTGATAAACTGAATGAGGCTCAAGTCAATCACTTTCTCTTTGGCACAAAGGCCTGCTAGTCCAAAAAGTCAACATCATCCCTTTGGCTTTCTGGATTGCATGACAGTCTCACAGTCTCTCCCTATTCCAAGCCTGGGAGAGTCACTTCCGCTGTTTCTCACTGTTGAATGGCACAGCCTCATGGTCTCAGAGTTTCTCACTGGTCTATGATGGGTCACTTGACTCCTTGTTCCACCAAAGCACCACCTGGTCTCCGTCTTCCCCTGCTTCAGGACCCACCAGTCCCATCGCCTTGCTCATTATTCTGTGAAACAACTCAGCCCCTCCCCTCAACTCTCTGCAGCTCCACATCTGGGACAACACAATCCCCACAGTCTACCTGCTTCTCAAGCAGGCTGTTCATGGAGAGATACAGGCCGTTCACTCCACTGAGTGAAAACTGACCACAAACCCACCCATTCAGTACCAGACTCTCTCTGTTCCATAACATGCTTTGGTATCTCCATGCTTTTTTGGAAACTTCCCAGACTTAAGACTATCACAGTGCTGCTCCGTCTCACAATCTCTCTCTCTTAGTGCCTTCACACAGCTCCTCCCTCACTCCTCCACACTTATCTCCATGACAGAATTGCTGGATCTACAGACTCTATATTCCATTACTGAGCGATGCTCAGTCCTTCTGTTGCATGATAGTTACATTCAGTCTCTCTCTCTGTCTCTCTCTGTGCTCTGTGACATGTTGTCTTGAGACCCACATTTATGCCAGGAATGCTCACTCACACAGATTTACAGCTCATCCACAGGACTCTTCATTCCCACAATTTGCAACTGCTCCACATTACATGGCCACCCATTGGTCTCTCATTGTTCCATACGGGACTACCCAGTCCCAGAGTTTCTAAGTTAGAAAGGCCTTGAGCCATGTTACAGTATCTATATTGCCATAAGTCACCTTATTGGTCTTCCGCCGTCTGGGTTTAGGCAGATCTTTCATCCATTCCAGTTTCTCATACTCCAACACATCCATGTGGACCCATCCTTTCTCAGGTTTCAGTGGAATATCAGGTTCTATAGAAATGCAGTAACATTATAGTAGCAGAGGGTAAGTAACCAACAGGTCCAGATTTAAGCCGCCAAAAACTCTCAAGCAACATGGAAAAGCCTTTCCCTCAAAACACCACGGGTTCTTGCCATCTGCAACACAATTCCTGAAAGCTTATGGAAGCAAGTTCAGTAGTAACTTTCAAACGAGAGTTAGTTCCTTGCTGAACGAGACGCAGAGTTATAAGGGTTGCATCATTTAAAACAGAAGCTTTGAGAAATTTATTTTCAGAGGGTGGTGTATCTCTAGAATTCTTTAACCTAAAGAGTTGCGGTGACTGGTTTATCAAAAATGCTTAGGGTGGAACTAGATGATTTTTTTAAACACTTGAGAATTGAAATCTATGGGGATCTGGCACAGAAGGGAGTTGAGGCCAGCAATAAACATATTGATTGGCTAAGCATTGTTAGTTACTTCTGCTCCTAGGTACCTACCTGTGAAGGGAAACAACTCCAGGGGCTGTAACCCCCTGTGCTAAAAAGCTGGCATGGGCAAAATAAGTCAAATGGCTTCTCATGTCCTGCACAATACTTCAGACAGTGCAGTGTTAATGGAAGTGCTACAAGTAATAACATCTACATCAGCAATGTTAGTAGGGTAAAATTAGCCAAAACGGAACAAAGAGCAAAGACAGTACAGCACTGGAACAGGCCCTTTGATCCATCATGTCTGAACTGGCCATGATGCCAATCTAACCAATCCCATCAGTCTGCACACGACCTATACCCCTCTATTCCCTGCTAGTTCATGTACCTGCCTAAACGTCTTTATTGTATCTGCTTCTATCACATCCCCAGGCAGTGAGATTCAAGCACTTTATTTGCAAAATAAGTTGCCTCATAAATCTCTACCTCTCCGCCCGAACAAAGGGACAGTACCAACTTCGAGGCTTACTCAGTTCTCTGGCTAAGCTTCCTGACTCCGAACATGCATCGTATCACCAGCCTTATTAAAGTCACTGGGAGAAATTGGCTGCTGTGAGAAGGACAAGGAAAGCATCCTGTTGTAAGATTTTAATTGGGCAGTTTTTAAAAGTTATTTAACTTGAGCATATGTTGTTATATTGTTGTAAACACTACTGTTTAACAGGTGCTAAGTAGTTTTAATTGCATATGAATGTCAATGACTTACTTTAATATCTAATTAGAGTGACAGGCAGTGGGGCAATTGTGCTGCCAACATAACTAGCCACTTGCTGTACACAGGACCATGCTCTAGATTGGAAAGGTTCAGAGGGAACTGGACCAAACACAGGCAAATCAGACTTGCTCAGATAGTAAACACCTTGTTGACATGGACAAGCTTAGCTGATAGCCATGATTCCATGCTGTATAACTCAATGGTGACATACTGTAAAAGGCTTGCACGGAACAACACTGGAAAATAAAGTTTGATCCAAGGCAAACAACTAATGTCTTTGGTGCAGAGCAAAATCTGTCAGTGGTTCAAGGACAGTAAAAACTTTGAGATATTATATTGCAAGTACTAGTTACAATACAACACTGTGATAGAGTGAAGTGTGACACCAAGCAGCTGCTATTAAAATATGAAAACTCAGCTTCAGTTCCAGTCAGGCAGAAGAGAGTTACAGCTGGGGCACAACTGTAACAAATCCTCCCGAGAGTACCCAAAAGCTGATGGCACAGTGCCACCACTGCACAGCCCCACATCAATCAGCGCTACTGGTAGAGGGTGCGCCTGTCTGACCAGAGCCACAGATCTGAAACTGTGAAGCATTACATTGCAGCACTCCACTCACTCTCCAACTGTAAAAAAGTATCTCTGCTTTATTGAAATGGATGCCTCAACTCTTGACCTGCTGAAGGTGATTTTCAGAAACAGTCATTGGGTCACAGGATCTTCAGAAACAGGATCTTCAGCACACCCACCATCAACCACCCATTCACACTTTGCCATTTTTCCATTAACTCTCCTTGGCTCTTCCTCCATACAAAGTTCAAAGTAAATTTATTATCAAATTACATACATGACATCATATACTACCCTGAGATTCATTTTCTCACAGTAAGTACAAAGACATACAAAAGAATCAATGAGAAACTGCACACAACAGACAAACAACCAAAGACAAGCAAATTGGCAAATATAAAAAAGAAAAAAAATATATTATTAATGCAATGCCTTGGAAAAGTCTTCAACCCCCCCCCCCCACAACTATTTTCACATTTTACTGTCTCATTTTTTTTTAATTTAAAACATATTGAAATAGGATTTTTTGAGCTAATTTACAAAATCTTGTGCACCAGGTCAAATGAAAAGAAACTTTCCAAATCCTGCCAACAATTTACTAAAAATTAAAAAACTATTATTATTTGGCTAAAGAAGTATACATTTCCTTTGCAATTACTATGTTATCTATCCTTAGATGCAATATATGTATCACCTTACGAACTCACCCAATTTGCTGTAGAAAATTGGAGTATTATCCGTTTTCAATGAATTCATAAGAATAAATGCCCTCTCTCTCTGTAAGGTCAACAGTATGGTAGATTTTCAATAGACCGAACCAAAATGAAAATAAAAGAGTATTCAAGGCAAGTCAGGGAAATGATAACAGAGAAGAACAAATCTGGGGAAGGGTACAAGAACATCTCAAGGTCAATGACCACACCTCAGAGCTCAGTGCAGTCCATCGGAAAGAAGTGGAAAAATTATGAAAGCACAGCCATACTGCCTAGGTCAGGCTGCCCCTCTAAGCTTAAGTTGCCGGAGAAGAATAGCACTTGTAAGAAAAGCTACTGTGACACCAACAGATACTGTACAAACATGGAAGAAATTTTTTGGTTGGATGAAACTAAAGTGGAACTTTTTGGCCTCAACACTAAGCAGTACCTGTGTCTAAATCCAATACTGCGCGTCAGCCAGGTAACACCGTCCCTACTGTTAAGTAAGGTGGATGTACCATCATGATATTGGGAAGCTTTTCAGCAGTAGGGACTGGAAATCTGGTCAGGACTGATGGGAAGATAAATGCTGCTAAATACAGACAGATCCTGGATAAAAACCTGCTAGCCTCTGCCAGAAAGCTTAAGCTGGGGAGGAAGTTTGTCTCTCACTAGGACAAAGACCCAAAGCACACTGTTAGAGCAACCACAGAGTGGCTTCAAATTAAGAAAATTTATGTCCTTGGTTGGCCAAGGTCCTGACCTTAACCCAGTCGAACATCTCTGACTGCTGTCCACCGTCGCTCCCCAACTAAACTAGCACAGTTTGAGCAATTTTGCAAGGAGGAATGGGCAAATCTTGCTCCATCACATTGTGCCAAGCAAATATCCAGAAAGACTACAGGAGGTGATAGTTGCAAGAAGTGGTTCAAC
The DNA here is from genome assembly GCF_963921235.1 of Mobula hypostoma. Classification (NCBI taxonomy): domain Eukaryota; kingdom Metazoa; phylum Chordata; class Chondrichthyes; order Myliobatiformes; family Myliobatidae; genus Mobula; species Mobula hypostoma. Next base: position 92,738,927 of record NC_086097.1, read on the forward strand.
TAAGTGCTGAGCAAAGGGGAATGAATATTTTTGAAATGCTGACATTTCAGTTTTTGATTTTTTAGTTTTCCATGCTTTACAATTTTCTCTACTCTTTCGGACTCTACTGTGGAAAAAAGGGGACATGTGATTCACAAATAAAATTCTTTTGTTAAATTGATCAAAATCCCTGGTTGTAATACTCATTTATTTGAACAAAGGGCTGAAAGGCTGAATACTCTTGTAAGACACTGTAAATAAATAAATGATTAATATTGAGTTTGAGAGCTGTAGTCTTTGGAAGCCCACATGGTCACGCAGAAAACCACCACAGTTGGCTCCAGACATCAGGATTGATCCTGGGTCACTCGAGCTGTGATGCAGCAGCTCTACAAGGTGCAGCAGTGTTGCCCTGAATGACGCCCATTCCAACACATCATCTGAGAGCTTTGGTCAATGCTCAGAAAAACGCAGGACAAACCACACCTACCATGCATTCATTACCAAAGTGATACTTATAATGTAAATGTCAGTAGGGTAGCAATGGGCTCATTAACCATCTTTGACACAACTAAATAATCTCAGAAATTTATCTTACAGAGGTGTTACCAAAGTAAACTCTAAAGATTGGCAACACTTTACTGGCCCAACGAGCATGCTCTGCCAAGTAAATTAGGGCTGGCAGTGATACATTATCACATACATGCATGGGATATACTATATTGCATCTCGGACAATATAGTAATTTATGCAGATTGTTTGTATACACAAAAGCATAAAAGCCAGGACCAATAGGCTCTGGGACAGCTTCTTCCACCAGGCCGTCAGACTGATTAATTCATGCTGATACATTGTATTTCTATGTATTGTATTGACTGTCCTGTTGTACAGAATTAGAATCAGAATCAGAGCCAGGTTTACATGTGACATTAAATTTGTTAACTTAGCAGCAGCAGTTCAATGCAATACATAATCGAGAAGAGAAAAAAATAATAATAATAATAAACAAACAAGTAAATCAATTACAGTATATGTATATAGAATAGATTTTAAAACATGAAAAAATCAGAAATACTGTATATTTTTAAAAAAAGTGAGGTAGTGTCCAAGGGTTCAATGTCCATTTAGGAATCGGATGGCAGAGGGGAAGAAGCTGTTCCTGAATCGCTGAGTGTGTGCCTTCAGGTTTCTGTACCTCGTACCTGATGGTAACAGTGAGAAAAGGGCATGCCCTGGGTGCTGGAGGTCCTTGATAATGGACGCTGCCTTTCTGAGACACCACTCCTTGAAGATGTCCTGAGTACTTTGTAAGCTAGTACCCAAGATGGAACCGACTCTCTGCAGCTTCTTTCTGTCCTGTGCAGTCGCCCCCTCCCCAACCCATACCAGACAGTGATGCAGCCTGTCATAATGCTCTCCACAGTACATCTATAGAAGTTTTTGAATGTATTTGTTGACATGCCAAATCTCTTCAAACTCCTAATGAAGCATAGCCGCTGTCTTGTCTTTATAACTACATCGATACGTTGTTGACCAGGTTAGATCCTCAGAGATCTTAACTCCCAGGAACTTGGAACTGCTCACTCTCTCCACTTCTGATCCCTATGAGGATTGGTATGTGTTCCTTCATCTTACCCTTCCTGAAGTCCACAATCAGCTCTTTCGTATTACTGACGTTGAGTGCCAGGTTGTTGCTGTGGCACCACTCCACTAGTTGGCATATCTCACTCCTGTACGTCCTCTTGTCACGACATGAGATTCTACCAACAATGGTTGTATCATCAGCAAATTTATAGATGGTATTTGGGCTATGCCTAGCCACACAGTCATGTGTGTATAGAGAGTAGAGCAGTGGGCTAAGCACACACCCCTGAGGTGCGCCAGTGTTGATCGTCAGCGAGGAGGATATGTTATCACCAATCCGCACAGATTGTGGCCTTGCAGTTAGGAAGTCGAGGATCCAATTGCAGAGGGAGGTACAGAGGCCCAGGTTCTGCAACTTCTCAATCAGGATTGTGGGAATTATGGTAGTAAGTGTTGAGCTATAGTCGAAGAACAGCATCCTGATGTAGGTGTTTGTGTTGTCCAGGTGGTCTAAAGTTGTGTGGAGAGCCATTGAGATTGCATCTGCCATTAACCTACTGTGGCTATAGGCAAATTGCAATGGGTCCAGGTCCTTGCTGAGGCAGGAGTTCAGTCTAGTCATGACCAACCTCTCAAAGCATTTCATCACTGTCAATGTGAGTGCTACCGGCGATAGTCATTTAGGCAGCTCATGTTATTCTTCTTAGGCACTGGTATAATTGTTGCCTTTTTGAAGCAAGTGGGAACTTCCGCCTGTAGCAGTCAGAGGTTGAAATTGTCCTCGAATACTCTCGCTAGTTGGTTGGCACAGGTTTTCAGAGCCTTACCAGGTACTCCATCTGGACCTTCCACCTTGCGAGGGTTCACTCTCTTTAAAGACAGCCTAACATCGGCCTCTGAGTCAGAGATCACAAGGTCATCAGGTGCAGCAGGGATCTTCACAGCTGTAGTTGTGTTCTCCCTTTCAAAGTGTGCATAGAAGGCGTTGAGTTCATCTGGTAGTGAAGCATCACTGACATTCATACTATTTATTATAAATTGCTATAATTGCAGATTTAGACTGAGACATAACATAAAGATTTTTACTCCTCATGTATATGAAGGATTTAAGTAATAAAGTCAATTCAATTCAACTTGTAACTTCTTCCTCAAAAACTGAGGTCTGACCTGTTCAGATGGTGTAAGGGTATGAACACTGTATGATCAGAGGTGTTAGCTTTCACAAGGCCTGTGACCGCTTAATGGCATGTAACAGAACTCTGATCAATAATAGAAAGAGTGGGGAGCTTACCCAGTGTCCCAGCAAATACTCATGCTTCAATCAGTACTGCCAAAATAGATTAGTAGACTGTTTACTTAAGTTCTTTGTGTCAGATGATTGCTCTATTTCCTACATTGCAACATAACCCTCCATTCCCCACATATTCATGAGTGAATCGAACAGCCTCTTAAACATCAGTATCCTGTCTGCTTCCATCACTGTACCTGGTAGCCCATTCCAGGCACCCGCCATTCTCTGTGTCAAAAAAAATTGTTCAGTCCACCTCCTTTCAAACTTCCCTCTTTTACCTTAAATGCATGCTCTCTGGTGCTTGACATTTCTACCCTGGGAAAAAAATTCTGATTACCTTCCCCATTTGTCTCTCATAATTGCATACACTTTTTCAGCTCCTCCATCAACCTACAACACTCCAGAGAAAACAACCCAAGTTTGCCCAAACTCTCCTTACAGCTCTCATTCTCCAATGCAAGCAGCATCCTGATAAACCTCACCTGCACTCTTTCATCCATCCCGTAAAACAGAATTGTACACAATAAATAAACGTTACTACTTCCTTTTTTTGAGAACCTTAAATTTTATGAGAGAAACTGGCAGGTTTTGTAATGTTGTTCTACAATGTCGTTCTGTTTAAGTCTTATGTGAAAGTCATAGGTTTGAGATGTCTGGCCTAAGTCTGAAGTAGAAAAACAAAGCACATGCATGTTTCAGAATAGATTACAGCATAATACAGACCCTTTGGCCCACGATGTTGCGCCAACCTTTTAACCTACTCAAAGATCAATCTAACCCTTCTCTCCTCTCAGCCTTCCATTGTTTTTTTATCATAAATGTGTCTATCTAAGAGATTCTTCAGTGCTGCAAATGTATCTGCCTTTAATACCACACCTGGCAGGGCATTCCTTACACTCACCATTCTGTGTGTAAAGAACTTACCTCTGACATCCCCACTATTCTTTCTTCCAATCACCTTATAAGTATGCCCCCTTGAAGCTTTTACCAGGTATGAGCAACACACCATGGGTAAGCAGCAGTCAACCATCCCAAACTGTTGGTAGGTGAAGACAGGGGCACCAGTGCCAAAAACCGTGCCAAGGTCAAGATATCAAATTACACACCAGAGAACTTCCAACAGCATAATTAAGCCTAGAACTGAGCCAAAGAGATTGCCCTTCCCCAGATTCAACTCGATTTGGTCTCACAGCACCTTTCCAGCAGAAAAATACTGATCTTGCTGCAAAATATTGCACTTGACTCTGATAACTTTGACTAATGGGTGGTGGTGTGGAGATGTGTCTCTATCAAAGGAGGTACAAGACACTCCTTCCCCTCCACAAGCCCGCAGGTCACACTTGGGCAAGGCGTAGCACCTGCTTAGCGCCCACCCCATCCAGGGTCACGTGAAGCCATGGGGTCAACTGGTGGATGGTCGTATGAGCAGCTGGTTCATATCACAAATCCTGTTTATACGACCACCGACGTCAGGCAGGCAATCTTGGAAGAGTACTGATAATGGATGGGGTCACCCATCTTTTAAAGACACTGCCCAGAAGAAGGAACTGGCTAACCACTTCTGTATAAAAATTTGCCAAGAACAATCTTGGTCATGGAAAGACCATGATTGCCCACATCATATGACACAGTGCAACAGCATGGTTCGGGTGGGTGTAAACTAATTTGGCAAGGGAATGGGAGGTAGTTGGTTTACAAACAGAGGCAATATGTAGTGAAAATCCTAGCAAGGAGAGGCTGATAATAGGGCAAAATTGCAGTCAACACGATGAGTTTTAACGTAAAAGGCGGACAATATGGTAAAGGGTGAATACAGGACTGAAGGTGTTACATTGGAATGCGTGCAGTATACAGAATAAGGTAGATGAACTCGTAGCACAGTTACAGACTGGTATGTACAATGTTCTAGCTGTCACTGAATCATGCATGAAAGAATATAGCAGAGAGCTTAATATCCAAGGATACACATTTTATCAAAAAGACAGGCAGGAAGGCAGAGGGGGTGGCGCTGCTCTGCTGGTAAAGAATTAAATCAAATCTTTAGGAAGAGGTGGCATAGGGTCGGAAGATGTTGAATCATTGGGGATAGAGTTAGGGAACTGCAAAGGTAAAAAGACCCTGATGAAAGATATATACAGACCCCCAAGCAGTAGTAAGGATGTGGTCGAGAAAGAAAATACATACCAAAAGGGTAATATTACAATAGTCATGGGGGATTTCAATATGCAGGTAGATTGGGAAAACCACTGTGGTACTGGATTCCAATAGGGGGATTTTCTAGAATGCCTATGAGATAGCTTTTTAGAGCAGCTCGTGGTTAAACCCAAGAGGAGATTAGGTATTCTGGATTGGGTATCGTGCAATGAATCAGAATTGATTAGAGAGCTTAGGGAAAAGTGATCAAATTCACCCTGACATCTGAGAAGAAGAAGCTAAAGTAAAATGCCTCAGTATTACAGTGGAGTAAAGGGAATTATAGAGCATGAGAGAGGAGTTGGCCAGAATTGATTGGAAAAGAACACTAGCAGGAATGACAGCAGAGCAGCAATGGCTGAAATTTCTGGAAGGAATTTGGAAGGCACAGGATATATTCGTCCCAAAGAAACATTCTAAAAGCGAGATGACACAACCAAGGCTAACAAGAGAAGTCAAAGCCAACATAAAAGCCAAAATAAGAGGGCATATAATAAAATAAGTAAGGGGTTAAAGAATTGGAAACCTCATAAAAATCAACAGAAGGCAAAGAACTGGCGAATGAACTGAATAAGTATTTTGCAGCAGTTTTCACTGTGGAAGATACTAGCAGTATGGTGGAAGCTCCAGGTGTCAGGGGCCATGAAGTGTGTGAAGTTACCATTACAAAGGAGAGGTTTCTCGGAAAACTAAAAAGTCTGAAGGTAGATACGTTATCTGGACCAGATGGTGTACACCCCAGGGTTCTGAAAGAGGTGGCTGAAGAGGTTGTGGAGGCATTAGTAATGATATTTCAAGAATTACTAGATTCTGGAATGGTTCCGGAAGACTAGAAAATTTCAAATTTCACTCCATTCTTCAAAAAGGGAGAAGCAGAAGGAAGGAAATTATAGGCCATTAGTCTGACCTCAGTGGTTGGGAAGATGTTGGAGGCGATTTTTGAGGATGTGGTTTCAGGGTTCTTGATAAAGTAGGCAAGCCCGCAGGTCACACTTGGGCAAGGCGTAGCACCTGCTTAGCGCCCACCCCATCCAGGGTCACGTGAAGCCATGGGGTCAACTGGTGGATGGTCGTATGAGCAGCTGGTTCATATCACAAATCCTGTTTATACGACCACCGACGTCAGGCAGGCAATCTTGGAAGAGTACTGATAATGGATGGGGTCACCCATCTTTTAAAGACACTGCCCAGAAGAAGGAACTGGCTAACCACTTCTGTATAAAAATTTGCCAAGAACAATCTTGGTCATGGAAAGACCATGATTGCCCACATCATATGACACAGTGCAACAGCATGGTTCGGGTGGGTGTAAACTAATTTGGCAAGGGAATGGGAGGTAGTTGGTTTACAAACAGAGGCAATATGTAGTGAAAATCCTAGCAAGGAGAGGCTGATAATAGGGCAAAATTGCAGTCAACACGATGAGTTTTAACGTAAAAGGCGGACAATATGGTAAAGGGTGAATACAGGACTGAAGGTGTTACATTGGAATGCGTGCAGTATACAGAATAAGGTAGATGAACTCGTAGCACAGTTACAGACTGGTATGTACAATGTTCTAGCTGTCACTGAATCATGCATGAAAGAATATAGCAGAGAGCTTAATATCCAAGGATACACATTTTATCAAAAAGACAGGCAGGAAGGCAGAGGGGGTGGCGCTGCTCTGCTGGTAAAGAATTAAATCAAATCTTTAGGAAGAGGTGGCATAGGGTCGGAAGATGTTGAATCATTGGGGATAGAGTTAGGGAACTGCAAAGGTAAAAAGACCCTGATGAAAGATATATACAGACCCCCAAGCAGTAGTAAGGATGTGGTCGAGAAAGAAAATACATACCAAAAGGGTAATATTACAATAGTCATGGGGGATTTCAATATGCAGGTAGATTGGGAAAACCACTGTGGTACTGGATTCCAATAGGGGGATTTTCTAGAATGCCTATGAGATAGCTTTTTAGAGCAGCTCGTGGTTAAACCCAAGAGGAGATTAGGTATTCTGGATTGGGTATCGTGCAATGAATCAGAATTGATTAGAGAGCTTAGGGAAAAGTGATCAAATTCACCCTGACATCTGAGAAGAAGAAGCTAAAGTAAAATGCCTCAGTATTACAGTGGAGTAAAGGGAATTATAGAGCATGAGAGAGGAGTTGGCCAGAATTGATTGGAAAAGAACACTAGCAGGAATGACAGCAGAGCAGCAATGGCTGAAATTTCTGGAAGGAATTTGGAAGGCACAGGATATATTCGTCCCAAAGAAACATTCTAAAAGCGAGATGACACAACCAAGGCTAACAAGAGAAGTCAAAGCCAACATAAAAGCCAAAATAAGAGGGCATATAATAAAATAAGTAAGGGGTTAAAGAATTGGAAACCTCATAAAAATCAACAGAAGGCAAAGAACTGGCGAATGAACTGAATAAGTATTTTGCAGCAGTTTTCACTGTGGAAGATACTAGCAGTATGGTGGAAGCTCCAGGTGTCAGGGGCCATGAAGTGTGTGAAGTTACCATTACAAAGGAGAGGTTTCTCGGAAAACTAAAAAGTCTGAAGGTAGATACGTTATCTGGACCAGATGGTGTACACCCCAGGGTTCTGAAAGAGGTGGCTGAAGAGGTTGTGGAGGCATTAGTAATGATATTTCAAGAATTACTAGATTCTGGAATGGTTCCGGAAGACTAGAAAATTTCAAATTTCACTCCATTCTTCAAAAAGGGAGAAGCAGAAGGAAGGAAATTATAGGCCATTAGTCTGACCTCAGTGGTTGGGAAGATGTTGGAGGCGATTTTTGAGGATGTGGTTTCAGGGTTCTTGATAAAGTAGGCATGGTTTCCTCAAGGGAAAACCTTGCCTGACAAATCTGTTGGAATTCCTTACAGAAATGACAAGCAGAATAGACAAAAGAGAATCGGTTGATGTCCTATGCTTGGATTTTCTGATGGCCTTTGACAACGTGCCACACATGAGGATGTTTAACAAGCTACGAGTCCATGGTATGACAGGAAAGAGTCTAGCATGGACAAAGCAGTAGCTGATTGGCAGGAGACTAAAGGGAGCCATTTCTGGTTGGCTATCGGTGACTAGTAGTTCTGAATAAGGACCAATTCTTTTTATGTTATATATCAATGATTTGGATGATGGAATTGATGGCTTTGTTGCAAAATTTGCAGACGATACGAAGAACAGTGGAGGGGCAGGTAGCACTGAGGAAGTAGAGAGGCTATAGAACGACTTCGACGGATTAGGAGAAAAGGCAAAGGAACGGCAAATGGAATACAGTGTCGGGAAGTGTATGGTCATGTATTTTTGTCGAAGAAATGAAAGGGTTCACGATTTTCTAAATGGAGAGAAAACGAGGCGCAAAGGGACCTGGGAGTCCCTGTGCAGAATTCCTTAAAGTTTAACTTGCAGGTTGGGTCTGTGGTGAGGAAGGTAAATGCAATGTTAGCATTCATTTCAAGAGGACTGAAATATAAAAGCAAGGATACAATTTTGAGACTTTATAAATCACAGGTGAGGCCTCACTTGGAGTATTGTGAGCAGTTTTGGGTCCGTTATCTTAGAAAGGATGTGCTGAAACTGAAGAGTGTTCAAAGGAGGTTCAAGAAAATGATTCCAGGATTGAACGGCTTGTCACATGAAGAGCGTTTGATAGCTCTGCGCCTGCCTGCATTCACTAGAATTCAGAGGAATGAAGGGTGACCTAATTGAAACCTATTGAATGGTGTAAGGACTTGATAGAGTGGATGTGGACAGTCTAAGACCAGGGTAGGCAGCCTCAGATTAGAGGGACATCCTTTTAGAACGGAGATGAGGAGTAATTTCTTTAGCCAGAAGGAGGTGAATCTGGAATTCGTTGCCACAGAAAGTTGTGGAGGCCAAGTCTTTATGTATATTTAAAGCAGAGGTTGATAGATTCTTGATTGGTCCGGGCATGATGGAATACAGGGGGAAGGCAGGAGACTGAGCTGAACAGAAACATGGATCAGCCATTATGAAATGGCACAGCAGACTCAATGGGCCAAATGGCCTAATTCTGCTCCTACATCTTATGGTCTTATAACTGAATAAACAAACTTTGATTAAATCCACATATTCTAAACATAAAGGTGCAAGAGTACAATTTGAGCAGAGAAAGGATTTTTTTTTAATTTTCATTTTCAGGATCTAAATTTTGTTTGCATGGCTAACATTTATTGACATTCTCTTGATTAGGTACTAGTGAAAGCATTCCCACAATACCATAGGACAAGGAGCACTGTGAGTGCCCTAATTATGAGAAAGGTTGTGGGATTAGGAAGTGCTGTGGAAGCAGGGTGGGTGAACATTTGTAGTATACTTTGTTGACAGTGTACAGTGCAGCCACAGTGCACAAACAGTGGAAGGAATGAACATTTAGGGCAGTTGATAAGGGTGAAAATCATTGAGTTGCTTTATTCCTAATACTGTCAAGCTTCTTGAGATCATTGAAGTTGTGCCCACACTGTAAAGTGGACTGTGTCTCATCAGGGACCTGACATGTGCTTTGCGGACCTTGGTGACATCAGGAAATGTTTAACTCACTGTAGGATACCCAAACATGGACCTGCTCTTGTAGCCAATAGATTTGTGTCCAGTCAAGTTTCTTTTAGGTAGTGACCCCCTGGATATCAGGGGTAGGTGGTTAAGAAATCGTGTTAAGAGATTTTCTTTGCCTGCCATTTCTGTGCCCGCCATTTCTGTGCCCAACATTCCTTGCCACATTTCAACCTCGTACTTGAAAACTGTTGAAGATTTACACAGGCTCCTTCATTTGGTAATGAGCTGTGAACAGAAGTGAATACTGTGCAATCACCACACACGCTCCAACTCCAAAAATAGAAGGAAGATCACCAACGAATTAGTTGACAACAGTCACTCCAGGACACTGCCCTATACAGAGGCAAGGTATCAGGCAGGAAATGATGATAGTGAAATATTTATTTCAGGATGGTATTTGGTTCCATGGAGGAAGAGTTGTTCTGCATTCCCATCGGAAGGAAACCACAGAAGGCCTCAAAACCAGCAGCACTGTCCAAGCTCTTTATAGGCCATGCACGTGTGAATTTATTACTCAAGTTTTCATTCCTTAAAGGTTAAGGAAAGCCTTTATGTTTGTTACCTGTGACTTTAAAGTAATGACTGGTTATTTGTAAACTCCTGACTAATAGGCTAGAGCTTGTCTCGGGCACCCCAAGTAATGTGTTCGTGCAGGAGGTGGTCATTAGCATGTAGTGTGGATTTAGATCTTTGGTCTAGTGAGATCATTGACTACACTTAGGCTATGTCCGCACTACACCGGATAATTTTGAAAACGAAGCTTTTTTTCTTCGTTTTGACCTTCTGTCCACACTGAAACAGTGTTTTCAGCCACCGAAAACAGAGATTTTCAGAAACGGTCTCCAGAGTGAATAAATCTGAAAACGCCTAATATCCGTTGCAGCGTGTACGGGGTAACCGGAGCTTTTTAAAACCGCTGTCATGACGTGCCGGAACAGATGGTGACAGCGTGGCATTTCATTGTTTTCTTCTTATTATTCTTCTTATTATTATTACTACTTTATTGTCAAATAATTGATACTAGAGCGCACAATCATCACAGCGATATTTGATTCTGCGCTTCGCAGAACCTAACAATTTCAGAACAGACGGCAACAAGACTGAAGCCAGAAGAGTTAGAAATGTACTCACCAAATACTTTGACCCATAGCTTACTGAATAAATAAGTTATACTCACTTTGCCCTGTTTTCTGTCCTTGCTTGTATGAAGGTGCTTTACCTATTTATGCAAGTACTTCTCTGACAATAGATCTGTAACAGTCTAATGTAACATTGTATGGAAATACAAGATAACGCTGATGCAGACACGTTTTATACATTTAACATGGTGCTTTATTAATACAACAGAGTTCGTTAGTTTTTCGATGTTCGTCGTCAGCCGGGTCATACTGTCCGTGAACTCCCTGTCGGTTGCCTCCATACGCTCCAGTATTTGTTTTTTTTAGTTTTAAGTCCTCCTGCGCGAGAGCCAAGAGCAATTCCTTTAAAGTTTTTCTACTCTGTAACTGGACAAACGCGCACCAAGTATACCGTTTCCTCTTCGCTTGTTTTCTGTGTGTCCTGCGCATGCCCAGGAGGAGGAGATTCGCCCAAATATCCGTCTAATGTGGACAGAGATATTTTGAAAAACACTTAGTGTGGACACCTGTCGTTTTTACTCGAAACCGGCGTTTTCAGAATTATCCAGCGTAGTGTGGACGTAGCCTTAGTGGTTTAACTGAGCTTCAGCGATACAAGGGTGATCAATGTAGATGAATGAGAAGGTCAAGAGGTATGGGTGTAGGTGTGTGTGTGCGTGTACACACACATGAAGTTCTTATACCAGAAGGCCCATTATAAATCAGATGAGAGCACACTTTCCCAATAACTGTCATACTTAAAAGAGCTCAGCACAATTGAAATATTATCCTCATTAGCACAGTTTTCAGATGGAACATTAACAAAAGACCCCATCTACTTTCACGGGTGGATAAATGATTGATAAAGAATTAATCTGTTTTCTTAAAAAGAGTAATTCACCTGGCACCTTCACCAATCTAATTCCTTAATCAACCTAATCAAAATAGGTTAACTGAATCATGAAGTAGTCATGAGCAAAGAATTGTCATATTTCCTATATTACTACGTGAATAAAAGCATCGCAGGCATTTTAAGATGATTTGAGGGTGTGAAGGTCACTAGGTTATTAAATTATTCTTCTCCTCTGTAAAATCATTGGTAATGTGATGGCAGGAAATGAGTTATACATTTCAGCAAGGAGGGCATATTCTCAATGTTTTCTTCTCATGATACTGCAAAGCCTTCTCATTTATCTTTCAAAACACATTTACTCAGTGATACAAAGTTGACCTGTTATTGACCCAACTCTTCAAAATGCTTAGCACACAATTATGCAGAATGTCTCACCCAGACCAAAAGATCAAGGAATACAGAAATAGAAAAGGACTTTAGATAAAGCTTTTAAATTAACATGAAACCCTGCAGACTTGCATAATCACGAGGAAATCTGCAGATGCTGGAATTTCAAGCAACACACATAAAAGTTGCTGGTGAACGCAGCAGGCCAGGCAGTATCTCTAGGAAGAGGTACAGTCGATGTTTCGAGCCGAGACCCTTCGTCAGGACCAACTGAAAGAAGAGCTAGTGAGAGATTTGAAAGTGGGAGGGGGAGGGGAGGGGGAGGGGGAAGATCTGAAATGATAGGAGAAGACAGGAGGGGGAGAAATGGAGCCAAGGGCTGGACAGTTGATTGGCAAAAGGGATATGAGAGGATCATGGGACAGGAGGCCCAGGGAGAAAGAAAAGGGGGGGGAACACCAGAGGATAGGCAAGGAGTATAGTGAGGGGACAGAGGGAGAAAAAGGAGAGAGACAGAAAAAAAGAATGTGTGTATATAAATAAATAACGGATGGGGTACGAGGGGGAGGAGGGGCATTAGCGGAAGTTTGAGAAGTCGATGTTCATGCCATCAGGTTGGAGGCTACCCAGGTGGAATATAAGGTGTTGTTCCTCCAACCTGAGTGTGGCTTCATCTGAGGCTGTGGATAGACATATCAGAATGGGAATGGGACGTGGAATTAAAATGTGTGGCCACTGGGAGATCCTGCTTTCTCTGGCGGACAGAGATTTGCATAATAGTGTGGTCTTTCATCTTCCTGTCTCCTATTTATACCTTTATTTTCTATAGGGCAGCTATCCCACACTGCACTAGCATCACGGTTACTCTCAGCAGTCTCTCAATCAAATGCCGGGCAATTCCTTAGCAATTGGAGCACTTGATATCCAAATTCATAACCTTGCTTCCCTCACACTCCAGTGGACTCAAGGAAGAGTTCAATAGGTTTTTGAACATACAAGGAATCAAAAGATACAGGTGCTGCTGAGGTAAAAGATTAGCCATGATTGTACTGAGTGAATCGTGCAATGACCTATTACTGCTTCTATGTTCTTCGGTGTTATCCAGTGAAAGCTGCATGATGAAGGTGCTATCTTTTAGATAACATTTCAGATAAATCTTTACACTGAGACCATCATTTTCCCTCTCAGATTGATTCAAAGAGTAGCAAAGAAAAATTGCCTCGTGTCCTGATCAAAAATTGTCCCTCCAACGAAATCGCCAGAACAGATTACCCTGTCATCATCACACTGCAGCAACATGCCATATTCAAAGTGGCTGTGATGTTCCCTACATTACAATATTAATTGGACTTCAAGTTTTACTTCATTGGCTGCTGGGCACTTTGGACAACCCAAAGACGTGAAAGGCATTATTTGAGTTACAGTTCATTTGTTCCTTCAAACTGGCGTTTAAATCAGTTCCAACATTTCCAGTGTCTCGGATCATAATGGCACGGGGGAGGATATTCTGTCCATCAGTTCTGTGGCTTATAATAGCTCGGCTGCCATATGTTCAGCATGGAATGATCAGAGATATTTCCGGTTTATTACTATTCATTGTCATCCTGGCAGTACCTCAATCCAAAAGGAATTGCTGAATATACAAAAAAGTACACACAAACCAAAAAATACTCTCTGAGATGAGGCTACATTCTAAAATTAAAAAAAGACTGCAGACTCACTGAGTGCATGCGCAGTAATCGATGTTGAGTAGCATTTTTACACAGCATTTAAACCCCGCAGCATCATCTTTCATCCTGACTGATGTTAGTAAGCTCGGCCCAATCAATATCTGTCAGTATCACAGCATCAGGGTTTCAATGCCAGCAACAGGAGGACGTTGTATTGATCTGCCTAATGCAAATGCAGTTAAAATGTTGTTGTGGTCCCCAAAAGTTGGTGAGTAAAGATTTGCCTAAAAATATGAAGCTGCCATTCCCAGAATATGACAGACAAACCATAACACTAAGCTACTCAGAAAGCTTATCAACCCGTAACGTAACACTAGAACATTTTTGACAAGAACAGGCCATTCCTATCGCCAAATTCCTATGCATAGTGTGTTGAAATAACTACCGAGTTTAGATTTGAAAGTCTCTAAGGTATTACTCTTAACTACACAACTAGGTAGTTTGTTCCATGTGTCCACAACTTGCTGTGTAAAGAAAAGCTTCCTGATGTTAGTGTGAAATCTCCCCTTAACCAGCGTCCACGAATGGCCCCGTGTCCTTCTTGATGGATTAATTTTGAAGCAGAAGCTGGCATCCACTTTATTTATACCCTTAATGATTTTGAACACTTCTATCATGTCTCCCTTCATTCTATATCTCCTTAGGCTAAAAAGATTTAATTTTTTCAATCTTTCTTCATAGCTCGTACCCTGCAGACCTGGAATGAGTCGTCATCCTTCTCTATACTCTCTCCAGCGCCTTCACATCCCTCACACAATATGGAGATCAAAATTGTACACAGTCCTCAAGGTATAGCCTCACATGCGCATTATACAGCTTAAGTAGCATATCTTGACTTGAACTCCACTGAGCATTATATAGCCCAATATTTTATTAGCCTTCCTAATCACTTCTGTGCATAGTCTCGATGTTGATAGTGGAGAGTCTACTGGGATGCCCAAATCCTTCCCATACACTGCACTTTCCAACTCAAGATCCCCACCCCCCACTGTGTATTTATATCTAATATTTCTGCTTCCTATATGTAATGCTTTACATTTACTTACATTAAATTTCATCTGCCATTTATCTGCTCACATCTGGATTCTGTTTAGATCTAACTGTATTGATTCTGCTGCCAGCACACACAAAATCCTGGAGCAACTCAGCAGGTCAGGCAGCATCTAGGAAAAGAGTACAGTCAATCTTTTGGACTGAAACCCTTCGGCAGGACTGGAGAAAAAAGCTGAGGAGTAGATTTTAAAGGTGGGGAGAGGGGAGAGAGAAACACAAGGTGACAGGTGAAACCTGGAGGGGGAGGAATGAAGTAAAGACCTGGGAAGTCAATTGATGAAAGAGACAGAAGGCCATGGAGGGAAAAAGGGGGGGAGGATCCCAAGAGGGAGGTGATGGGCGGGCAAGAAGATCTCTCTTTCCCTCTCTCACCTTATCCCCTTCCCTAGCTTATCGCCAGCATCTGCAGATTTTCTCGTTTGTTATTGATTCTGCTGCCTGAATCTTACCAGCCGTCCCCTTAATTTTGTGTTCTCAGCAAACTTTACTAGTTTATTTGATATGTGCTTCTCCACATCGTTAATGTGAATTAAAACAACAGTGGCCCCAAAACCAATCCCTGCGGAACCCCACTTTTAACATCCTCTAGCCACTTCTAACATCTTCTTGGTGTGAAAATAATCCTCTCACCACTAATTCGTGGCTTTCAGTTTTTGAGCCAATTCTGCACCCATTCACACACTTTACTCTGAACCACAACCTCCTGTAATTTGTTATTAACCTCTCATGGGAAACCTTGTCAAGTAAAAGATATCAACCGCTCTATTGTTATCATAAATTTTAGTTGCCTCTTCATGGAACTCCAGCATATTAGTAAAACATGATTTTCCCTTTCTGAACCCATGCTGGCTTTCTGCTAACATGCCTGCTTTTATCAGCTGCTTTTCCATCTCATTCTTTACTATTGTTTCCGTGATACACATTAAGCTTACTGGTCTATAGTTACCAAAGTCAGTATGATCACCCTTCTTATATACTAGGGCAACGTTAGACCATTTCCAGTTCTTAGGGATTTCATCAGTCTTCAATGACTTTTGAAAAATACATGTTAGGGGTTTGTATATATAATCATAGACCTCTTTAAGTGCCCTTGGATAAATGCTGTCTGTGCCATGGAGATTTATTAACTTTCAGCCTTTTCAGCTGAAGTAAGACCTCACATTCTAAGGTCTCTAAGTCACTTAAAACAACCTTATTTTTCTCTACACTTCTCTACACTCTACATCTTCACAGGTGAATACTTTAACAAAATATGAGTTAAGAATATCTGCTATATCTTTCTCTACATAATTTAACACCCCACAGAAGGTTTTGAAGGACTACAACTTAAGAAGAGTGATATATCAGAAAAACTGCAAGTCTGCAACAATCCAGTGCTTTGGCAGCAATTTCTACAAATTCAGAAACATCTGTGAAAAGAAAAATATCACTACTTTCACAAAAGAATCCATCATGAAAACCGACACTGAACAATCTCAAATTCCATTGCTTTATCTTTGATTAAGATAAATCCCACACCATTTTACCTCTTCTCCCCCTTTACACGTTTCCTTTACTTTTTACCCTTTAGTGATTTACCTTTAATTTAGCATACCTCTACTATTTTGCTTTCTCTCAACCCCTTCTCCACCCCACCCACAGCAGCATTCTCTCTTTCCCATTCCCACATGGATCACACTTTCTCTCCACCCTTCTCTCTCGCTCTCTCTGCCATTCACCACACCCCCTTCCCCCACGGCGGCCCCTTCTCCCTCCTCCTCGTGTACAAGTTCTAAAGTAGCACATAGTTCAGGAGGGATGATATCGGAAGACAAGGATAAGATCAAGGTTAATACACAGATCAGCAGAATTTGGCACCAGGCGGCAGAATGATGATTGCATTCTTTATGTGGTCAAGTTCATGAAGTTTCAGTAGAATCACCTGAACGTGATTATCTATCAAGTAGGATTTGTAGGTTCCTCAGGGTGTCAAGAGACGGGGTGGTAGTGGGGATAAGCTCCCACTACCTATAAAGTGCTCCAAATGGCATGCATCTCCAACAGCCTCTGACAACCAAGTCCAACTCTTGGAGGACCACTGGCACCTCAAAACCAGTTGCTAGTCAGTCTCGGACGGCAGCCCATCTATGAGAAGGAAAACTCTGATTTTAAACCTCCGCTGCTTTGCGGCCACACCCACCCATGGGAAAGGCTTCGGATGTAAATCCCAAGGAAGAAATCCAGAGTCGAGGTCCCTAAGGCAGTTCGATGTTGTTTACAACTTCACTCTGGCAACCTCTGCAATGACACTGGTGCCAAGCTAATCGGTGTTTGCCCTTCCCTTGGACTACATCAGTGACGTGAAGAGGGGGAACTACATGAACGATAGTTAATTCCTCGAATCTTGCTGCCCAGGCTTGCACCCTGAAGAGGATGCAGTCCAGCAGAGGCGCAAACCCATAATCTCCTGAGATTGACGGCTGCCTACTACTAGGATGCGTAGAATGAAAGAGTATGTATTAACATTTCAGTACTGAGCATTCTGTTTAGTGCTAGTTTCCATTAAGGATGCTTCATGAAAAATAGCAATACTTTTCTTTTCACATATATTTCTGGGCTCGTAGACAATGCTGGCAAAGCACTGCATCTGTTGATAATACTTGCCGCTTTCTGAATATTTCACATGAAAGCTTTCAGAGCCCCTTGCAGCACTGCACTATTATCTACAAGACCAACAAGCTGGAAGGTAATATTTCTGAAGAAAATTAGCTAAAATGGCCAACTGTTTCTTTGTTATTCAAATCTTATCTCCCTGTGCAGCTCTTTTCGTATAACCATAGGAGGGGCGAACTTAACCATACAACATAAAGCATTAGGAAGAATTATATGCATGAGAAAAATATGCTAAACAGGTTGTTAGGTGGAACTTATTTATAAATATGAATGCGTAAAGGTTGTAAATTGGAGCAGTTTAGAACTACAAAGGAAGCTCATTTGTACAAAAGGCTAGTAATGTTAAAGTGACAAGGTTAACCATACAAATGGACATTGCCTTATAAATGATAACAGAAAATGAAGACCTGAAGTTACTGTGTGGTTCAGTTCGTAGACAGTTTTCTGAAGCAATGGAACAGGAAACTGAGAATTGGCTCTCTGAAACCTTACACTATGTAGAAAAAATATGATCAATCGGTAATTTCATGGCAAGAAATCCTTGTGGGAAATTAATTACAATATGGTTGAATTTTATACACAGTTCAAAAGGAAATTAGATTAGCCAGAAACTAGAGCAAAGAAACCTAACAACGAGGCTCATACTAGCTAGCTAAGATAAACAACCTACAAAGTTTGTCAGCAGGCATAAAAAGAATAAATTCTCTGGTGTTCAAGAGACAACATATAAAGTAAAACAGTTTATAACTATGGGAAAAGGCAGATATGATCAAGGTCTGAAACTATTATTCTATTGAGAAATAAAAACTCCAGAAGACAAGTGATCCATCAGTGGCCAGTGACAGAGATCACGGATAATTAGATGATGATGCCTACAACATTGCCAAAAGAATAGCAACACAAATATTCTACCCAGAGGGAAACTGAGATAAGACAAAAAGTCGCATACATACAAAATAAAACGAGACCATACTGCAGAAATGGCTAAGGCAGCAGCATTGTTTCTACTTAAACCCACCTGTACACGAAAGATTCAGTGGCCCATGTCTTTTCCTCGCCAGCGAACCAGTCACTGGCTCTCCAAACAAGCCCCAAGCACACTCCTCCACTGGGGAGCTAGCTACTTGCTTATTAGCGAAGCCCAGTGTAAAGGAGACCTTCCAATCAACACTGGCAACCTCCACCCTTGAAACTGCTTTCCAGAGCCGGCTAAACCCCATCACCAGGCTTCCTGACTACCCAAGACATCAAAGCAAGAATTTTATATCTCTGGCATCCACAGATTTTCTGATACCATTCAAAAATACTATTTTTATCATAAAATGAAAACACTTCAACATTGCAGGAAACAACTAAAATAAAACATATTTAAATTAACTAAAAGAAAATGAGCTTTCATTTAGCCTTCTCATCCCAGTGATCTTTTTCCCATTAAAATCAATGGACCACCAGAAGTAGCAGGTATATTTCTCAACCTAGTGTAAGTTTGGATTGCCTTTGCTATAACATCGTGAGGCAAGTGCACTTAAATGCCAATGACATGAGCAAAAGCTTTACTTCTCAAGCCTCACAGACCCATAGGTAAAACATGCCAATAAAAGTACCAGAAATGGAGGGATACCAGCGTAACGCTCAGATCTATCAGCTCGTGTTTATCTAGAGGAAACCCCATCCGCCTGCCAAACCCTGTCTCACGGTTGTGTCGTTGCTGTGTAATGCCACCTGGTACAAACTCACACATCAAATATCAGACAGCGCACAATGTACGATTTACAGATTACACTTTATAAATCTTACTGGAATTATGTAATTAATAGAGATACAATATAAAATGGAAAGTAAAAGGCGCCAGACTTATCAGAGTTCAACCACTTTGTGCACAATCATTGGAGCTCAATTAACGGGGTCCTCCTTCCACCATTCGATCCCCTCCGACCCCCTCGACTTGTCGCTCGGGACCAACCACGGAGGTCGACCAGAGCGCGTCCAGCATGTCCCTCTTCTTCAGGTCTCCTCCCGAAAGCCCGCCAAACCACAAGGTTCCCAGTCATATGAGACAGAATATCACCCACAAAAAGAATAACATGGACACTCATTGGTTCATTCCCTCTCTTATCAATAATATAACCCAAACAAGCAGAGAGAGCGAGGAGTCCTTACATCACAGTTGTTATTACATAAAAGCCATTTTTATTCTAACAGAACAAAGAAGCCATTTTATGAGCCTTCACAGTGAAGGCTTGAGAGTAATTAATATCAATGCAGAGAAAATACTGGAAAATTGAAAGAACTACAACTCAAATCCTCTGGAACATAATGCGTGCCAAGATTCTCATACAAGTGGCGGCAAAGGTCGTGAATACATTAATATATTTTATCGTTCACTTTGATCATCACCCTGTGGACCAACATGCAACAAATCGCTCTTTATGAAAGGAGGAAGAAAAATAGAGTAAACTGCAGAGCAATCAGCCTGAAATCTGTCAGCAAAACGCTGAATATATTATGAAGGCCATAGATATAAAATCCTAATGTAGACCAGGGCTTCCCATCCTTTTTTTTTGCCATGGACTCCTTTGATTAACTAAGGGATCCATGGACCCCAGGTTGGGAACCCATGATGTAGACAGTTCTATGATGGAAAGACAGTGTTGACAAAACCTATTATTGATTTTTTGAAACTGTAAGCAGAAGAGATAAGGAGCAATATAACAAGGCAAACAAGTATCTGAGGGGGTGGGAGAGCAGCTGTGCAGAGGTGTTTAGAACTAAGAGACGTATTCTCAGGGTAAGAGGTGAGCAATTTAAGACAGAGGTGAGAAAATCCTTTATGCAGAGACTCTGGAGTTCTCTACTCAGTCATGATTATATTCAAGGATGAGATAGGTGGATCTTTAGATAGTAAGAGAATTATGAGGATACAGGAATCATGAAAGAGACCTGAGGTACAGTACCAGTACAAGCAAGCACAGATACTTTTAAGGAGAAAGATTAAATCGAGAAGCGTGGAAGGTGGGATGTCAATCCAACCAAAGCCCATTGGCCTTTAGGTCTCTTGCTGGTCCTAATATTGTTGTATTGCACTGCCCATCTACAGAAGGTTGGAAGAGCCTTCTCTCATGGATCCCAGGACTGATCCAATGCTCAGTATTGGGTGACTGTTCTGAACTGAACCTGTCTTGTGCTGTGGTTGCCAAGGTAAATCAGCAGAGCCACAGTATTCATTAGAAGTCTGCGTCCAACACAAAAACTGGGTCCAACACAGATGCACAGCTGACATTTTCCATCATGACAGAAACACTTCCAGGCTTTTACTCAAGCCAAATTGTGCACATTTTTAGTCTCCCTACATAAGGAGGGAAGCAACACTTAAAACATCCACATTTAAATTAGGCAGTCATTAGCATGGGTAACATAGCAGGAAATAATTAACAATTATTAAGTAATTAACAATAATATCAGTTTCAGTGGCCAATGACAGCAATTTTGCTCTGCTTATTTAAAGCTAAACAGCTGGAGGATGCTGTGCCCATAGAGTTGTACAGCATGCGAAAAAAATTCTCCACCTGATTGTAGAAGTGAAACTAAAGTCTGGGTATTGGGAGTAAATCAAATCAAGTTTAATTATCATTCAAACCATACATCGATACAGCCAAATGAGACAGCATTCCTCTGGAGCCAAGGTGTATCCAATACACAATAGTCGAGCAATCGGCTTGACCAGCACTAACAGAGTCCCTGAGATGCCAGGTTATCAGTTTTATTATAATACTTTGATAGTCAGGCAATATAGATCAACTTGAATTATCCCAGGTTTCTAATAACCATAAACTTATCAGAACAAAACCAGAAAGTGTTTATCAAAGTTTATGATTGGAACAAAAAATGATAGGACAAATGGAGAGAACTTACAATTGCAAACTGGAAATCTTTTAAGAAACAATTTCCAATGTATAAACATTAAAATCTTTAACTTCACACAAAAAGGTGTAGATGTTTCCTTTTTCTTTTTCCTACTCTATCTCTGCTACATCATCGATCTGCACCTCCTCCTCACTCTCACAATGGCAGCTGATGCTAGTTTGTTGACCTAAATCTATGACGAATAGCTACTTGTTCAAACATAAACCAAAGTAGGAGACAAAAGGATGATCACAAGTGGTGCACTTTAAGAGGGGTCCTTAAGGATGTGGCATGGTAAGGGTCTTTACAGGGAATTCAAGAACT